>NC_031770.1:103133673-103305865 GCF_001522545.3 Parus major
CCTTTCCTTTCTTTTTTCTCTTATCTTTAACTGTTCTAAAAATCAGATTATTTACTGTAGCTATTTAATAATATCCTAGGGAAGGCATTCCTTTAAAAAGAGAAAAACACTCTAGCACCAAAGAAAACCCAAAGCAAAATAACCGACAATCCCAATTTTGTGATTTACTCCCAGAGATTTTGTCTGTCTTCATGAAAAAACCACTGGAAATTAAATTCTTAAGAGGCAGGTCTCACAATTAGGAATTCAGCACGAGGCCCACTTGATAAGAACAGCGTTATGTGTCCAGTTTCCAAAAGGAAACCAGGGTTATTTTGGTGCTAGAAGTCAATGTGTCACTTAACACAGCCAAGTGTCCTCCGAGGACCCCACTGGGAAATCAACAGAGTTTTATGAGGTTAGCTGCAGCTTTTGTGTAAACACCATAACCTTTTATGATGGGAAACACAGTCTTTTGTTTTTTATGTAAAAATGGCATTGATTAGGGTTTTTATGTTGTATGTGGCTGAATTTTTGGTGGCTGTTCAAAGTGTATCAGCTGCAGTTTGAAAGCCTTGAGGTTCAACACTACATAATGGTTTATTTAAATATATTTTTGTCCATTAAACTATAGATTTAAGGACCTTTAAACCACTGAGATAATGAAATAGATTTTGTTTTATAAAAATTAATTTTTAGATAATATACAATATAAAAATAGTTCATTTCACATTCATTTTTATTAAATTCCAAACATGTACCAGGTGAAAACCATTCTGTAATTTCCAGATGACATTGTGGCTAGATTTCTAATCTGGGTTGTTTTCCTTCCTCAAGGCTCAGGATCTGTTTCTGTTTCTTGGTGTTTATTTTCTGTGGCAGGATTTGATTCACACTGCCCATCAAATCACAACACGTACATTGAAGATGATTTCAGCCTTCCCTTTGCAGGGATGTTTGGATGAGGAATTAGATGATACTTCAAATGCTTGCAGAAAATATGTATCTATGTGTGTGTTGGCCTGAGATCTAATGGAATTTCAATTATCCTTCACCAGTGTCCCTGGGTGCCACAAGAGGCTTTGCTGACTCTTTTGGGGAGTATCAGTCCTCCTTGTCTCCTTTGGCAAAGGAGATTGGGTTCTCTCCCTGAACTGGGGTGGGAGAACACAAGATGCCCAATTTTTTTGCTTGAAAAAAAACCTGCTTGTCAAATACCTGCAGTTATGACTGGCCTTTGCATGATCTTCCCAAGATTCTCCAAGACATTCCAAGACTTGTAAGCTAAACCTTATGCCTGTTTCTTTCCATATAGTCAATAAAAGTTACCTGTGATTCCCAGTGTTGATAAAGAAAAATGCTATATTTAAAACCAGATACATTTTAAATGGCGGAAATATCAACAATGAAAACATTGGAATCTGTGGAAAATTTCACAACCCCTTCAGGAAATGTTTGTGACCTAGGTCATGGGTACAGTTATACTTCAGCTGGGAAAAAAAATTTCCAAAAAAACAACACCAACGTTCATACAGTGTGAAATAAAACTCATTAAACCTCCTTGTCCATCCAGTCCAAACTAAAGCTGCTCCTGGCAGACAGCAGCTCAGAGAAGTAAAATTTTATGGACTGTAAATAAAATCAGTGAAACATTCCTAATGTAAAGGTTATATTTTTGTCTCCTTATTAGAGGTGGGATAGTCAAGGTCTGTATGCAACTGTCTCACTTGTCATCAAAGTGGCTTCTTAATTATACTCCAGACCACTGACTGAAAATATATCTGCAGATCTCCTGGGGACATTTTTTTTTTATTTTAGAACAGTTTCAGGATTTTTTATTTTTTTTTTTGCCAAGTTTTATCTGATTATTTAGTTAAAAAATTAGAAACCGAGCCTTTTATTTATGCAGAGTCCAGAATTTGCAGCTGCAGGAGAAGCAGGCTGGCCTGTGGCGCCCTGGGGGTGACCTCAGCTCTGACCTGCAGGACCACCCTTACCGGAGGCGAGCGGCAGCCAGGTCCCTTTCCCCGGGCAGAAACCCGTGTTTTATGAGACTGCTGCACGGTGCTGAGAGACAAAGCCGAGGCCACCACGTAAATCCTGACTCTGGCCACAAAGGTGGAAAACCAGCACTTTATCACTGAGCCACTGAAAGTCCTCAGTGTGATTCCTGATTATTTAAGAACGTGTATAAAAATCCATAGGACAAATTCCTCCCCAAGTCTAAAACCAGCAAGCTCACTGCTTCAGTTTGTCTCCTCTCCAAGGAACTGCAAAGACTGCAAGCCACTGGAGAATCTGATGGACTGTATTTCTTTTCATTTACCCCACAGAGTTTTCCTTTGCGCAGGAGATTAATTTCTTCTCTACTTAAAAAATCCACTTACCTGTCAAACTTTCCCCCCAGTTATACCACAGAACTGAAATAACATTTTTAAAACCTCAGCATAAGATCCCATGATGTTGAATAATTTAGACCTTTAGAAGCTGGTTAATTTTTAGGATCTTAGCAAAGCCATACATGGTTGCTTTAAATAGCAATGAAAGGCTGATTCAAGCCATTAAATTTTATGTTGTGTGTAATGTTGTAATTGATGTCAAGCCTTTCCCTTATTCTTCACGCTGACATTGGGCAGCCTCCTAACTGCTTGAAGTGCAGCTACAAGAGTCCAGACAAAGAACCAAGAAATGGGTGGCAGAAACGGGAATTTGTTGCTAAGAACAGAAAGGTTCAAATGTTAAATAATTAAGCATGAGCCAAATTTTGCTAGTTTCTTTCTCATCCATTTATTTTGGGGAATAATTGGGTACATTAAGTATTTTGCTGCAAACTGTTTCTTCTGTGTATGTGCATAAAACTTTATTGCCCTTGTAAAGAGCATGCTGTGAATTCTGATGCTTCTGTGTGTTTGGGAGCATATAATTATTCTCTTTACAGGAAAACACTTTTACCTACATCCTAAACTGAACAAACCAGCTTCCAAAGCAGCAGCTGCATGAAAGCATGTGCTCAGCTTCAAGTATCCCTGAGGAAAAAATACAATTTCAGCTCCAAGTTGAATAAGAAGTCTTCTCTCCTTCCAGCAGACTTCAGTAGAATGTTTTGCCTCACCTTTGTTATTTCCCTGGTAATCCTTATGAAGTTTGAGAAAAGTGGTGGTGACTTTAAGGCCTTTATTCTGGCAACACTAGAATGAGATGAATAATGTCATTCACAAATTACATTTCCACTTCAGGTATCCTCAGACTTGTTCTCCTGGTCATTGCACCCCAGAGAGTTGCTGTGATCCAGCCCCCAGCTTCTCCACAGGTCATACAGTCCTACTAGTCAACAATGTCTCCTAGAGAGGCACCCAAATATCCCCAGCTCCTGTCCTGAGCAGCAGCACAGCTCCAGCAGCCAGCAGCTGATTTGGGGCTGGTGCCCAAAACTTTGACTAGGAATCCCTGAGTATTTGGAGACAGGCTTGTTGATCTGGATTTGCTTAAATTGATACAAACTGAAACCAATCATCCAACCACTAATTGAAATCATACCAAAAAGGTGCATGAACCTGGGCAGGTTTAGGACTTTTTCTTTTTGTTTGTTTGTTTGTTTGTTTGTTTGTTTTTTGTTTGGTTGTTTTTTGTTTTTTCCATGATCCTCACTGGTGCAGCTGCTTTATACAAAAGTAAAGTGTGACTATAAACTTTCTCAGGGCTAAACAAACTCCCATGGGTATTAAAGACTGTCACCACTGTCACCTCTCCCTAAGCACAAGCTGCAGTTCTTCGTTCTCTTATATTTCATCTATATTTAAAAGGAAAAGACCAAAACCAGAACACCCAACTCAAAATATTTAATTCTATCACTTCAGAAGAGAATGCAAAACAGAACGAACCACATGAAACAGATGTTAGTCACATCAATTAATACATTATTAGATGTACATTCCTCATAATGATAAGAAACACTGGGATAACAAAATTTTTAAAAAAGCTATAGAACTTTGAATTGACCTCTACAAATTACCAGTTATCTTACAATATTTGCCTCAGCCAGTGAGGCTAAGCACACATAACTGATATGTGAGATATCTATATAGCAATGAAAAAAGAGTGGATATGAGACAAAAGGTAGGAACAGTCTTTGAGCAGCTGGAGCATTGGTGTGAGCTGCTAAATGTGAGTGGGACTCAAACCTTTGACTGGGGGTGTTTTCTGTTTATTCTCATCGTCTTCCCTCCCCTTAGGTGCAGAGGTCAGGTTACTTTCCTAGATTTAATCCCCTTATAGACTGCAAACTTATAAAAGAAATGCAACTGGAACCTTTCAAGGCGTGATGAGGGAGTGAGGAGAAAGAGGACAACCTTTCAGTGATTATGGTGCAAATGGACTCCAAAATCTATCCGCCAAGACAACAATCCTGTTCCTTTAATGGTCCATACCTCTAGAAATAAGAACGTGACCTGAGAGGGGAAAAAGGAGCAGTTTGATGCAAAACCACTAACCTGCTTTGACAGAATTATCCCTGTGCAGAGATCCTGTCTTTCACTGCAAGCCAAGAGCCTCTCCTGGAAAAGAAATTCATCTCACCAGCCATCAGCCACCTAAAACACAAACCTGTCCTCCCACCTGGCACCCTCAATTCCCTTTACAGCCAGTGACACATTCAGAGGGTCAGTGGCACGGCTCGACCTATCCTGGGACATGTCAGACAGGTTGTATCATCCTCTGGGTATATATGTCAGCTCCTGTCCTGGAAATTACAGCAATCATTGCTGAGATACCAGACTAGTGTAGTATCATGTATTTTATTTTAAATAAAAGGCTACACAATGTACAGACTTCATCCTACAAATATCTTCACAAAATAAAAATCTTTCAGTTGCAGCCAAGGAAGCTATTTTGAGATATGTGGAGAACTCACATGAGCAGAAGATGTATACAAGGAGGCCACACTCTGTTCTCTGTCTTAGCCAGATCTGTTCATTTTAAATCAGTCCATACCATGACCTTGAACCTTGGCACCAAAATGTGAGTTCCAGGCACTCCTGCCCACTGCTTGGAGGCACCAAAGAAAGGTCAATTATTTCTCACCCTTTTGCTTTCCAGATATCTTCTCACTGGAAGAACTGCAGCTTGTATTTCCTGGAACAGATTCTTCTCATTTTCTTTTTATGCCAAAATAATTCATTTCTGATTCCATAATTCTTTTTTCAGAATTAATAAAGATCTATAGGCAGAATAGGGCAGCTGCTTCTTCACTAGCACAGAAATCTTAAAACATCAGACTAGCAGGATGATCACCACTTCAGATCTTTCATTTCACCCTAAGCAGATCTGATTTGTTGGAGGAAGTAACAGTTTACACATTGCAAAAATAAATGGTGCAGCAGGCATTCATACACAGTAGGAGGTGTGAAAAATGGGGGGTAAGGGGGAAAAGAAACTGATGGAAACAATCAGCTAATGCAGAATGAAAGCCTTTTTCTCTCTCCAAGTGGAACTAATAGGAATATCAAATATGTTAAACTAAAACAGAAACACAAAGGATGATATTGTTTTCCACTTTTTTTAAGAACCTTTTATTTTCAGGAGTAGTCACACAAACTAGTGAAAGGAAAAAAAGCGAAGGCTTTCCCCTAAGCACAAACAGTTTGAAGTGTCTGATTTTGAAAAATTGTTTTTGTCCATCAATGTATCACATGTCTGCTTAGAGCAAATAGCCTTGGAGGCAGCTGTCCATACTCTGGGGATATTCCCACAGGTGCTGGAAGTCAAACAGTATCTTGCCAAGCCAAGAACTAATCAGCAGAGCAGGACTTGGTGGATCAGTAATTGTGAACATCCCCCAGGCCTTCAGGAGGCAGAGGTAGCAATTTCCAGTGGCTTCAATGGCTATGTTTTATGTTTCATTCTGCTGTAGGTGATGCTGGAAGAAAACAAGAGCAACATCTGGTCCTGCCAAGCATCTGGCCAAGAGAATGGGCATAAAAATGCCAGTTTAACTTTCATCTAGTACTGCCCATAAATACTGCTGTCAGACCATCTAGTCATCTGCCATTAAACTCAGTATTTCAAAGGTGTTTTTTCTTCATCAGAAAAGCCATTAGATGTCAGAAAACATTTCATCAATAGTACTGGTGGAAGCAAAGAGTTTCTCTGTGAGGCAAGGGCAATTCTTGAAGGAAGCATCCTTGTCTCAGAGATTAAAACAGTAACATAAAGAAAACTTAGTGTGTGACATATTAGCCGTGTCATTCAAAAGCACCCAAATTAATGTTAATGTCAGAGGGCTAAATTATAGATATTTATTCATGATGTTATCAAAACTTCCTATGTGCTGCAAGAAACACAAAACCAATATTTTCTGAAAGTGTCACACAGAACTAAACTGTTCCTCCAGACAAATGTAATTGAATGCCTTATCCTAGCAGCCATCATGCTCACTATCAGTGCTCATCCTCCTAAGGAAGACCAGGTGAGACAGCAGTTTTACTGGCCTCAGTCCTACATCAGTCTCCAGGGCTCTTCCATAAGTCTGGCATTTGTCCAGGTCATGTTTGGGGGAGGGGGCCCTCTAGATCAATGATTCTTTTGAAACTCTCACATTTGGACATCCATATTTTCTCTCAAAGCTAAAGAATACAAGAGGCAAGGGAGGCTGGTGGCACAACTACTGTTAGACACTGTCACCAGCATTGTCTGAAAGCACCCTGAAGAACCTGGCAGTGCTTCCATGTGCAGCTCCTCAGAACCAGGTGCTGTGCTTCCCCTGGAGCTCCTGTCATTGGTACAGAAATAATGATCATCTCCATGACAGTAAGTGGCTAAGATCCCAGGCCTGGAACTTGGCTGTCTGCATCATTTCCTTGCTTAAAGGGTCCTTGCAAACAATTCCCAGGCATCACTGAGTATTTAGTGCTGTACATGTAGCATTCTCCATGGGGAATTTGGATGCAGAATTCCAGCTTAGAAAGATTTAACTACAGGAACATGTCCAAACTGGGTCACAACCTCAGAGCTATGTAATAGGGCTCAGCACTGCTTACTGCTGCAGATGTGGCCAATGGACCATGCCTGATATGGGTGTGGATTGCCTGGGCCACTGTAAGAACTGTCCCAATGTTGGCAAGCATTGCTGTTCTGGAAATGTATTATTTAATTTTTTTTTTTTAATTTTATTTATTTTCTTTGTGCTAAAAAACATCTAATGGTATTGCACCAGTTTTCCTGTTCTAAGCAGGATAAAAGAGCTAGCAATGGACGTGAGGTGTCTAAATTTGGAACCAGGAATGCAAGGTGGTGCAGTACAGAGATTTGGTCCTGTTAGATCCAAGGCAGGACAAAGAAGCAGGACAGGGATTCAGTCCATATATTAAACCTCAGTTTAACAAAGAATGAAAACACTTTGCTCTTTCAAGACTACTTCACATATTAACTGGTGCAGCTAAGACTGTCATGGCACCAACTTGGAAAAGTAACTAATTGCCCCCCAGTCATTCTGCATGTGATCTGACCCATTGCAAGGCACATGCAAATTTACTTGGAGTAAAGTAACTTTCTTTAATCAGAGCCTGTATGTACTTTTGGGAATAAATTATGCATAAAATAGAAGATTCTCTAAACCAAAGTGTACATTTAGCCAGCTAAGCATCTATTCCATAAATAATTATATCTGTGTTTATCTTATTGCTATCTCTTTGTTTTTCCTATTCCCAGGGCAAAAAGTAAAGAATTCATGGAAATGAAACTCAACTCATAAACTAGTGTAGCTACAGGTTCATCAATAAGTAGTTACAAGATGAGCTGATGCTTTTAGGCTAAATAGTTCCCTAATTAAAAAAAAAAAAAAAACAACAAACAAAAACAACTCTTTGTGGAGTTATTTTCATTCTGAATTTTTTTCTACTGTAAAACAAAGCTAAATAGAAGTCTGGTTGATATAGAAGTGTGTATTTGGCCTGGATTATTCTTGGTACCTACCCATTATCCTCATCTAATTACTTAACTTTTTCTTGTGAACTCTTTCAGAGTAAACAAACTGTGTGAGTGTCCTTTAGTGATGGGCTTCAAAAGACCAACAATTATAAATTTTATTGCTCAGCATTACAAGATGATGGTATCTCAAGAGAAGGTGACAGTGAGTTAACAGATAGGTCCCCAAAGGCAACTGGCCCAGACCTACAGACTCCCTTCTCCAAACAGAGAAACAGGCACAATTAACAACTTTCAAAATGATAAATCTCTTTCCCTCATTTGCCAAGCCTAACGTGGCTGAGGGGACTCTCTTTCATTCACATTTTTGTACTAATTAACTCATAACATTTGGTTTTATCTTATAAGATTCCCTAGTTCTTTAGATGCCATCTCACAGGAGAAAAATTCACACAGATATTGACAGAAAAATAATTTACAAAATTAAATACTTTGTAAGTGTCATTTGGCAAGCTGTTTCAAGGCAGAGCAAATTCATTTCAGGTACACATTTATTTTAGTTTTTTCTAGTGTGGCCTTCAGCTCAGAATAGCAGAACCAGCAGCAGCAAGAGACAAATAATTGCCAAAAGCCTTTGAGGTGTGAATTGCTGTATTTCTAACAATCCCACCATTACATTATTGGATCATTTAAGAAGATATTATTAGAAAGTAGAGCACGGGAATATAAATTATTGGCTGCTTGGGTTTTTCTAATAAAACTGGGATTTTCATTTTTCAAAAATATATGTAAACTGAGATGTGAACATTTGGACCTAGATCTCTTTAGTATCTATGTGGGAATCAGCTTATATATAGGGCTGGCATTTGTGTTTCATAAATGAATAAACCAGCTGCAAATGTATTCAGGAGACTGGAGTTCTTCACTCAGGTCTTTTGATGCTTTGAACATCTCTTGGGTACAACCTAAGATTTTGTTAGGAAGCTTAACACTTTTTTCAACGGAATGTTTTTTATGTTGTCTATTTAATTTTCCTCTTCAACTCATTATATAAGGCATAACTGTTATAAATATAGTTATTTCCCTATTTGCTATATGCTTTATTCCCTAAATAGAAACATGATTTTTCTTCTGTCCATGCAAGAAATCTCTTTTTTAAAGAAACCTGAATTCTTGATTTCTATATTTGAAGAAGAATCAAAACACAGTGTTTGGATCCACAGGACCACTCTTTTATGAACTGGGTAATTTACTGTTCTGTATTTTCTAAGGTTGATAAGTAATTGAAAGTGGACAAATAATTTTATACCCGATTCCTGCAGATTTTCACAGTTTAAAATAATAATAACCCCCCCCCCCCATAGATTTCTACAGCTCTTTCTCTCAGTTTATGGAGGTCACAGAAGTTCAGCTCCCATCCAGCCATAACAGAATTTTCACCAAACTGTCTAAAGTTTGCCCATCGCTATTTCAGGCAGAGAGCAAATAGTATGTGTGATGCTTTTGGCACCTGCAGACATAGCAACATAACTAATAGAAAGACATCTGTTTCTGTTATGATGGAAGGATGTTTACATTATGGCAAATTTGCAAGTTCTGCAGAGCAGAGGCCCTGCATTGGTAAAGGAAGTCATCATTTAGTTTGTTTAGCTCTGAGCACTTACTAGGGGCCACCTTGATCAGTAATCTGGAAGCCAGAAAGTGTTGTGAATCTTGGCTGCCCAACAGGCTAAGTGCTTGAGCAGAACTTTTGGCCAGAGAGCAGAATCCATCTTCCTCAATTTTGACAGCGGTGACTTTGGTAAATTGCAGGGGAAGAAGAGGTCTCTCCCTCCAGTAGCTCCACACTTGAATTTGTCAGGTGCTTTAAAACCAGACCTGTGTGGCAAACTCGGTTTCCACAGTTTAGAAGTTCCAAGGTCAACAAACTGATGATCATGGAAAGTATCTTACACCTCCACTCTGAAAGTAACTATTCAAAGTTGAGGGTTAAGTAATTGCAGTAGGAGGAAGGGAAGTTCAGCCTGCTGGACTAAGTAGGAGAAGGGAGACAAACAAAGGCAATAAGTGATATCACACCAGCAAGCAATGGAAATGTAGCAATCAAATGGAAAGTAAAGCTGGAGAACAGTTAAAATCACAAAAGAAAAAATCAGATGTTCATCAGGACTCACTACACAGTGTTTGTGCTAAAGTAGAAATATTCAGCAACAGCAGAGACCTCCCTCTGTTTTAAAAAAAAATGTGTATGAATATGAATCATGTATATATATTAATCACAGAAAATAAGTCTGGACAGAACCTCTAGCGATGCTCTAGTTCTCCTCCCCTTCCAGTGCTGACAAAGTTCAACCTCTATCATTCTAAACAGTTGCATTTTAATTGTTCTTAAAGAATAACTCTTCAGCATCCCCAGGGCTTAATCTCTTTGCAGGTAACACCTCTGCATTAAAATTTATTGCCTTTAATTTATGCCCATTATTCCTTGTGCTATCCTCAATGACATGGAAAAGAGTTCATTTTGTTATTCTTGTAGTAATTTTATAATTATATAATCTATAACCTATTTCCATGAGTCCTCTGAGGCATCTCTTCTCTGTATTAAGAAAAACACAGACTTTCAGTGTCTTCCAAACCTACTCTATTGTTATCATCAGGACCTTCTCTAACAGACCCTCATCTTTCTTAAATTTGGCCCTTACTAGCTGCAGAACTTCAATGGATACTCCACAGATTATGGATAAAAAGCAAAAATGTTGCCATATATTTTATATTCCCATTCCTGTATCACTTCATTGATACCTCTGCATCCATATGCCTTTTGTTGTGTTCAGGGGTGGGAGAGAAGGATGTGAAAACAATTTGTGTTAATATCTGGTCATACAAAATTTCAATCTGAGGAAGAACATGATGCATAGAAAGAGTCAGTAGAGTTAAAGTCAGCCCTTGAAGGACAAGTGAGAGTGCCAGTGTTCTAAGACAAATTTTTGATAGGAAGGGTCTTTCTGTCTGATAAATTTTGTCTGTAATGCATCATTTTCAGCATTACTGTTAGGAACAACTTTCATGTATTATCCTCAGTATAATTAGCATCCTTGTCAGAGATCAAAGTTTTGTCTTAGAATGTAAAACCTCAATGCCATGAACTGCTAATCTTGATCTCACTTTTCCTGTAAATGGTACACAGTGGGACAAGACTGAGCTATAGCCCCCACCACTGACCCGCTACATACCAGTGAAACCTGCCCTGAAGATCTGTGTCTTCTCCATTTCTGGCAATTTCTGTTCTCTCCTAGCTGAGTAACAGAGACCCCACAACCTTGATAGTGATTTTTTTGGGTTTTTTTCCCAGTTTTTTACTGCTCTTTGCATATCAGAAAAAAAAAAAAAAAAAGCAAAAGGAAACTTTTTTATAAGATTTAGTTGAGCATTTTGTCATGCATCTTACTGGCCTATAAAATTTCCTGCCTGTGTTTTCTTTCTTCATAGTAGATATGATGCTGTGTCTTGTATTTGTGCTGAAATGAGGACTGAAAACATAGAGATGTTTTAGTTATTACTGATCAGTGTTTATACAGCATCAAGGCCTTTTTTGCTCCATCCCATCAGGATGTCTGGAGATTCACAAGGTGATGGGAAGTGACACAGGTGGGACAGCTGATCCCAACTGACCCAAGGGATATCCCAAATCATATGTCTTTCTTCTCAGCAATAAAAACCGAGGGAAGTTAATGAAATATGTCATGGAGCTTCTCTTTCCTGGGGATGGCTGAACATCTCCTTGCCAATGGGAAACAAGGAATTAATTCCTTATTTTGCTGTGCTTGTGCAAATGGCTTTTTGCCTGACCTATTAAACTGTCTTTATTTCAACTCCTGAGTTTTCCCTCTTTTACTTTATCTGACTCTTTCTCTCAACCTATTTGGAATAGTGTGCCTGTGTGAGGCTGGGGTTAAGCTATCACATTGTTTTTGTTTCTTTGTTTCTTTGTTGGTGGAGTTTTTCTTTGTTGATTTGCTTTGTTTGGTTATGGGGAGGATGAAATAACCACCACAGAAGTGTGTTTCTCCCATTCTCACTCAGGAAGCAGAGGTTATGGCAGCCATGGGTAGTAACTCTCTTGTCCCACCCTGTCTCCAGGCATCAGCAGTGCCCACAAGCACCCAGGACCAGCTCAGGGAGAAGTGGGCATTGCCTTGCTTGATGCATCTTTCAATGTTGGAAAATCCCTTGCACCTCTTCTCCTTATTTCAGTCATGGTCCCCTGAGATGTCACAGGTTTTGCATGCTTGCTTTTCCTTATATTTTCCATTTTTTTTTTCTCGAGAGAGGGCTGTGAGATTTTTGTCAAGGTTCCCCCCAAACATAAGAAGAAAATCCAACAAATACAGTGCAAAAATAAATAAATAAATAAATAAATAAATAAATAAATAAATAAATAAATAAATAAATAAATAGCAGCACAGCAGCGCTGACTCAGCATTTTTAAACCATCACGGCATCTGGGATCACAAGGGCCCCTAGAGAAAAGATATGTAGTGAGGGGGAGATGACTTTTAGCTAAAGAAGCAGCTATAAGTCAGAAAATCTGGGCTGCAGATGCCTACTTTACATTTTAAATAAGGTAAAAAATGCTGCACAGAATTTAAAAAAAAAAAAGTTTTCTGTGTCAAAAACTACAAGAGTGACAGCTTCAATTTTGGTGATCTTCCTCTCCTGTTTCTTTGGCTTTATAAAGAACAGTAATAGTGGATTCTTCCATTTTTCACTATGATAATTTTTACAGCAGGTTCGCACGTAAAGAAAATATAAACAGATTTTATAACATGGTAACAATCTGGCCAATACACAGGAAAAGGGAGTTCTCCCACATTTAAATTCAGACAGATTTTAAGCTTAAAATGATGAGACAGTCAAGAGGCTTGGTTGAAGGCACAGAAAGGAGGAACAGCCTGATTGCTGAGGACATACTGAAGCTCAGCCATGAAACTGAAGGTTACACATCAAGGTGAACGCTAAAAATGAGTCTGGTAATAAGAAATGAAGTTATGCTGATACAGGAATCTCTTACTTTCTTTGCCACAGATGAAATCTGTGACCTGTTCAAGCCACTCAGCCTCTCTAAATCTTACTCTCCCTGTGTAAACTGAGACTAACCCTTAGTCCCTTTAGTAAAGGGCTTTAAGAACTACAGATTGGAAGTGATGCTTGCACAGCACCAGCCAAATGCTGGTTCCTTTCAAACTCATGGCAAAATTCCTCTGGCCTCTTTGGCTATGTCAATATTAATAAATTAAATGTGCCCAGTGCCATTCTCTGGTGTTGCAGCCAGCTGGCAGGGAGCAGCCTGTATCTACATTACGAAGATTTTATACTCTTAAATAGGGTGGTGATATCCAAACTGCTGGGAAATGCTTGTGCAAGATCTCAGGCTGTTCCCAGGAATTGTGCAGGGTGCCACCTGGCCCCAACCCAGACCGCCACAGGGTCCCCTGCGACACTAAAAATACAGAAATTGCAGTCCCAGTGCCTGAAAATGTTTCTTAGAACCCTTCCACTAGTTCTGAGTAACTCTTGAGGCAGGCACTAGACCTATTAATCTTACTATGCAATACAGTTAGAAGCATTAACTCCATTAATATTTCTTACAAGTGTTCAGATCATTTCATTCTATCATACTTGCAATTATTTCTGTATTCTGAGGATGCCTGTAAAATACCAGCAGCATTCAGCTTGGAATTAATCTGATTACCAGTGTGAAATACCAGCCTGTAAGATCTCCATTTTGGTTTCCTTTCATCAGCTCATTCTGCAAAACCACCTTCACATAATTGCAGAAACATCCTGCAGGATTTGTGCAGTTCAGATGGCTGGTAGAACATAGAAGTTAATCTCAAACCTGATCCGCAGCCAAAGTGGGCTGGTAAACTCCAGTGAAGCATAAAGAGCCAAATTATTAAGGCAGGGCAAGTTTTTACACAGCATTGCTCACCGAGTGCAAGCAAAATAGACTAATCCCTGAGCTACCAGAATCAGCTGGCTATTTCCAAAAGCCAGCAGCAGCAAGGAAGCTATTGCATGACTCCTTCTTGAACAACAGAAGGAAAGGTTGGAGAAAGGAGGGGCTGGGTGGGAGTGGAGCAGTTTGACATCTAATATATCATTTTTATTAGGCTGAGTCTGCAGACATTTGAATTGTGTTTTCCTCACTTTTTAAATGAAATGAAGAACAGTAACGCTAACGACATATTTGTCGTTATATCACTCGTGAGTGATAGAGTAATTTAAACTTCACAGAGCCTGCCATGTCAGATAGTGCTAATTCATGTGTGAAAGAACCTGCAAACACAGAATTTGTGTTACAAAAACAAAAACAAAATCTTGAGTGGGCTGTAACACATCTGTCTGCAGGCACATGTAAAAGACTTAGCAGGAACACGGAAAAAAAGCCAATATTCTCCAAGTACACACATGCTTACACACACACAGAGTAACCAACAGAGAAGACGAAGGGAAGGCAGAGGCTGGGTGCTCCTTGGAAGCTTCTTAACCTCTGCAATATCCCAGGCTCCCTGCTGCGCTCCCCCCGCCAGGCTCCTCGTGTGCTGCTCAATGTCATCCAGAGCACCAACAACAGCTTGAGTGAAAACAGCTTTCACTGGCAACGGGAAAGATAGCAAAGAGATTAGTGCTTTTTTTGTGGCTGGTGACCAAAGCTGAAGACAAACTACAGGAGTGAGGTGAGGGGAGAGAGCGTGAGGAGAGGCAAAGTCTAGGTGACTCGGAAGATAGCTTAAATCCATCAACAGGCAGCTAAGATCTGAACTAGTCATCTGCAACCAGGGCAGAAATCACAGTCACAGTGTCAACAGCCACAAATCTTACTGCCTTTGAAGTGGCCAGTATTTTACCCCAAAGTTACTACCTCAGATTGTTATCTGGCTACTTGCTGGTCTATGTGAGACAAATTGGAAGTCTTTGGCTAGATCCTGGTAGACTAATTTCACAACACCACATTTGGCATTCATTAACTCTCCTGGCTGTGGGGCTAAGTAGTAAGTCAGAAAGGCTGAACCTCCATTTCACCCCTCAGAGGTGGTCCTTCCAGCCCAGCTTTAAGTCCCATGGATAAATCAGTATGAGGCAGTAGGTCCTGTAGTAGGTATGTGGGTAATTAGACGACTTTGAAGAGCTCTGGATATTTCCTTCAGCAGCACTGCATACGATTACATACTGCTTGCAGATTGTTAGCAGTGTAGTGAAACCAGGTAAAAGCAATCTTTCACTTCCCTGCAAGCTTCCTAAGTGTGATTAGTGGAGAAAGGAAGAGAAATAGTTCAGATGCCTATTTGAGAGAAAGGTGCTAAATGCAAAACGTAAATGCTGGTAATAGTTATTAAATATTTTGTTACTGAGCAAATGTAATTTGTTCTTTCATTCTTATTGAAAGTTTTCTTGGCATTCTTAGACAAATTGGCATTGCAAAAGATGCTCATTCTTAGGCTAAATCTGCATTCATAGGCTTTATTTAGATTGATTGTTCCTACATGGCAGCAAAGATAAATGTTCTCCTGAAGCTCTCTTACTATAGATACAATGAAACCCAAGGAAAATCAAGTCAATCAGCACTAAACTTGCATTCTGAATAACCTACTACAAAGTACTTTTAATGTTTTAAACACCATTTGTCACTGTCACAGTGGAAGAAAAATTGCAGTTCACTTCAGCTAAGTGGTAGCTCACTTCAACAACATGAAAATCCTCTGAACTCCTGCTTTTATTCTGACCCCTCTGCGAGCTAAGAATTTTAAAGGAGGGGAAGAGCAGGAATTGCAGTGGGGCTTCATCCCTGCAGACAAATGGAATGACTTGAGGTCAGTAAGGAGATACAAGCAGGTGTGCAGGTCCCTAACACAGTGCTCCCTGCAGGTCCCTGGTTCACCTGGACACCTGCTGTAAAGATGAATTTCACATCTCTGCATGACAAGGAGTCTATGTCTGCACAGACTGCTTGTCTACAGTGGGCCACCCTGTAGATAAAATAGCGTGTCCCAAAGACTGTTAGCTGCCAGGTAAAGCTTTGACTGTCAAGCTGGGAAGGGGAAAAAAAAAAAGGGAAAAAAAAAAAAAAGATAAAAGTGATCATAGCAAATATAGCAAATCTCATTTTATATTGATTTTTGGAAAAGCAAAGTTTGATAATAACTGACTTGTACATTAAGAGGTGTCTGAGGAAAAGATCTGAGAAGTGAGGAAGCTTAACATCTCAAGGTGCCCTCTCTGATCCTGTTTATTTCTGAATGGAAATTTTGGGGAATTTTCCACTGAAACACAGTCCTCCAGTACCTCACAGAATCACAGACTCATGAAATAGCTGTGTTTGGAAGGGACCTCCAGACAATATCTAGTCCAAGATGCAGGATCAACTCAAAGCAAGATCAACTATCATCACAGCCATGTCCAGATGTCTTTTGAGTTTCTCCAAGGACAGAGACTCCACAGTCATGCTGGGCAATCACTGCTTGACCACCCTAATATAAAAATATGTTTTCTTCTGTTTAAGCAGAGTTTCTTGTATTTCCATATGTGCTCTCTCATCCTCTCCCTGAGCACTGCTGAGAACTGGCTGCACATCTCATTATTCCCCCACCAGGCATTTATACATATTGGAAAGATCCCCTCTGAGTCTACACTTTTCCAAACTCAAATCCCCAGCTCTCAGCCTCTCTCTCATAATTCTTTGTATTTCATGTTCAAGCACGTGCTCCAAATTTTGCTGGGTCTGCTTTAAGGCAAAGGCCTTTTAGCCCTTCATGCAGTAATATGAGTTCTCAAGTGCACTAAAATGTCCATATTATATTAAAATTTGAAAGAGCCCCAAAAT
Organism: Parus major; assembly: GCF_001522545.3. Classification (NCBI taxonomy): domain Eukaryota; kingdom Metazoa; phylum Chordata; class Aves; order Passeriformes; family Paridae; genus Parus; species Parus major. The sequence continues at coordinate 103,150,457 of NC_031770.1, forward strand.
CCTTTCACCTCCTCTGCTTTCAGCTCTAACTTGTTGAAGCTGCTCTCTGCCACTTTTTTTTTAATATTAGAGGTCTTTTATAGAGGAAAGCCCATGGCACTCAGAGAGTGCAGGCGGTGCCAGTGTCCTGGATGGATGCTCCAAGGGATGTGCCAAGGGGTGGCCAGAGAGGTGATTCCCTGCCAGCCACTGCCTGCTCTGCTCAGGATGCAGAGGGACATCATCTCCCTCTCTGAGCAGGGCTTTCTTCCTGCAGAGCACTCCTAGAAACTCATATACCCCTCTTGCTCAAGTGCTTCTTTCTAATGTCCGTCTGGTTTTGAGTAGAAAAGTCCTCAGGACAAAGAAAGAGAGAGTATGGCTCTTCTTCTTTGACCACAATATTCTGATAAGGATATACAAAATTCCCATTAACAGAGGGGTCACATACTTCTTTGTACTTTATTCATTCTGGGTACATTAAATGATGACAAAATGATTTTTTTCCTACAGTTGAAGTTAATTTTCCCGTTCAAAAAAATAACATTGCAGTTACTTACGAGTAGGATAGTCATTTCATTAAAAAGCCAGAGTTTATGCTGGTATTTTTTGAAAGCTAGTAACAAGCTTATTTTCCCATGCAGATTTAAGAATTTTTTTCCAATTTTTTTTCTAAATCCTGAACATTTTTTATTTACTCAATACTTGCTAGACATATTTGTAATATGCTGCAATATTAAATTAATAATATTAAATAAATAATAATAATATAAATAATAAATAATAAATAATAAATAATGAATAATAAATAATAAATAATAAATAATAAATAATAAATAATAAATAATAAATAATAATATAATAATATAATTAATTAAAATTATATTTTTGGGGTTCAAGAGAATTTTATTTTCAGAGTAAGAAAACAGACAACTCTTTTCAAGCAATTGCAGCAGAAATGTGTGTTAAAATTGTAACAAAGCGTCCTCATAATTGAAGTAGCACAAAGGGTACTTCCATCACAGGAGTTTTTAAATTTTCTTTTTAGAAGTTTTGTTTTAAGCAAAACATTCCTTGGACATATTTTTTTATGAGCAATTTAAGGCAAAATTGAATGCACTGGTAAGTTAAGTAATGCAAGGCTTTATTACTGTTTTCCTTTTGCTTCAAGATAGCTATGTCAGTGTTAAACCCTTCTGGAAACAAAGTATGGTAAGTTTCTGTTGGTGTTTTCTGTTTTGGTTTTTTTTTGTTTTCTTCTCTTTTTTTTTTTTTTAACTGTGATATATTGTGGTGCATAAATAATAATTTAATTCCTGGATGCAGCCCAGAGAAAGTAGACAGATAATAAAGTACCTCTCCTCAGCTTTAATTGTTTTTTCAGTTTCTCTTTCTGCTTTTCGTAACTTAGAAATTCCCTTTCAATAATGAAAGGAAATACTTAACAGCATAAACATAAATTAAGTTTTTTTGATATGCATTTATTTTGTTGCACACTGTCTGCAACTTCCATTAACTTGTTGGAATGAATCCCAAAATAAAAGGAGCTGTTCTTTAGCAGGTTAACACGTTTGCATATATTATGTGTTCAGTTCATACTGAATTCAGTAAATTCAGATTATTCTTTCAGAATTTAACTTCAGCTCTTCTGTTTTCCTGAGCTGGAAGTTAAAGCCATGAGAGCTGAGAAGAGCTGAGAGGTAGCTAGCTGAGGAAATAAGATTGTTGCATCTTTTCACACATCTTCATGAGGAGGAATTCAGAACAGCAATGACAGAATTTCTGCTGGGCTCACGTAGTTAGGCAAATGTGTATTGTTGATTCAGCTCCTCTAGCAAAAGACATGCAGGACACAAATATAAGATAGGATAGAAATAAAAGCATTACATGTAGATATGACTGAAGTTTTCATCCTGGAAATACAAAAAGAGGAAAAAAAATCTATCTTGATTCAAGCAGGATTATTTCCATCCACTATCATCTCACACAGAATTATAAAAACTTCTGATAAGGCAAATTACTCTTAGGGAGTTCACTTTCTGGAATACACACTGCTGAGTCCTTGCCAGACTAACAGGTCTGAGTCAGCCCTATCCTAATCATTTTATCCATAGCCTGATTGTCCATGTGCCTTATAATCTTGGATCTTGTTCAAAATAAATAATGGCAGTAACAAGCCACAGGCTGAACTTTCCTCTGAAATTTTTTTAAGACAACATCTTCTTGCATAAGGCAAGCAACATCTGCTGAACCAAATGAGGAAGAAATCCTTATGGCTAGGATGGAGGAGAGGAAAACAAGGGAAGATCAAGAAGTCCTAACCCACAGAAACCAGAGGGATTTCTGCCTCATGCTCCAGGCAAACTGGGAATTTGCTCCTTACCTCCATGCTCATATTTCATCACAGCTCTAAGCTGGATGAACTAACACCTCTGTGGCTTTTCTTCTCCAAGCTGAATGTAAACAGTGCATCCTATTTAAATACTTCCATCTTCTAATAAAAGTTTTATCCTCTTTGACTCCAACTTGCATACCAGGCACTTCCCTGGTGCTTCCTAGATGTATGGGCACTGCTGCTCACACATTCTTGCTCCAGTCAAAGGCCGGTTGTCTGCATTTGGTTTATTATAAAACCCAGAATTCTATATTTTCACAAACATATCAAAATCAACATATCAAAATCACTAATCCTTCCTGTGTGATAACTCAGGTTACTTTTGCCTGCCGAGTTTGTTTCAGGTTTTGTCCTGCACTTGGACAAATTATGGTTTGTGACATAGTTTCATTGCTGGTAGGTAGCAAAAGATCTTTTCTGAGGCAAAAGAACATTTTCCAGCCTCTGTGAGAATAGCAAAGCTCTAGAGAGGTGTGTCCCACAGCTTTGCCTTTTATATTAGGTTTATGTTGAGCAATGTCACATTTAATCAGTTGTAATACATTTCAAGTTGTGTTTTCATATATAGAAATATATCAGAAAGTACAATGAGATCCAGCTAATGCTGAAGTTAGAGCAAATCAGTGATCCAATTGCACATAATTCAAACTCCCCAGATTTATTTCTTTCCACTAGAGAATGTCTGTCAGAGCCAGGAAAAAATTTTATCACCATGCTAAATTCATATCAACAATTAAATAATCGTTTACAGAAACGGCAATTTTGCTTTGCAAATAGCACAATGATTCCCTGAAGCCTTTTTTTTTTTCTTCCTGAATCCGTCAACCCTTTTTTGTGTTTTTGTACATTTTTAGTTCTTTGCAGAAAAGTGGGGGGTTTTTTGCCTGGGATTATAACCATCAGCTATCTTTCATATAAAAAAAGCACACACAAGCTGTTTGCATTTGAGGTTGGAGAAGTATTTGTTTTTGTTTGAATTGATTAGCTGTTAGCAATAAAACAAAATGTAAATAACTGTAAGAGAATGATCGGGACAGCAAAATTCCTTTTTGTCTCTGGTATCAGATCTGGATGAGATGAGAGGAAAAAAAAAAGCAAGACTAAATCTCTGGTGCTGTTTTGCCTGAGTTTGCTGGATATTTTTGTGAATGTAATGATTTGTTAGGATAGGCTTGGGATCTCCAAAGGGAGATGATATGGGATACAGAAATGGGAGTAGGAGTGACTTGATTTCTGAGAAAAGCACAGGACTGTGTGAACAATTGCAACCGATGAGGTTTCAGCAAGAAGTCTCCCAGAGCTGCAGGTACTCTGTCTCTGCCTAAAGCCACACTGAAGTTACAGGGAAAACTATGTCCATGCAGGGAGGAACCCTCTGAAGGGAGGGGAAGCTAAAAATGGAAGGCCATTTGTACATGATTATCTATTGTAAACTCATAATCCAGGCCATCCTTAATAAAAACATTGAGTTCACACAGACCTTTCTACATCCTCAGGAATGCAGAACTGGAAGAGACCGCTGAATCACTGAGTTGTTTCCTGTTACTTTGGGCACCATATTGCAAGATATCTTTCACAAGCTTGGAGTACATGCCAAAATCCTTCATGGAGAAGGTGGCTATTTCAGCCTCCCTTTCTTCAGATGAAGCAACTTTTCCTTGGAGAAGTGAAATAACAAAGCCATAAGTATTCAGTAGCCCTGCAGAAATACTTGGACGAAACCTCCTTTTCCTGAGCATCTTCTCCATGCTGATCAAGGGTTTCTAAAGGTGCTTTCCAGATTTCAAAGATCAGTGTCCCACAAAACTGTTGTTGTTCATGCCTGGATTCTTTGCCTTGCTGATTTATGTTAAAAGGACTCGGTGCTCCTCAGTAATATTAAAGAAATCCTTCAGCACACATTTTTTTCTGGCATTTCTCGGAACACAGAATTGCTCCCAAAGTGACTGGCTTCTGGAAGCTATTGGAAAACAACACGAACTCTTCAGTTTTTGAATAAAAGTTTCCACCTGTCCTTATGGATGCTGAAAATTAAAGTGTGCAATTTTGTCAATTACAATAGAAAATACCAGGGCCATTACTTGAGATGGCTATGTATTAAATACAGACCACCCCAGAATGCCTTTAAACAAGAGCAGGAAACAGCTCGCTCTTCGTGGGGCTGGGACCTGCCAATCAGACCAAGACTGAATGCCTGTCAGTCTCCCTCATATTTGACTTGGAAGCAACTCATATCAATATGTAGTCAGGAAATGGCTCTTTAATCGCTGCAAAGTCTCTCCTGATTTTAAAGATTAAATCAGCCACAGACTGCTTCAGTATTTTTCTTTTTTTTTAGCTCCTCCAAGATAACTGATGATAGCATTTGAGAATGATTAGCCATGCTGCACGGCGTGAGCATGCAGCTTGCTCTGATTTCATGCATTGCAGGCCGTGCTGTACAACACCGATCTCAGATAACAGGACATCCAAAGAAACCTGACAGACCTGGCCAGGAGTTATATATGGGGGTAAGACAACTTGAAACACATAAGGAAAATAAATTACCCAATATATTAACAACAATCTTGTTAGAAACACTGTAGGGAGGTGGGCCAGCAAAGGAGCAGGGTCTCTACAGAGAAGGGATTTGAAAGGCACGTCCTGCAAAGTGCAGGTAAAAGTGCTACTGCTGAGGAAACATCCAGTGGGATGCGTGCATGTTCACAAAGCTACACTTAAGGCTAACAAAATGGCAATTGGTGCTGGCAGATGTAGGACTACAAGTGGCAGCCAAAGGTATCACATGAATGTGCTTTGGAAAAGCAGCAGAGGTAAGGGAGAGGGCAGAGAGGGAACAAAGCCCCAGGTTACAGGTCCCTGGAGCGGGCCAAAACTGGGATGTCCAGGTGGGGGATGAGAGAAGCAGATGTGGAAGGGGCTGTCTGCCAGGGCTGCAGGAAGAAATTGGAGTTTCAGGGGAAAGAGCACTTGGGCCAGATTGGTGACTTTTAAGAGAGGACACAGCCTGTGTCCTGGGGAGAGGGAGGTGTGAGATGCATGGCAGGGGACATCACAAGTGTATGTGTTTTGTGTAAACATCTGTGCACTTCCACAGCGGAAACTCAGGCAAGTGGGGAGTGAAGAAATGGGAAAGCAAAGCCTAGACATTATCAATCCCTGAATCTACCCTGAGATGGTTTGAGGCTCCCCTGGAGCCTGGGGGCCTGATGATAAGAGTGGAAAAATGACACAAGGGTGGCAGTGCTCCCTCTCTGTCACCAAGCAAGCTGTCCCTGGGACCATCAAGTCAGCCCCTGTTCTCACAGTGATCTGGCTCACTTCAAGCAGAGAAATACTCCCCAGCCTGACACATAGCCAAGCAAATCCTCTTGGAAGCTATTTTTCTCAGGTCCTGCATTTCTCTAATAACATATGTGCCATGTTTCACCCACCCTTCTCCACATTTTTTCTTTTTTCTCCCATATTAGATTTACAATGGCAATAAGGTACTGCTGAGGTAGTCCCTAACCCCACTCCTACCAGTAAACTTTTATTCTTTCCATGATGTTTAAAGGATAAAAAAAAATGAACTATTAGGTAAAATTTTACAGTAAAAGCTTTTCCTTCTGCTGTGAGGGATTGTTCCCACAGAAACTGCCTGTTTGCAAGTTTTTGTTATTCAAACACATGCTAAAGCTTGCTCACCCACCTCATTTAAACTCAGCAAATGTGCAGCCAAATGGACTATCTTGTTCCACATTTCTGCCACTCAAGCACCAGTGCAAAATGAAATGGAGAAAAGGCAGAATTCATTTGGTACCTCAAGGCTTCTTGAAAAGCCACTGAAGTCAGCAGCAGGACTCCTTTTAACATGTGCAGAGTGAGTCAGGCTTTACAACCTCACTTAGAAATACCAGCGGGACCACGTAAGGGTGGGGGTGGTACACACTGCACATGTACAGCCATTTTAGAAGGAAACTGAAAACCTTGAGAACTTCAAAATAATCCAAGAAAAAAATAAAAACAACTTTGGAATTTGTCTTCCTGAGTATCTCTAACTGAAATTAGTTCTTAAATAATTAACTACTAATTTAAAACCTCAGTCTCCTTTCAGAGATATTTCTTCTTTGCTTTGGAATTGCAAAACTTGAGCTCTTTCTCAAACAACTGGATGACAAGATCACAGTCTCACTTCTGTGACATTATTCCCAACACAGACTTAAGAATTTTTTCTTGACAGATCACTCTTACAATAGTAACCAAACTCTACAGATAATTTCCAGTAGTCACACAGTAAAAGAATGAGTAGAGGAGGCTGCACTCACTGCTCTTTTTCAGGATGCTCATTGAGAATTCAGGATTCTCAAATATTTCACCTCTTTGATACCTCCTGTTTTATTCCAATCCTTTTCCTTAAAACCATGGAAAAAAAAAAATACCAACTCCACAAAATCAGCTCTTCAAGATTACTGACTTCATATCATTTGAATAACTGACAACACACTCTGGATAAGTCATTTTTTTCTATGAAATACCTCCAGCTGTGATGTTGCCTCAGGCCAGATTAAACTAGGCAAACATATGTCAGCTGATGTCCATAGCTGATGATAAATTGAAAATATTTGATATGGGGAATTAAAATATAAAGATGAGGGAGTAATCAGTAATGAATAGACAGTAAGGAATAGCCTACTGAACTAAATTTGTTTCCCTGTGTGTACACATGGTTCTTCTTATGAATTGATATTTTTATCTCTTTTTCTAACTCTTTTATCAGACAATGTATATGGTTTTTATTTATATGGACCAATCTTGGGTCCTAGATTCTTTAAAAAACTTGTGAGCATTTTTGACTTGGAATCTGCATCAGAAAATAGATTATATATTATTGTCTCTGCTCCTAAATGAATGTGGTTAGTTTATGAATTAACATTGTAAATGGTTCGCTTTTTAGATAACATATCACTGTTGAAGGTTTGGTGCTTGGGCTTTTGGGTGTTTTTAATAAACTAGTCTCTGGGTAGGAGGCATCTGCTAGAGATTTCAAAAGTGGAATGTCGCTAAGAGCATAAAAGTACCAGTAAATAACTCTTAAATACATATATACATATACAAACTTCTTTACTTATCTGTCAGTTAGAGATTGGATAAAATGTTTGGAATTTTGGCTTTAAATCTCCTGAACCATGCACTTTTCTCACTTCATCCTGCTAAATTTTGTGTTTGATTAGATGTGACAACTGCTGCTAAAAATACTGAAGTTTGTGAACTGACAGTATTACTCCAGTCTGAACAAGAGAGGGCCAAATTCAGCTGCACTTAGAAGACATAAATTCTGAAATACTTTCCTGGAGTCAGGAGAGCTGGTCCAGATTTGCACCCTATGAGAACAGAAACTGACTCACAAAGTTAAAGAGTGCAATCAAGCTGGTAATCCTGCAATGTTTTTTTTTACTTGGGCTGCACTCCTGCCAACAGGTTTTGCAACTTTGCTTCTCTTCTGGTACTGACAAGCTCAGAATTTTATGTGAAGATGACTGCCTTCTCCATTTCACCCATATTCACTTCCCTGCCCCTTCTGCTCACGAGGAGTTGCTTGGCCAGAGGTTGGGAAGCCCTGAACCCAGGCTCAGTGCTCAGTAGTGGTGTTGATGAAAAGGCACAGCACACACAGGTAAAAAGTCCAATAGTCTGCAAATGCACCAGAGCAGCCTCTTTCTCCTAAGCTGTAGGAGAAACCTACAAACCACAGTTTGCTCTTGCCTAGTCCTGTCTACTGCTGGGCTTTCTATTAGGCATTTAGATGGGGCTTGTATCAGTAAACACTTCCCTCTTCCTCCTTCCCCCTTCCCATGTTCTCTACAGCAGCAGAAAATGAAGGTGACCAGAAGAAACAATGTGCAGCACGTTCTTGCTGCTCCACAGGGATCCAAGATATTCTCTTTTCTGTCTGTCAGGGCTGTCTAGAAGAATCTCCTAGAGCAAGACATGCAGGTGACAGTGCCAGACAAGCAGCGTCATCTTCAAGCAGCTGAAATCACACATGCTAAATCTGCCATCCTTCCCTCTCCTTTAATCACATAGCTCTTAAACATCCAGCCAAGGTTGGGTCACCTGTGGAATTATAGATGTTATCACAGAGTTCAAGGATCAAAGACCACACTTTTTGCTATCACTCCCCTGCCAGCTCAGAAGAATCACTCTGGAGGTCAGGCTAAACAATACTCATATTCTCTTTATGCTAAGAATGTCATGTGTGGGACAAATACACCTCAGAATTTTAAAAGAAATATTTTACAGGTAAAAAAGAGCAGGGGTGTGGGGGGCAGAAAGCAGCTAAAAATTACCTTCATTAAGATTTCCAGCTCATATCCCTGTTGCTGCCATTTCAGGCTGAGGGAACACCTTTGGGACTGTTAAAACTGCAAATTAGCAGCTCATAATATCTGAAGTAGATTCAAATGTCCCATTGGGATATTGAAGAGAGCATGGGATAATGCCATGCTCTCTTCAATAAAGCATCCCATTTAGAAAGCGAAATATCTGCAGTTTACCTTTCTCAATATAATGGAGCCTGGTTATATTTTTGTGGAAGTTTCATTACTTTTTGTAAGGAAAATCTTTTTAACTGTCTGCTATGGTTGTACTGGTACATATATAAACAAAATTGTCCTTTGTTACGTTCCTTTGAAATATATTAATATTCCCTACAGAAGCTTAAATAATATCTCTCAGGACTTGTCAAAATTTAAGGGAAGGAGAAAACAGCAGCCTTAAACTTCTGGGTACTTTGGAATTTCATGCAAAGCCTAGCTTCCATAAGGGTTTCAAGCCTCTGGAAGTTCAGTGATAAATATAAGTAGCCAGACTATTCCACAGTTGTCGGCACAATGTGGTATCAAAGTCCTCTATTAAAATGAACAGCCATCAAAATAGAGGAATGAATTTTCAGTTGTAGCCCACAGGAATTTCTGCATCCAGATCCCATTAATCATTGGAGCTCTGCATGGAGTTCCTTGTACAAAACTTTTAACATTCAGCTTAGTATGGTAAGTTATGACAAGCATGGGACCAGGGCCAAATTCTGCCCTCAGTTATATCTCAGCAATACCATTAACTTCTGTCAAGCTGCACAGCCACAGCCAAAGTCAGATCTGGTCATTTGTCTGGTGTGGAACTCTCACAGCACATCACTTTCAATGGGCCATTTATATTCTTTAAAACCAAATATATAACTAGTGCTTGGATAAACTGGGAACCAAAATTCAGTTTGAGATGTGTCTTCTTACACTAGGAAGAGTTTAGCTTTTAGATTTCTGCCAGAATACACAAGTCTGACACTATCAGATGAAGAATGTAATGGGATATTTAATTAACAAAATTAGCCAGAGGGATTCAGATTGTGACTCTCAACAGAAAAACATGTGAAATATATACTGTGTGTTTACATTTTGTGAAAAGCTTCTCTTTACTTTTTTCATAAGTTTTGATTTTTTAGTACTTCAGAATAAATACATGCTAGCTCAAAATGTTTTTTTTTCCATTCCACATGACAGAAGGAACCATTAAAATGTTGTGGTGAGCTTAAATGATGAAATCAAGTTCATTTTTCTCCCATAGCTGTCTAGAACTAATATTTGCTGCCCAATTTAAGTAGCAACTTAATTTCAGAAAAAGTTGCATGCAAAACATTTGGGTTTAAGAAATAATCACAACTATTTTTATTTTTTTTTTGCTTATGTTCACTCAAAGGCAAAAGGGATGTCTTAAACATAAAGTTTGGATTTTTCAGTACATCTTTACCATACATGGACAATGGGGGGACACACCTCTTCACAGTGCCACTAAGACTTGAAAGCTACAATTTACAGTAAGTGATTGCTAACAAAAGGAAAACATTGCTTTTGCTGCCCTCACCACAAAGGTCCATGCACGGTATTTTCTTGCTGAGAGCTCAAGTTAAAGCTCAACCAATGAATCATCTACTGTTGCTTCTGTAAATTGTACAGTTTTAAATGTGCTACTTTTTGGCAGTAAGTTTCTGATGGCTAAAAAAAGAATGCAAACCAGACACACAGAGAGGCCAGAGCAGCAAACTTAATAAGAGGTAAGAAAGCTTGTATTTCTGGGAGGCAAGGCATTTGCAAACTGTGTCAAATTGAAATCAGAAATACAAAACCAATGTTACCTGGCAGGTTTCCATATAAACTTTTTATATTTATAAATAAAAATATCTCAAAAGAAGCATGCCAACTTGGATAAATGCATGAGATATATATAAAATATATATATATATATACGCATATATATGCATTCTTAGTGTGAAACTCCATAAATCTGAAACAGAATTGTATTGGCTTCATTCAAGCACTCACTTGGCACCTAAATTTGAGGCACCTAGTGAGTTAAGTGCTTAAATTCCCTTTACAGTCAGAAGGAGAAACACAGGTGTCTTTGAAGGGCTGCAGAGAGAAGGGGTCTGACCACTTAGACAGACTCTCTTCTGGAATCCTTCAAAGTCACCTGTGGTCTTCTGTTGACTGCAACAGCAAGTGGCACGTTTGCTTTAGGAGGGCTACTTCATCAGGTTCATAAAATATAAGTTAGATGTCTGAGTTAGGCTAACTGGATCTACCCTTGATTTCTGATCAAGATAGGGAAACTAATTGAGCTGCAGACTCCCACTGAGTTGCCTGTGTAGTACAAGAAAAGGAAAACAATCCATGAAATAAGTCCAACAAAAGCACCAGTAATCAGTGACTATTTATCAAGATTATCACAAGGTATGACAGAGGCCAGAAACTCTGAGATTCCAGGCAGATTAGAGCTGTATCTGGACTATGAGAGTATCCATATCTATAAAAAACAGCCAGCCCTTATATCCAACTTCAAGAATTTACATTTTCAACCATCAATAGTACCAATGATAATTTGTGTTTTCCAGCAATTTCCCCACCACAAGTGTTTTCAGTACCTCAGAAAATTATTAAATTAAGCCACTTTAGTTGCTTCACACTGAATTTTGAGCTGCCTTTAGCAAAATATTCTTTCAAAACTTCTTAGCCAAAAATCATCAAGGATTTCCAAGAGTTCAGCCAAAAGAGAATACATATTTTTGTCCATATTAAAAAAAAAAAAAATCTGGCAGATTTTATTCTTTCAGTAGTTGACCTCTCCTCCTTGTGAAAAGACATAATACTGGACAGGGATCCTTTGTTCCAAGAATATGCTTTCAGCTCCCCCTAAGAAAATCTACCCTCACAAAGAGCTTCCTGATATGGTTTAATTGATTCTACAATTTAGCTTGTTCAAGTTTTAAAAGATGGACCACCTATTTCTTTTGCCACCTATCTTCTGTTTAAATTGGACTAGAGATAATAATTACATTGCTAATGAAAAAAATCTGTAGTAAACAATGGTAAGAATTCAGAGCACACTCATTTGGCAACAGTGGTGAGGTTCATAAATTTGAAACTGTGAATCACCTCCCAGAGGCACACACCTGCCCCCAGGGACCTTCTGGGGAATCTGGGCTCCTAACTTTACCAACCCAGTCAAGGTGGCTATGCTCAGATAGTAGGGTACTCCTCCAACGAAACATCAGTGTGAATTTTCTGGTTTAGCACAAGTAGAAGTGCAGACTATACTGAAAAGGTCACTTTTACACCCAAAGGAATCTCCACATGCTCAGGGTGTGGTTACACCAGCTTAACTTTGTCCATATAACCGGTAAAACTTTCCCATGTCAACAGGGCTTTATCTTCAGGAAATCTAACTGCATAAGGGAATATGAGTTCAAGGGGGTCTAAATTACTGTATGACCATCTTAGATTACAAGGACCCATGAATTTGGCTGAAACACATTGAGTACAGGAAGCATTATAGTCCTGCTTAGCTCTGGTGCTGCTTTTGTCCGTGCTTAAGCCTCAGTAGGCTACTGAGGGATAGCACAGACAGCTCAAGTATGCAGCCTTTGGCAGAAGGAAGCCAGACACAAATTGCCTTCAGCAGTGAAGGATAACAAGGCTCCAGCAATGCCTCTCTGGAGTGCCACAAACAGAATCACCAGCTCAGCTCTCAGCTCTCCAGCTTTTATTGCCGCTCCTTCACCCCTCCCTGGCCATCGCGGGGCCACAGGTGTGTCGTGTGTGTCCAGCCACAGCCTCCACCCCACATCCCAATTTCCTCCTCTGCTCAGGCTCTGTGCCTAATCTCATGTTTAGGACACTGTGCTCTGTTGCTATGGAAGTTATTGGGATGTCAGGGGCTTAGCACAATGACTTCACTGTAGGGCTAGAGATGGGGGCAAGGGAGGAGATTAACCATGAGAGAAACCAGCGCAGCAGCTGTGACTACTTGGTTGCTGGCATGTATGGAGATGTTCTCTGAGCCCAAAGTACAGCCTAAGAAAAGATCATAAAGTGTTCTGAGGGGTGTTTTGTGTTTCAGTTACTCATTGGATGAGTTTTTTGAAAGATACAGTGCTTGCACTCACCTTTTTAGGTTTCTCAGAACATTATACTTTCTTAACTTCTCCCATCCAGCTCCTCACGCCCCTCCCCAGTGAAATACATTTGTATGTTTGGTAAAGGAAGTCAAAGTCCAGAGCACTTTTCTATGGCCAAAACTTCAGTTTTCTTTCTTTCTTTCTTTCTTTCTTTCTTGCTGGAATCTGATGTTTAAGTCCTTATTGATAGTCCTGGTTTGCAGAAGTGACATCCCTAACTCCCTATCTTGTTTGGTAATTTTCACTCTAAATCTCAGCTCAAATCATCTCATGATAAATCCCTTTCCCTCATCATTCTCACCCCATCTGCCCTCCCTAGGGAGACCTTTATTTTCCATCTTCCAAGCTCATCTCTTCGAATGGCAAGGAAGCTGTCAACTGCTATGAAGATTTGTAGGGCACTAAATCTTATACATTAAACCTTTAAATACATTTATCCAGGTAAAACATTTTGAAGCAAATATATAAACTCTGAAGGTTTGCTAGCATATGGCATAATGATTAGCAACCAGATAGCAATGAATTTCATCCTTTTTACTATCATTATTTTAACAGTCCAAAATCTATTTTCCATTTTCCAGTTTACTTGAAAAATAGTTTTATTCAGTTTATTCATCTTCAGCTGTTACATTTTCATTACTGATGTAATGGCTGATCCAAAAGTCATCAATTTCATTACGTTAAACACTCCAGACCATGGATCCTGACCTGTCATGTTTCTCATAGAGTTTCCTTTCAAAGTAAGTATAGCATCAGAATTATTTTCTGATATTATCTTCTGACCATATATATCTGTTCTTTTGATGGTTTTGACCTCACTAGTTGGCAAAAAAAAGTACAAAGTTTGAAAAATAACTAGAATTCTCTAGCATTCTCCTGGATGTTCTGAGTTTTATTTCTAGGGAGGAATCTCAACATGGTTTGATTCTTTATTCATTGAACTCCATTCATCCATTGCCTGAGTAGAATATCAACCATTCACCAAACCTGTGTGCCAGGATTCCTGCCTACCGAAAGCTTTTAATATCTAACACTGTATCAAAACACAAATGTTTGGGGTTTTCCAAACAGACCACTCTTATGACAATTTTCATTAGTTGTGAAAGAAAAGGCTCTGAGATTTTGTGATATATTGTATGCAAGCGTTGATCCTGTATAACTGAATGCTTTGTGAGCTGCTACGTTTGTGTCTCAGTTTGGCACTGGCAGGGTTAACAGGAAGCCACAGAGAAAGAATTGCAGGAATCTGTGATAAAAAGGACTATGCAGTCATCTGGTCCATCTTTTGCCTATATAGGCCTGTTCCCTACATATATATATATCAAAGTATATCAAAGTATATATCAAAGTGCAAGCACTTTAAACAGTCGTTCTTGAAATGGAGAGGAGCCATTTGATATTAACAGGCGCGGGTGTGACCCCAGCAGGAGGAATTGGTGGCTCACTGTGATCCAGGGTAGCCATGGCCAGGGAGACACCTAATTACAGCTGGATTACTGCACCCCAAGATGGATAGGCTTTCCCAGCCTATTTGTTCTCAGTCTCTGCTCCCTTTGGGAGCAGCACAGAGATGTTAGCTTATTCCAGTTTCTGAAACATGCTCTTATTCACAGCCCTTCTTGAAGCTGTCAGATTGCATTGTTAATTCAAGGTTGTTCTTCCTGGAGATACAAATTCAGATCCCTGCCCTGTGGCATCAGAAGGAATTTGCTGGCTTTGGCTCCCTGGCTCTCCAGTTAGAGTTCTTTCCTGAAGACAGCTTCTCTGTGTGCTCCAGAGCAAGCAAGGGCTGCAGAATCAGGCTTGAGCTACTAAGATTTACCAAATTTAACTGCACAACACATCTCATGTGCAGTGAAATAAATGTGGTAAGCCACCAGTGATTCATCGTTTACTTATTGCAGAAAACAAACAGGTTTTCTTCTGAGTCACATGCGTGTTAAGAATTTTTTCCTTCTCAAACAAAACAGAACCCAGTGTTATTTCAAGGCCAGAAAAAAATAATAAAAAAACAGTTTAGATAAAATAAGGGCTCCTTGAATCTTTGTTAAAATCAGGGATTGAACATAAATTTATTTGATGTTCTATGAGGTTTGGAAATTTCATTTTCCACCTGCAGGACATGTTATTTTGTAACCAGGGGCCACAGAGGGTTATGGAGAGTGGATAAGCTGGGATCCATTTGAAGGTCATGAGACCCTTTTCCTCTTTCCACTCCCCCTTTTGGAGATTCTGAGTGTGCTGTTAACAATGCGAACATGTTACATAAAAATCTGACCTGAGATCTCCATTCTAGTGAAATGTGTCCAGTTGGTTTTCATATGTCAGCAAAAGAGATTGTTCAATTTTTTAAAATCAGTAACCTACCACTAAGCACAGTTCTGGAGAGACAAGAGGACAGGAAGGGAAAAAAACTTGCATGGCTAAATAAAGGCACAAGTGAAATGACTGGAAAAAACATTTCGTTTTATCCAGGACTGGAGCAACTATGGAACATAAAACTGTTTCTTTTTGCAGTGAAGAAGCACTATTTTATATCTATATGCCCTGAGACTTCAGGCTGTGAAATGTATATGGGTTCTTCTGCCATTAGTTTAAGAAACTAACATCTGTCCTGCCTGCCACAGACTTCAGTCTTAAGCAAAGAGAAGTGTGTGGTGCATATCAGCCCAGGAAATTCCACGTGGATTTTTCTGAGGGATGCTGAAGAAGAATAGCAGCTAAGGTTGTCAACACCTTCATATGACAAATCCTTGAAAAATTACAGACCTCCAAACTCTAGCTAAAATTCAGGATCTGTTTCACTGCCACATTCAATATAAATATTGTTGCAAGCACACAGGTTTATCATATAAGCAGCTTAGTGTAGCCTCTAATTCTGTAAAAATATGAATATTTCTTAGCAATGTAAGTTAATTAATAAATTGCATCCTTTTGTAGGGGGGTATTCAGCACTGGGAAATCTGTCTCTGTGTGTGTGTACCACAGAAAATTTTGGGGATCTGTGTTACTGCCTTTGACTACTACCATCTTTCTATATATTATGTTTTCTACATCATGAGTGAACTGACACATTTCCTCATGACAGCTCATATATCTCATTAGCACAGTGCCCTGTTGATACACAGACTGGGGAGTACATTTGGCAAATGCTGTGGAGGAAGAAGCAGAAATGTTCACGGAGGAGAGACCTGAGTGGCAGAAAAAGGTGTGAGCTGCTGTCAGTGGTAATGAGGTGAAGTCTGAGACAGCAAGTTGTGTTTGAGGCAATGGACAACCCCCGACTAAACCAGGAGAGATGAATGAGATGGCAAATCAAATCACAGAACATGGATCCTCAACATACAGACAGGTTTTATATCTGATCTAATAATAGTGTTTTACTGGATCTCAGAACTCACCAACAATGCCTTCAATTGAAAGGAGAAAGGAAAAGAGCACTGTAAGATAAGAACTTGACAATATCTTCCAAGAAGTTTCAAGAAAAATAAGGAGACTAAAGATCAAGTGCTTTGAAGGTGGAAAGGAACCAAGATGAGAGTGATGGAAGACAAAGAGGAGCAGACATGAAGAATGCCTATCAACAACAGCAAAATGTTGAAGTTAGAAAGCAGTTCAGATGCTCAATAGCAAATGGTTTTGAAGAACTGAATGTTTAAAGAGCAGAAGGAGACAGGGAAAGGCTATGGACTATAGTCAGACCTCCTGAGTCAAGGTAGCAAGAAGTGTGCTTAGAAAGGAGTCTGTGGGGCAGGAGGTTACAGGGAAGTTACAAGAAGAGTTTAGTGCAGAGGAAAATTGAGAATGAACCATGGGCTATCGGTAGCCTACAGAGAAGATCTGTGGAGCAAGCAGAATTTGAACAAAACACCTCCAGAAGTTTATGCTGGAGTGAGAGAGCCTGAAGAATTGGTAGCTGAAAATGCAAAATCCCAGTGAAGGCCAAGGAGGTAGAATTAGATGATAGGGTTGGGATTTACATCAGCAAACATACAGAGTTCTAAGGCACAACTAATCTCATTCTCATGCAAACAACTGAAGGAAGGTGTGATGAGCCCCGCACTAAAAGTCCTGGTTTCCTTCCATTAACTGCTAAAGGAGCCCAGATGCAGTCATCCACTTTGTCAGTATTGAAACATTAACTTGGGAGGAAGGGGAGAAGGAATGACTATTTAAAGAGAAAGATGGAAAGAGTTAGGACATGAGATGAAGATGCTAACTCTGAGTGGAGAAGAAAGGGGAGAGGTGGGATGTAGAAGAGACCTTAAGGCTACTCTAAGACTGCTATCAGACAAGGAAAAATAATCTGTAAATTATAACCAGGACATGCTCTCTAACATCCACAGATCCAGCTGCATCCCCAGGTGCCTAGGAGAAAAAGGGCAGTAGCAGATAAACCAAATTTGTTCTATTCATGTTGATGTCAGAACCATTAGTGGGGTGGTGTGTAGTGAAGAGACACAGAAGCCCATCAGATATAAACCATTTTTACTCCAAGTGCAGCATATTCCCACTTGTGCAGGGCTGTGCCCAAGAAATACAAGTCTAGCAGTGATTTTATGTAGCTCAAATGCAGCACCAAGTGAACATGATTAAACAATCCCAGACTCCAGCTTATAAGTCTCTATTGAGCCTGTGGGCTGGAAGATGTAGATTCAGTGTTT
This sequence comes from Parus major, assembly GCF_001522545.3. NCBI lineage: Eukaryota > Metazoa > Chordata > Aves > Passeriformes > Paridae > Parus > Parus major. The sequence goes on from NC_031770.1 coordinate 103,167,984, forward strand.
GGGTCTTTGCTAGGTCAGGAATCTCTGCATCTGATTCACATGACCCAAACTGCACCATCTGGACACTTGAGAAAACAGTGCTTCCCCATCATAAGTGATATTTTCAAACAAACAAGGCTTTCATGGGGGAGCAGGCCAAAGAAGAGAAACATAACACTAGCTTGGAAAAGCTGAATAATTAACAGTTGAAAAAACTCTCATCTTTCAGGACACTGTGGCAGCAGCTCTGAGCCTTTCCTTTTCTTGTAGTTAGGACTGGCTACTGAGGAAGTCATGATTATACCTTCCTTGTTGTACTGCTTCCAGCTCAGTGTCCAAGCTTGGAGGCATTCAGGGACATGCAATTTCCATGACTTTTACTACTGAGCTTAGCTGAAATCACCAGACAGGAGACACAAGCAAGGACTAAGAAAACAGAGCAGCTCCATTTCCTGCTGTCACTGGGCTGCCGAGGGTTTAGCAGCTTTTCAGACAGGGGTGTAGCTCAACATCACCAGTCAGGCATAAGAAAAGATGGCAATAGTTTCAACAGAGACTAAAAGCCCTCTATACTGCTTGTTTAGGGAGTCTCACACCTCAGCTCCTGAGCAGGAGTTCTCTGGGCTCCACCTCACATCTCTTCTTCCCCCGACACCTTGGGCAATGCAATCAGAGCCTGTAGCACAGTGAAACACTCACCCCTCTCTGATAAAGGGAGCATCATTCTGTGCCTTCTTCTCTTCCCTCTTCCTTCTGCTCTGAGTCTTTTCTGAGTCCCACTCCATGCTGCAGGGTCTCTTGCCCAGGCGTTTTGAGAAGTTACATTCAGCTGTGCTATCACTAAAATCATACTAGAACAAAATTCAAAGTTTCCAACTGTTATGTGAAAGAAATTCAAATGAAGGCTCTGCTGACTAAGAAATTGACACTTTTCTAGAAGATACTGGGGGCTTGCTCCTCCCCTTGGAGGCATCTCTGCCTAATTTGACATTCTCAAGAGAGGGACTGGTTTTTGCCTCCTCCACTCCTTTATACTGAGCAGCAAAGCCTGAAAGACACATTCAAAATTACTTTAATTATCTTTCAGTGACTTTAGCAACAGGTACAGGCAGTGTGAAAAGTCCATTTCATCCCTCCAGATGGACAAATGGATGGCATGTGCAGTGGCTTGCCTGTGGGAGACCTCAGCAAGCCCAGCAACTGCACTGAAATGTCACAGGTGGTAAACTCTCTGGATTTTAATGGGAGCCATGGATAAATACCATTTGCTGGAGCCATGGATAAATAACATTTGCAGGACTCAGCAGCTGGGATACAGCAGTGTTTGCAACATAAGCAGAGAGCACCTACACTTGGAGGCAGGTATGCTGGGTGTAGAGCACAAGCCAGCCCCTGCAAGTGTCCAGATGTCACAGGAGCAGCTGGGAGGGCGGACAGGGAGGTCAGTGGGGCCCATCCCAGGTGCCACAGCCCCTGCTGACGTCAGTGGAAGTTCAAGGCACTAAACACCTCCCAGGACTGGCCTGTGAGAACAACTTCCAGAAGGAAGGAGTCTTGAAAACAGATCATGTGCTGTTAAATGTAGCATAGATGCAAAAAGGGCAGAGCAGCGTGTCTTGCAAAATGTATCTTCTTTAGTGCAGTATCCCCAAGCTGTGAGTTTATTCACTCTTGGCTCTCTCTTCCCACTGTCTTATCTGTTGTGGTGTTGGCACAGAGCTGAGTCCAGGGGGACTGCAGAGCTGGAACAAAACAGCAAATGTTCTCCAGGTTTTCTTTTCTTACAGAATTCCCTAACTCCCAACCTACTTAAGGGGGAGCCATGAGCTAAAGTAAAATTATAGTTTTGTCTTCTTCTCAAGCCAGATATCTCCAGAGGGAACAGTGTTCTCAGTGTTCTTTTCTTCCAGAACTACTACCACCCTTACCACAGCACCTTGCAATGAAAACAGATTCTTTCTGTTCCTGACAAAGTTTCCAATTAATAAGGGTAGATTAAAAAACAGCCTTTAGTTAGTTCAGTTTCATTGTTCTTTATACCAGTTGTTCTATGCACTGGAATTTTATATTTAATCTTTTATAGCCAGTCTGAACATTTATATAATGTTATAAAGTCTGCAGCTGTTAGAATGAGATTTGGCAAAGAAAGGATACAGTATGTTTGGGGGGAAAAAAAAGCTTCCAGGTCCCCTTATTTATTTTTAGAAATGTTACATTTCTAGTAAAAATATAGTTCATTCAATTAAAAATAGCACAAAGTGCAGCAGCTTTGATTTCAGACTTTTGAAGTTTTCTTAATTTTTTTCAAAGAAAATATTTTGAGTTTTTTCTAGCAGGAAAATTGAGCAAGTATCACTTTCTGTACCAGGCATAATAGAAATATTCAATAATTCAGTGGCATTAAGAGATCTGTTCTCTCTCTTGTGTTTCAATGTCATGGACTGCTGCATTCTGAATACCAGAGAAAACAATCCTATCTTCTTAAATCAGCAAAGAGGACTTAAATACATCAACATATATATATGCATAATCCACCCAAAGGATATATCCTATATATGAACGATTATCTTATATCCCCATATCCTACTGGATATGTACATTCAGGATATTAGTGCTAAGAATTGATCCAGACTGAATGTCCAGACCTTGAAAATTTGCCATTACATTATACTTTTACCTTGTTTGCTAATTCATTTTATACATGAGGAAAATCCCAAAGGATGTTGCCTTCTCTTTTACTGTGATGATAATAGCCATAATTAAAACCAAATCAAATAAACCCAACATTGTAGTTTTCCTCTTGAAATTAAATTCATTTGCAGCCTGGGGAGCCTAGTTGAGGTCAGAGATGCTCAGTATAACACAGGGTTGCTGTGGAATGACTTCTGGAATGAATACAGAATTCCTTTTGAGAAGTAGTAAAAGATTTCTGGCTCCAGCACAAAAGGTGAGATGATGGGATATGACTACACCAGGCTACACCCCTGGTCCTACAAAAAAAAGTGTAATCAGGAAAAAAATAAAGCCCTAACAACTGCTGTTCATCAGGAGGAATAATAGATGACCATGCAATGGTCTACCCAACTGGCCATAACAAGAATACAAGACAGCTTAAGGATCCTTCAGCCTTGTGGACACGTTTTGTGAAGGCAGGAATCCATGACATCAAATATGACAGCTGGCAAAAAAAGGGGCATTGCTTCAAGCTCCCCAGTTTTTATTCTCTTCCCTCCTGGAAAAAAGCACAAAAGTGGAGCAAAGAACAGGACAAGAGAGTCAAAAACAGTCAGCAAATAGTTTAGCACAGCAGAAAATACAATCTGAGCTCTGGTGTCAAAAATGCTGGCAAGGATTACCATGGCTATTGAGTGTTTTCTGACCAATATTACATGAGTAGCCTAGAGGACAGAGGGAGTATTCCAGCTGAGGTCGAGAGTATTTCATAATTCTTTATTTATTTATGGTGTTGTAGCTGTAGTCTGATCTCATGGGAAGCACAATGGAAGATTATATGGCAGCAAAGATCATGCTGCATCCCTATCTGCTCATGTCCAGATTTCCTTCACATATGAATCGCTTGTAACATGATGAACTTTTTATAAAAAAGAAAAAAAAACCAAGTGCAAAGACAAACAAAAAGGGGTCAGCTGGACTCAGCTTGACCCTTTTTTTTTTTCCATAAACTAACACTTGTGTGTTTGGGAGCAATGAACTAAATATGGACCTAGCTCAAATGAAGACAGATTCAAGGTTAAGGGGGAGATTTTGTTGTATTACACAACGCTCTGGGATAGACTATTGTTGGTCCTTGCAGTGCAGATGTAGCCATGGCTGATTATCCCCACTCCCAAGCCTCTTTACTCACCCGCAGTGTTTGGTTTCCAGGAGAATGATTCTCTAGTGACTGATTTATTTCTGCAGAAATGCGTTTGTAAAACTAACTTGTTTTACAACTGTTCATTGCGCATCCTCTACCCATAGCAACAGGCAAAAATTATTTTACACAGCATATAGTATTCCGCAGTAGTGTTTTTTGTTGTTTGGTTGGCTTTTTAATATAGTATATGATGTGAAGGTTTTATGTCTTCTAACAGTAATTCAGTGGACATGAGGATACAATCCAGAATTAAGGTTACAGAAGGAAAATTCACAAGGGGACATCCCCCACTATCATCGAAACAAAACCACACAAATAAGTTTTATAAAGAAATATCCTTGAGTTTCTGTAGTGCCAATAAAATTCTACATTCAATCACAAATCTGCCCTTGCTTGTGCTGTAGACATCAATAAACTAGCTCTAGAGTAATGTAAAGAAATACAAGCACTGAATATATGCTATGTGCAGTTGGATAGAGGAGGGGAAAGATGTGCATCAGCAAAAACATAGGAAACACACATTACACTTTATAAAAAGAGAGACATATCTTGTCATCTTTCTGGAAAAAGAGGCAGCTCTGTTTCTTTTATAATGAACTGAGCAGTTCCCAAATGAATTACCTGGTTTCCAGAAGTGTTTTGTGTTTGCAGAATGCTCCTTGAGAATAATAAAATATAAGCTTCCTAACAGAAAATGAAGTTGCATAGGTACATCAGAAGGAAGATCTCAATACCAGTACAGAAACTTCAGAAAGAAATATTTAAAATTAAGGAAATTCTTTTTTAGGCAAAGAACAAGCAAAAAGCAATGTCTGGAATCCAGGAGAAGACCAAAAAGGCTTGAGTGTTTCCTATATTTCCTGGTGAAAAGAAATGAAGCAGAAAGAGAGGATGTCAACACCATAACATACTATAAACAGATAGCACGGAGGAAGAGAGGAATGATACTTTATGGTAGTAAAGCTCTGAAGCTTTCAAAGCACAGGATCTCCTGGAGATCAGTGACTTTATTTGAAAATCAAGTGGAATGGAGATACATTTTTGCAGAATGACTGGAGGGTAGAAAAGGGGAAGTTGTTTTAGCTAATGACTGAGAAGAGCAGATTAGAAAAAAACTGAGTTTTCTTTAACAGAAACAATAGCACAATAAGGAACATAGCATCAAAGTATGGTTTGTGTTGAAAGGGACCTTTAAAAACTCAGTTCCAAACCCCCCTGCCATAGCAGGGACACCTTCCACTAGACCAGGTGGCTCAGAGTCCTATCTAGCCTGGCCTTGAATACTTCTGGGGATGGGGCACTCACTTTTCTGGGAAACATATTCCAGTACCTTACCACCCTCACAGTAAAGAATTTCTTCCTAATGTCTAATCTAAACCTACTCTCTTTCAGTTTGAAACCATTCTCACTTGTCCTGTCACTCTTGGTGCTCATGAAGAGCCCCTCTCCATTTTTCTTGTCAGCTCCCTTCAAGAACGGGAAGGACACAATTAGATCATTTTGGATCACTGAACTCTTTTCCAGGTTGAAGAATCCAAATTTCCTCAGCCTGTCCTCATAGGAAAGGTGCTCCATCCCTCCAATGACCTTGGTGGCCTCCTCTTTGGACTCGCTCCAACAAGTCCCTGTCCTTCCTGTGCTGGGACCACAGAGCTGGGGTCACACAAGAGTGGATCAAGAGCTACACAAAAGCTCAAGGAACTGGAAGATGTTTTCGGGAAAAGGAGCGGGGGAACAAAGACTAGATGGGGAATTTCTAAATGAGAGAACTTGAAAGGGGGAAGAATTCAAGATCGGGGTGAAAAGTTGATACGGCTCCGTTAGGAACCCTTTAAGGACGTGAGACTGAAAAGGAACAGAGAAAGCTGAGAAGAAAACTGAGATCCAGGAAAAGCAACTAAGGAAAAGCATGGATGAAACTAGGAAAGCTACCACAAGAATGTATGAAAAATGAGAACAAAATGCAGATACATGTTAGAAATCAAAGGAGCACAGAGACTCACTCCTTCCTAAGAAAAAAATACACAGAAAGGACTGTTACTTCTTTCACTGTTTGCAATAATTCCTAATGTCAGCATTAATCCCACAATGAATCAGATATTTACATTTTTTTTAAAATTGAGGGATCAGAAAGGGAAAAATATGTTTAGAAAATTAAAGATGTTGCATACCATTAAGTCCACTTCAAAGAACTTACTTAAAGCGACCTGAAACAGTTGAGATTATTTTTGAGGATTCATGGATGATATATGAATCTCAGAAAAATCGATCTCAGCATACTGTAAAGGCTGGAATTAGAAGACCAGGGAGGCTAATTTTCAGTCATTAATTAAAACAATTATTAATTAATTAAATTAAATAACAATTAATTAAAACAGTTAAAAACACAGAGAAAAATAATAAATATATTAAAAGGGGAATTCTGTAAGTGTATCAAAAAGAACTTGTGTCAAGACCTTTAAATTTTCATTTTGAACATGAATCCCAGCCTCCTGGATATACAGATTGCAGAAATAGTCCTTGAAAGATGTCCTGACAGTGGCACTAGTTTTTATAAACAAAGTAGGGAAGTGGAATTTAGGCAAAACGCCCCTAATATTTTTTCTCTACACCTGATTGGAAACTTTACTCTAAGCATACCTATCAATAAAGGTATTTATTGCTATTTGAAGACAGGCACTAAAACAGGATATTTCTATTCTACATGTATAACATCAGGGTGAAAGAGTTGACAAGCACTTGAACTGCAAGCTCTGAAATCAACGTGATCTTGGGAGATGAAATAGTCAAAAAGGTCGATGTTCTTAAAATGCAATTTGCAATAGTTCATGTGAAATCCAGGCATCTGAGACAGTTGGGGTGAATTTCCCTCCAGAGATCCCTGTGTCTCTGCTTTGCAATGAAGTGAAGCCCTAGGAACTGCATAGACAGAATGCTTATTTTTTTTAATGTCTTTTATAAGGAAAGATAAACTCCAGCACAGAAGAACTGAAATGCAGATACAGAGTAGAGAATATTTGTGGTTGGGCAGCAGTTCAGCGGGAAAGATCTCAGAGGTACTTCAGATCTCAAACTCATGATGAGTCAAATGTGGTGTTTTGCAGAAGAAAAAAAATCATTTGGGCTATATTAAGATGATTGTTCCATAAAAGTCATTGAGTATTTATTCAGCCCTTCTCAAAATTGACAAGGCCACATCTCGTGTCCCATGTCTGGTTTTGGAGGGATAGCAGAAAGAATCCATAAGGAAGGACTTCAAAAAGCATAACCCATTGATATTCCCCTCACCTTACAGCTGTACGCTTGTTTAGTACAAAAACCTTCTGTCAGCTGCATGATTCACTTAATAAAATATTACTGGATATTAAAGTGTTCTAGTAAAATAATTTATGTAACAGAGAAAACTGGTGTTTGAACTGTGGAAATCAGTTGTAAAGAGGCAACCTTGGCTTCCCTACACAGGAAAACTTCCTCCAAAGGCTATATTTACCCTGTTTGAAAACTATCTGGCTGGCTCCAAGGCAGATCACTCCAGCTCAGGGAGAAGTCTGTGTATGCAGATGTTGCAGATAGGGATGGGATCAAATTCCTATTTCGTGTTCTCATAAAATTGAAGAATGAGGCAGAGGCTGCAGCTCACAAGATCTATTGAACTGGCATCTCCTGCCATCATTACACTTACATTACAATTGCTGTTCAAAATTATTTATTCCAGGGTGTGAATTCTGGGGGAGAAAACAGAATTGCAGGGATGCTCAGTGCTGTATCCAAATCTGCTCACAGCAACAATGAGCAGTCTCACAGCTGGTCCCTTGGTGGGGTCAGCCTAAGGCCAGGGATATGATCTGTCCAAAATTCTCCATTCATCCTGCTAGGAAAAAAAGAGGGAACAAGACATCTAAACAAGGTAAGGGTTTTAGTATCCCAAATAGAGTTCAGCATGTGGACTGTTGCCTGTGCTGGAAAAGTTAAAGAGAAAAGCAGCAACTGAGAGGAGGATGCCTGATGCTGATGACATTATATATGTCATCTTGAGAAGCTGATGAGGGATTAATCGTCTTGACACATAAAAAATGTTGAAGACTTTTAGATGTGAAATACTAGAATTGGGTGGGAATCTGACCAGAAGTTGTCGTACTTTGGGCTTGTTTGGACTTCTTCCAAGGAGGATTTCAAAATTTTTGCAATCAAATTAAAGGACCTTTGAAACATCTCTCTCAACACAGCAATGGTAGTCATTCCCTCTGTGAAGCACAACCACCATTCAAAGCACTTGGAATTTTGAATTATTTATTAATTATCTTATAAAAGCTGCAGAGAATAAACACTGTGCCAGCTCATCAGCTGGTGTAAATCAATCCAAATCCAGTGTGTCTCCCATGTGAAGCCCACTGAAAGCACTAGAAGTCATTTACCTGACATTTCTGCAGTACAGATTTGTTTATTTTATAGAGCCAAAATACTGGCTAAATGAAATGTTTGTACAGGGTGTAAAGCCAGAGGTGAAGTGCTGTGTGTTTTAGCCCCCCCTTTTTCTCACCAGTATTTAGGACACAATGGAGAAGGTCTGGAATCACATTGTGGGGCTACTCTTTCCCCACTGCTGCAGGGTGCTGGGGATCTGCACAGGTTCTCTGGCCATCCTGGGCTTTGACAGGTCTCCTGCACACTGAGAGAAGCTGCAGGGCTTTGGGAGTTCTGCTTTCTCCCTTCCCTCTGCTCCCCCAGTCATAAGAGGTACTTTGTCTTTCAGATGAGCTCGTTATATTTCAAAGCACAAGCCTTCAAAATAGACAGAGCTTTTTCCTCAGTTGGAAAGGGAAATAAGTAAACTTGTGTCTCCACAAAAATTTCCATGCATTTTTTTCTCCCAAAATCCTTCTAGCTGAACACCTCCCCAAGGCCCAAACACAGTAAAACAGAAATATGTGTAAAGGTAAAATAACTAATTTCTGATTCACCACGACATCCAGTCACATGCCAGATGCAAAATTCAAGAAATTATTATATTTTTTTACATTTTTAAAGACAAATTCATGCATTTGAAACACAGACATTTAACCAAGAATTAGTAGGAAACTCATAATGACATTATTAGGAGATGGCTAGGTACATAGTGGAGTTTAATCCTCATCTAAATCTAAAACATGTCTCCACCCTTAAACTGAATTACTCTCATTTTACACCACGATTTTAATGCAATCAATATGCAAAATTAGCAACTCCTCAATGGATGTAGATCAGTTTCCCACACATCAGTTCCCCTTTTCTGAATTCTTTTCAGCTGGGCTGACCTTTCTGCTAGAACATAAGCTGTTATATATTTAAATATTCATATTGTACAGGCTTCTATAAACAAATATTTTCAATGTAATACTTGTCAAAGATGTAAGAACATAAGTTAAATATTTTATAAAACAGCTGTGCTTTTAACCCTGTTCCTTATACACTTCAGGCATTTCACAGAAGACCCAGTAGTAGCCAAAGAAAAGAAAAGAAAAAAATAGTTAATATTCACTTTCTGTTGCCACAGACTTGTACAACATAAATTTTCAGTCTTATGGGAAGCTTTTTCAACAGCATTTTTTTTTAGCTAATAGTTAATAGCAATGATTTTTGCAGAGCTCTCAGTAACATCGCATTTCCTAGAGTGCAAGTAGATAAATTAAATGGTAAAAGATGAACTGATGAAAAATTTGTGGCTATGGATGTGATAATAAGGATAACAAATATAAAGGTTGACCTGGTTTTGTCCTTCCTTTTTCATGACGTTTTATAGTGACATGTCTTTCTCCCTGGGATGTAGGAGCTGCAGTTGTTTTGCACATTTCTGTGTAAATTTTTCTGCTTTGTCACAGAAATATGCAACCATCATTTTAGAAGCCCATGACCCCTGCAACAAGAGGCTATAGAACTGAATATTACCTGACCTGAAAATGAGCAAAGGGTCTACAGCAGACCCTGATTCCTGATTGTTACCAGAAGGAGGGAAGTGTGGCTCTGTGGAAATGCTCAGCATCACACGGACAAAAATACATCTTGAAATTACCCACTCTGTTGCATTTTGGTTGGTCTTTTTCTATGTTCTTTTCTTCCATTTTCTTGTTTAGAATATCAGCCTAAGGCAAATCAAACATCAACATGAGCATATCCAAATTTAGATGAACTACTGAATATCAGCTGAAAATAAAATTTTCTTTGATTATGTGTATTCAAATTCATGTCATGGGGAGTGACAATAAATGCACAATCAGTCATGAAAGATTCATGGACTTTCATTACTTTCTTCTGCATTGTTAACTCAAACCATATCTTCCAGAAACGTGGCCAAGGTTCATTTCTTACACCATGGGAGCTGAAGCATTTGTCTTGGCCCTCGGTCACTAACTTGTGTCCCTAAGGCCTGAAGTCACCAGAGCTGGAATGATCAAATCTTTGCAGAGACTGTCCCCTTGTCATGAATAGTTTAAGGAGAGTTTGACCTTCTCCCATCTGTCTGTAACTTGACACAATCCATCAGCCAGGGAAAGCAGAGCTCTTGCCTCCTCAGGCCGTGCCCCACCACACGTCACACGGACCGTGAGCGGGCAAAGCCGTCTGCTGAAACACCCAGCTGAAGTAGTTTGTGATTAGTAAATTAACTATGTGAAGGAATATGAAGCTCAAAAGCCTTAGAGACACTGGTAAATATTTCCCCCACCCACCCTATCTTGTTCATTACTGAAAATCCATGAGAACTGTCTGATTGGAATGCTTTGGTTTGAAGCCTGATTGAATCTTGGACAAGATGCTGCATAAAATGCATTTTCTTCCAGCAACCTACCAATCATACTAACAGTTGTTCATTTCAGATTTATCACTTCTCTTTAGAAGTGAAAAACTCTGTCGTTACAGCTTCCAACCCTAAGAAAATCTGCCAAAGGTAAAAGATATAGTGAAGATAATTAGAACTGAAGGAAATGAATTTTAGTTTTAATAAATTTTGATAATGCATATATATGTTTGTTTCCATACAGTTCTTTCCATTTCACTGACATCAACCTTTGCACGAGAGCAAATAACAATCTCATATTTTAATTATTTTTCCTCGCTAGATCAGTTTTAGGAGTCACAATTCCTAATGGATTCATAAATAAAATAGCAGTTTATAACCTTCAGTTCTGATAGCTTGCCAGATAAGACTGCAAGAATACCAATAGTCTACAAGTGCTACATTTCATATGTTTTCAACTATCCTGCCTTGTAAAATTTCATATATTAATGATGGGATTCTCAAATTTGTTTTAGATGGAAGAAAAAAAATTGATGATCATTTTCAATTGCAGGTTCAAACATAATCTTTACAAGCTTTTTAACATTGAAAAACTAATAAAATTGATTCTATTCTTGCTTATTCAAAGTCTAAATTAAAGGAGTTTAGTTATAAGGTTAAAAATGTAGATCAAGATTATCAGATTTCATAAAACACGAATTGGTACAACCCATTAAATATTAGATTGTAAAGATTTCCCTTCAACTATAAAGAAACTTTAATTTTATTTAAAATTGGTCAATATTTCTTCTTCTTCCTGCATGTAGAGATGGGCATTGACATTTCCAAGAGAGATTTTGTTTCTTTATGAGAAAAATACACTGGTTAGGCAGTGAACTGGAACTGGGGTTTGGGACATTATCAAAGTACCATGAGACATTAGCTACCTTCCAGGCATGACTCATTTAAGGGTACACAAAATTGTAAAAGTAATGATTTCAAAATCAGATTCTGAAACCCAGCCTTAATTTGGCCACTCAGAAAAGTGTCCTGCTATTACAAAACACTACAGGCACTTCAGCTCCCTCTTATTTCCATAAACAGCAACTGTTGATTTTTTTTTTTTTCAAAGTTAAAGTCATGAAAAGTCCACTTTCACTAAACACAGCTGCCAAACAGGACAAAAGAAATAATTCCAGCTTCCTGATTCTCTCAGGAAAATATCTGTTTTGACATCATCACCCCCCAAAACAGAGAAGCAGTAGAGACTCTATAAAACCTTGTTATTAGCTTATTAGTATTGCTTTCCTTGGAAGGCCCTTTGATAGTACATCACCTTAACCAAGATGTAACCAAGCAGGTCATTGAGTGACCTGAAGTGACCAATTCCCAAGATAATAGCCTCTCAGAGCTAAAATTTGGGTTATTTTACTTTGTTTACAGAGGTAGCATTTCAGTAAGATTTTCCAAAGGGAAAAGAGCTATTTTAGCACACAAAGTGTTTTGGGCTAGGCTTGTAATTACCTCATCCAACACAGATACAAAAGCAGCTATGATGAGAAGTTTCATAATACTCCTTGTACATAACTGCATCTTTTTTTTTACTTTTAGTTGCCATACTCTGTATTTTACTCAAGTATCCCAAAACTCTGAGAATTCCCCTTTCTTGTAGATAGGTTCATTTCACTACATCATTTTTAGAGGCCACAAAGGTCAGTTTGGGCAATTGTGTGACTTTGTACATCTCCTTGGTAAGAGGAAGCCTCTTTAACACATGAAAATCATGTTGGCTCTCAAACTCCTCAAATAAAATAAAAGAGAGCAGGAGGATTTTAGCATCACCTGCAACCAAGAATTGAGCAAACCAGTCTATTTCTCTCTACTGTGTTACCACCTACAGCCTGAAGTAGTGTCATGCACAGCTCTGAGCCCAAGAGAGAAGTTAATTTCTCTCCCCAACGAGTGACAAAATCATCCTGAGATTCTCAGTATCAGATAGGGATAGGAGCCAATTCTAACCTCTAAGCACTTGCATACAGAGGGTCCAACCCAGGCACTGCTACCAGTGAACAAATCCGTTTGCTCCTGCTTCATGCATCTCCTTTTTACAGGACTGCCAGTGAGGAAGAAGGCCCTTTGTCCCATTGCCCCAACCTCAGCTATCTAGAAAGAGGCAATGAAAATCAGACTTCAAGCTTTTATTAGTAAATCATCTGATTTACTGCTGGACCTTTCCTCTAAAGAAGCGGGTTCAGTACTTAAAAGAAATTCCCCCATGTTTTCTAATCACTTGCAGCAACTAAAAATTGAAGATCATTATAAACATCAGGCTTGGCAGCTTACTAAAATCTCTTTCCCTTCTAATATAGCTCATGCTGGAGGCCTGATCCATTGGCTTCTATTTTGGGTGGTGAGAGAAGGTAGTCACTGGGGTGCTATTAAAACCAGAATTTCTTCAAAATATTTGCATCACTTAAATAGATCATAAACAAAGGCAGAAGCAGTATTTACTGTGCTATTAAGGTAAACAAAAATAGCAACCCACAGGTAATTATGAAACAGATTGAGTCTGGCAGGTGAGTTGCAGCAGTCTGGTTTAGATTTCCAAACCAGGGATTAGAGCCAAACTATAGACCTGCCATAATAAATTAACTATATTCCCATACTTACATGGCTTGTTTCTGTTCACTTCTACTTTCATTTTACGTTAGCAGCATTTGGCACTCTGATGTAGAAACAGGACTTCTCTTTTCTTAATCACCTGTGAGCCTGGATGGTTTTATGGTGGGACTACATCCACTGCACAGCAAACAGCGTGGGGTCATCCTTCTAGTCCATAATAGTGCAGCACTGGGCCCAGGACCTGGCATCCACACTTTGCTCATGAGAAACAGAGAAGATTCACATTTTTTAGAGGAAATGGCTTGTCAGTGAAATAGAGTCCCATAAGCAGAAACTACGTGGGGGAAAAAAATTAAAAACGCTGTAGAAATTATGATAGTACCAAAAAATGGTACCACTCAAGTGAATTAAACACAAAGGATCAAAGAGGAAGAGTTGGAGCAAGTTTGCAAAGCACATTTGAGAAAGGAATTCATTGGATTTTATTTTCTACTGCAGCCTTGAATATAAACTGGCAGGTCTCTTCAAGGCATGTTCTCAGTGATGACACTGGCAGTAAAGAAGTCTGGCTCTTCTGCAATCCACATCTGGTACAGCCTGCATGGCCCAACACCACTTCAAACAACTTTCCCTCTGGTGTGCCTCCCCTACTGACTGCCTGAGCTCCTTTCTGCATCTGCCTGTGGTGTCCTTGTGCCACTGCCTAGCTCCAGATACAGGCAGGGCAGGTGTGAGTGCCATGGTGTGAGTACACCATGATCACACCCCAGCAAATATGCTCAAAGTGTCAGAGGGGCTTCCCCAAATAGGACTTACAGACTTGGAATACTGCTGTGCCCTTGAAAGTTCCACTCACTGGACCCTGGCTTTATCTGCCCATGCATCAGCTCTGTGTGCAGCAGTCCAACCCTGAGGTTCAAGGTGAAAATCCCCAGTTGTGCAAAACAGTAGCACTGAGAAAAAAGAAATGCAAGCTCTTGGATAGTGAGCATCCCATGCCTAGAGCAGGAGCAAAGAAAAGACATGCCAATAAGAGTAACCCTTTCAACAGACAGCACTGTGCTGAAATGCCTGCTGCAAAGTAATGTACATCTCCTTTGATTCCTTTTGCCTAGACAAAAATCCATTTACAAGAACCAGGAGGCTAAAAGCTGACAAATGACAGAAGTGAACTACTACTTCCAATTTTCAGTAGTAGAACAATAAAAAATTGAACAAATGGTGACTTTTTTTAAAATAAATTAAAGTTTTACTACAGAGTCACATGTTAATGGATAAACTAGGCTTTTATGAAGACACTGCCAAACATGTTGTTGCATTTCTAGTTTCAGTGCTGTTCTTTTTAACCTGCAGGTGCCAGAATTCAAAACTGTCTTTTAAAGCACATTTCTCATATAAGCTCATTTCGATTAGACTGTGCCCCATAAAAAGTTCTTGGTTTTGGAAAAAAGGCAAAATTTGGAAAAAGAAAATATCATACCTATAGACCTTTCTAACATACAGCCCTTACAGCAAGATCAGTTGACAAACCCTTATAGGCTGTTTTTTAAAATATCCACCAAGACCACTTTCAAAAACTCCTTATTCACAAAATCTCTTAATCCCACCTCTTTTTTGGTGACTACTGCACAAACAAAGTTTTTGGCTGACTGTGGTGGATCTGAGCAGTGTGCCAGGCTGCCCATCATGCTTGGCAACTCTGCCTTGCATTCCACAACCTCCCACCTTGCTGTTTGTATCCATCTACCCTCTCTTGTGCAACACCAGCTCTGAGACATGGAGCATTTCTTCTGCTGAGTGTTTCTACTGCCTCGAGCACTCTGGGCTGCCAGTCCACAATTTCACCTCCTAGGTGACATGATACAAATACAGACTGTGGTCACAGCTGTATTTTCATCAAAAATACATGTCATGCTCCTACTGGATACGAAAGATGAGAGATAGAACTTATTAAATCAATGCCAAAAATATGTTCTTTACTACCTAAAAGTAGAGTGATGACCTTACCTTATTAAACCATTTGCTACTTCATTCCATTTAGTAGGACAGCTATGATAAAACAAATATTTAATAAATAACAACATGAGTTAAATTACTCCACCTGACGTGAACTGGTACAGGTTGCTTATCATCTCTATTACATTCATGGAGTAGGATGAAACTAAACACATTTCATCTTTGTGCCTGAGAATATTTATGTTTGAGGAATAAAATATGAATAATGTTAATTTTCCTTATAAAATACAAAGTACTGTGTTAATATATTAATGCTATTTAGCAGTTAAAAGGGTGGTAAACAAGAATAAGCATTATAGCAGCAAATTGTTCCCATGAGAGGAAAGAGAAACCTTCTTTCCAGAATGGACTCTGTGCTAACACTCTCTGTGGGTTTCAGCAGTGACAACAAAACAAGCATTGGAAATCCACAGTGCTTCATCAAAGAAAGTTTCCTCCTCCCTGGAATTAAGAAAGAAAAGTTCAGAATTTCCACTGCAGTGTAGATGACTGAGAGAGTAAACTTTTGATTCCTGGTGGCAATAGTGAAAGTAGAATAGGGAACGTTATCATCTCTGCCTTGAAGAAAAAAAAAGAAATTAGTTTTGTTGCAACACATCTTACTAGTTCACCTACTGTCATAGGAATGATGGCTTGGATGCCCAGAAAGGTAACAGAAATGGCCAGAGTAAAAACAGCTAAAGCTGTTGTACAGGATAAGGTGGTACAACTGTATCTGTAAATGTCTAATTTCCAAATGTTTGACATTAAGGAATGGCACCATATGTTAAATACTTTATCTCTGCTAACTGTGGGTTTTTTGCATCTCCCTCTGAAGCACCTGTTGTGATCAGACTCAGCATGGTGAGCTGAAGTGAGCCAGCAAGAGAGGCACTATGCTCCCATTTAGAAGCCAGAGCTGTGGAAACCCCATCCCCCAAAAATGTGAACTAAGCACAGCAGTCATGTGTTCCTGCTCACACCACTGAACACAAGCTTACTGTGACCAGATTGGAGATGAGAGCTCCCACCCATCCAGCCTTGCTCAGGGGCTGGTGTGCCCCCCTGCTGACACAGCAGAGGATGTAGAGGCAGAGGCTGTGGCACCCTGAGAAACTGCCTGTCTTACAGACACTATTATTTTAATCCAAAATATGAGGGTTTGGTCACATCTTTCATCCATGTAGTGGTTCAGGTTTTGAACCTGAGGTATTACCTATGGTCACACTATGTGATGAATGACTCTGCCCTTACAGCTAAGCCCCTGCAGCTTCATATCAACATCCTCTCCAGTGGAAACTCCTGTATCAGCAAGGTGCACCTGCTCTCCTAGGATCATGAAGACCTTTCTCAAGGCTGTAGCTGTCACTTTTTCAAGGCATTTATTCCATGTGGAACAAACACTCAAACAAGTAAAAAACAATGCACAGAGTGATAAAATGACAGGAAACAGGTTCTCCATTAATATAGGTGCCTTAAAGTAAGGATACATAAATAAGGATTTCAATAGGACGTTTGTTATGAGAAGTCCAGACAAGTTCAGTGCTAATATAATTGCATAGTAGGATCATCTATAAGTGAATAAGGAGATTAAATATTTTTTAACTAACTAGACATAGTTTTGTGCTTCTTCACAGTCACTCAGTCACAGTCTTCCAGATCTCCCTCTTTTCCATCTGAGGGAATTGTTTTATCTCCTCAGATAAGCACCTTTAACATCTTTCATCTGATGAATGGCAGGCAGCTCCCTAACCTACAGTCACAGGGTCTGCCTGCCATGTGGTACATACCTTTTGAGAGAGCAAATCTTATTGCAAATATTTTATACTAAATTTACTCCTAAAAATCCCCAGATTTATCTTTGGCGATGAGGCCTAAAATAACAATGAAATATTTGCTATTAGAATCCAGTTTTGTTCTCCCTGGCAACCCTTTTACCTTCATCTGTAACAATTAGAAATATAGCTTCCAACTTGTAGCCTTTCAGTCATGTTCAATGTAGTTTCTCTGTTAAATATTCCTCAAGAAACAGGTTATTATCAATATTGATCATTTCTATTTAACAAATACAAGACCAAATTCCTGATTCTTGCTCCAGAAATGTTTCTGGTGTGGGAACAAAACTGAGTTACAAGGGTAGGAAACTTAACAAATTTCACTCCTCTCCTGAGCAAATGCAATGTAGTCCATGGGTGCTGCTAGCACAGGTCAGACAGAGGCAGTAGGTAGCACCTCAGCACTGGCTGGTGGAGCTGGCATTTAAGCCAGCACATTCCTCCCTGAAGTGAGTCTTGATGGACAAAGAGGGCATTCACAGCTTGGCAAAATAATTCACCATAAAAATGAATTATTTTCTGTATCCACGTAATGTGATGAGAAAGATTCAGTGCCATGCTCAATGGTCCATTTTTATTTTCCACTGAGATGAACTTGGGCAACTGATTTGGCTGTAGAGTAGTGATCATAAGAAAAAGGTTGGTCCTTGAACTGATGATCAGTGCTTGAGAACTCAGAAACTCATCAGACTCCTCATCACACTCTACTACAAGAAGTCCTTATTAACATCACACCTCTGGGTCACACACAGAAGTTATATAAACCCCTAAAGACATCAGCCCTGTAAACATGACCATGAGAATTGATTTGCACACATGATAAATGCTAAACCACACACTACACAATAACACCAGTATTGACTGTTAGCAGCATATAAACTCTCCAAAACTGATGTGCAATAGGCACACAGCTGTAGCAGTCTGACTCTTTGGGACAAACCAAAACATGTCTGAACCCTGAATAGAAAATTAAGATCCATGTCTGTGAATGAGGAACTAGTCATTCAGGTTTGGGACCAATCACAGGATAATTGTGGAAGGATGGCTAAATATTGAATAATCCATCTGATCTTCAGAGGGAAAACTTACTTGCTATATTTGATACTCCAAATATCAAATTCTGTCCCACATTCTGTTCCATAATACAATGGCAATAAAGACTGGCACTATAGGAATCAGGAATCAGTGTAGGCATTTTTCCTCCCCAATATGTTATTAAAATAGGAAAAAAGGTTCACCTCCCTCCTGTGGCAGCCACACTACACAGATCAAGCAATTCACAGAGATAATTTATCTGATGGCATTTCTAGTTGCATGCTATGATAAATAACTCCAGGGGATGGGGAAGAAGGAGGAAATGATCAGTGGCTGACACTACCATTTTGGTCTGGAGAACAAGAGAGACACAAACAATATCTAAAACTGTGCTCTTCTCCACTCCTCAGCACAGGCAGTGATCTGCTGGAAGGAGTTCTCTGAAGCTCCAGATGCTGCTGGCCAGACAGATTGTGAACACATCTGCACTAGTAGCAACCACATCGTTTCTCTGTGAATAAGTGTTGTAGGAAGTAGGGCAGGCAAACAAGACCATTTCTGACAAATTGTCCTGAAAGCCCAGTGCTTACTGCATAGTATCTTATTCACCTCATGTCATTTATCAGGAAATGAAAATAGAAGAAGGCAAGTTCAGAATAAAATAGATGGTTTGATTATATTCACTGAGCTGTTAACAAAGATGTGATTACAAACTTCATGCTTTCTAGACCACAGCTAGTGAGGGACAGAAAATTAAACCTGAAGTCAGCATCACAAGAGTAAGATGAAGGGGAGTTTTCTGTATTTGTTTCCTTCCTGGCTGCAACTGCATCTAGGGAACCTTTATTTTAAGCATTAAATTTGTAGAAAAGAAACAGCTTTCAGGCTTCAACAGATCTACTCTAAGTGTCATTTTTTGTGGAGATGTCAAACTTAGTTCACCTGCCATTTGGCCAAAGTTAAAAAATGTCAATGCTTCAAATCAAAGTTCTGTCTGCAGCTTGGGAAGTTTCCTTTGCAGAGCAGCATGACTGTGGGTTTATTTTACATTTCCCAAAGATGCATGATCCCTCAAGCAAATACTGCTGAATTTATATTCTCACAATGAGCCTTCAGGATCTCAGATAGAGTTGCTGAGTTGTTCATCTTGAAATGAGACAAAAAAGATGTAAACAGCACTCACTGATCATATATGAAATCTGGAAAGAAAACCCAAATGATGTTTTGACTAACATTCTTCTCAGTGCCTCAGACTGGGTTTGGAGAGCAAGGAGCAGCTGGGCAGCCAGGACACAAATCTGGGAGATTTGTGAGACACAAGGCAGAGCTGACTGAGCAGAAGGGTGCTGCACTGGAAGCCTTTTCCTCCTCCACCCCAATGGACCATTTTGTCCATGGGCATTGATTTGGAGCTTCAGACAGGAAGGTGGGCAGGATTGTGATGGGGCATTTGCAGTACCAGTTGGCTAAACAAGCCCGTCAGGAGTAAGGTATTAAGGTAAGACACAAGGTTAAAAGAATGGCAGTGTTTAATAATTTCTTGACACTGCACACAAAGACATGACACAAAATATCACACCATTGCCTACACATTTGGCAGAACAAAAGTCCCTGTTCCCCTTCAGGCTTTACTTTAAGTAAAGCTCCCATGTTATCAAGAGGAACCAAAATCAAGCAGAAGCTGAAGCCTGCATTTTTCTGGTTTCAGTGCAATTACCAGAGCAGAGCTGGCTGAAGTGTATAGGCAGCTACAATATAAATGCCAAGAACATCAGGTCACAGGGTCTGAAAAGGGGGGAGGGGAAGGGCATTGAGTTAAATTTGTGGCATAAAGCATAAATCAGTTAGTGCTGAGAGCACTACCATTCAGGGCACTCCTTGGAATAAGGCTGAGTCTGGTTCCATGGACCTAAGTTCCCTTCACATGGTCTGAAGCTGAGTGAAAGACCTGGGGCAGGCTTGGGTCCCTACATTCCCTTAGGGAAACCCTTTAGTACCAGCTGGGGACAGAACTTCCAGTTGAGTCTATCCTAAAAACAAACTTTACGTACACAAATCCTACTCTGTGGATGGAAAGAGCATGCAGAAAATCAGAAAGTCCAGGCCAAAGAACAGTGCTGCTTCAAGAAAGATGGTAAAGCAGATACAACTACTAAAAAATTGGAAACTTAGCACCCTCCACAATGTCTCAGTTGACCTCATATGTTCCTACAATAATATTCCTGAAGGACCAAAAACTAGAATGCAATAAAATAAGCAAAGGAGTATAATGTTCTGCAGCTCTTGACCACAGAAAACATGAAAAGCTACCTTGTGGATCACTGGAAAGGCTCTATGAATAGCTAAGACAAGGTGATTAATTAACTCATTTTTCAAGTGTTCATTTTTCATTTCATCTCAAAAATATCTAAATCAGACTATATTTTTAATCCATCACCTTTTCACCATCACCCCTGGCACAACCCTCCTCTCTTGACCTTACCTTTTCAACTTCCTGCCAAGATGTGTGTTTAATGAAACAAAAATCTGCCTGATTTTCAAGCTCAGATCCAGCTCTGTCCCTATCACAGTCATCAGCTAGTTTCCTTAAAACTTCATCACATAATCAAAGGAGACCCTGGGGACAAGTGTCCTAACTCTGTAGCACTGACAGATGGAAGATTCCTTTCTTAAAAGTCCAAAGCTCAAGGCTGACATGAGTCCTTCAGGGAACAATGCTCATTTTTTCCAAGACAGTACCAGCTCCAGGTCAACTATGGCACTAACTATAAAAAGCCAAAGACTTTTCCTGTTGCCCTGTCAGTGGTCTTTAATGCTAACCTGGAGGGCGTACCTATTCCTAATACAATTGAGCTAATCCTCAACAGAAGTGAATACATACATTCTATTTAATGAGCTGAACATTTGACCTCCTTTCTTGTTTCCTGGTTTACACTGTACAGAAATATCCAAGTTAATTGTGTTTAACCAGTTACCCCTCCTGGTTCCTTCAGTGGTCTAACTAAAAGTTAAAGAACAAACTGGTAACCTTCACTGGAGCAGCTACTTACCACTAAAATTCAGTAATTAATCCCAAGTGGATGACAAATACTATCCAATTTATTCTCTTTTGGCTGCAGCTTGAAGGAGCATGGACTCTGAATTAGTGAACTCTTTGGGTTCAATCTGGAAAGCATATGTTTCCCTTCCATCATTCAATCCATCAGAATGCAAAAAAAGGCCAGGGAAAGGCACATGGCACATTTTGATATTGTTCATTAACATTAATGTCCTTGTTATAAAGATATATTTTATTTGCAGGTAACAACAGCCTTATGGGCATCTGGGAACACTTTGAATGATTGCCAAAAAAAAGAAATTTGGGTCATAACATAATGATCAACATCCCCTTTTAATCAAATGAAGCCATCATAATGTGTCAGTCCTCTGGGGAAACAAGGACCTTTCACCTTGCGGGGGCCTGCTGAGGCCAGCAGTAGCTCTAAGCAACCTTCAAAAGTGGTCTTTTACTTTGGAGAGAGAAAATATGGAATCTATCCATCAACACACACACTTCTGACACAGAGTGCATAAAAGAAACTAATTCTGATCAATGGGGTAGCGATGCTGCCTTGAAGTTAACCCATGCATTATGGAGCTCCCATGCAGGGCTCTCCTGACACCACCACCAAAGCTTTCCCTGGCTCCTGTGCTGGGTAGCCATCGCTTCAACACTGAGGAGCCTTTGGGGATAAAACTTCAGTAAAAGTATGGAACTCTGACTCCCTAACACTGCTGCTCTCTGCCTGCCAAACCACTCAATGGGCCTCTATCATCCCAAAGAGCTCCTGCTGCCACCAGACCCCATAGGATGCTGTAGATGCCTCACAGAGGCAGGTAAGCCTGGCGCAGATACCCTGCCCTGAGGGAAACTAGAGGTGTGAAGCACCTGTATGGTTTTCAAGTGGACAATCCCCCAGCTTTGTGACAAAAAATTTTGAAGATTTTCCTTGAAATAAAATCTGTATATTTTCACCAATGAACATGTCCTGCTCTCTGATGTTTTATTTGAAAGTATGAATCAAATACCCCAGTTACAAATTGCCCCATACTGAGCATGCATCTCGTGGAGATGAGAAAACCTTACTGAAACCATAGCTGCATGCTGGCATTTCCCTGAATACTTTACAGCCCTCCCCCAAATTAATGTATAAAGACACATCCCTGATGTCTCAGTGCACTTCACACTAAGAAAGGAACAATCGTCCTATAGGTTTCCCAAAGGCTGGCAGAGCAAACACATCCATCTTGACTTTTCCTGTGGTATCAGAAAAGGTTAATTAAACATTGTTCTCTATATTTCATTGTGAGATTTAGGTAACTGTATTCTGGCTTTTTTCACTGCCACTCAGAGCCCCTTCAGTGAACTACAATATTTAATCTTCAGTTTTGAAGATTAAATGACTCCCCAGATTTGTGTGAGAGCCTAATGTAAATCTCAGATTGCTCCCTGGATAGTCCTTCATCTATCAAAGAAAGCAGCTGTGTGGTGAGAGCTTTCCTATCAACCTACCCTGAGAGGTGGGAACAGGCTTTTAAACCCCACACTTAGGATGGAGCTCGGTGCCCCATTCCTGCTCCATCAGAGCTCCTCCTGCTTTGTGATCCACTCATGGCCACCTCATCTGTGAGGTGAAGCTGGGCTGTCACTGCTGTCAGATACAAAAGAGATCTAAGCACACATTGCTTAAATTGCTCAATGAGCAATTTAAGTAAAACACTGTTGCCAAAGCCTTTGCTTTGCTGAGGCTGCTCACATCCAGTCCCAGACATCCCAAATTCCCTATAGCTGTGTGTCAAATGGGGCTGGCAATGCTTGTGGCAGCAGAAGGAGGGATGTTGGCTGAAGAGAGCCACCTTTCAGTAGCTGTGACACCTCTCAACCAAATGCAGCCTTGGGGGCTTCCTCAGCATCCCTGGAGGTGCCTGGGAGGAGCTGGCAGTCCTGCTCGTTGTCTCAAGCAGACAGAGAAACCTTACTAGTCCGAGGGCTTTCCAGGTGTTAAACTCACTGAGCATGTCTTAATTTTAATTAGTGAAAATGAAACCAGCTTCCAACATCGTAAGTGATGATAAGTCTGCCCCAGCCTGCAGTGAGATGATGCTGAATCCTCAATGCAGACACTTCCTCTGCTTACCACTAGCTTATTTTCTGAATAAACCTAAGGGGTGGGTAGCACTTCTCCAAGTCCCTGCCCAAGCTATTGTCTTTCCAAAGCAAAGATGACATTCACCATCCTGCCAGCACTGTGTGAGCTCACAGTGTTTTCAGGTAAAGGCTCCTTGCATGCTGAGAACAGCACAGTACAGGACTTTAATATTTGGAGGAAGGATGAAGTGTCAGATGCTGAATTTGATTACTTTGGATTTGGCATCACTTCTCAACAGTGGTGCTTTCTAGCAGTCCTCTAAAAGCAGCTGATTTGGAAAGAACATAAGCAGGCCTGCCCTAAAACCCAAGGCAGAAAGTCCATGGGTAGCCCTGTCCTCAGGACTGTCAGTGCTCTTAAACATGACAAGACTTCTGAGCCAGGATATTGCATTTATTTACATCTCCTTTCCAAACTGAAGATGTTTTTGAGCTTTGTTCTGTGCCCAGTTTGTATTTTAGTTAGAAAGTTGGGAAATCAATGAAATAAATATTCATCATTTGCAACACACAGCAGAGATGGGGGCCTGACTGAGAAAGGATAAGAAGCGGTAACAAAGTTCATATGTTCTTTAAAATCTCCCATTTACCCTTCAGGTCTCTGCCTTGACAACATAGCTACAGTTAACCCACCACACATTTTCAGTGCAAAAAAAATACCACAGGAAAAACTGAACAGTCATATTAAATAGCTGCTCTGAAAAGAGAGGAAAAAAAATATCCTGTCTGAGAAAATCAATAAACGTTAAATCACTGCAGATAATTGCAAAATTATGTTGTTTTTTTAATTTAAAGTCACTCCTATTTTTTTGTAAATTAGTTCTGCAAATGTTGCCTGTGGAGAAATAAGCTTCCCCATGAGCATCACTGAGGATGATGGACGGGACTAGGAAAGAATGCACAATCATGTTTTCTTCCTCCCAGAGAGAGGGCATTAATCACATCTTCTTCCATAATCTTCCTTCCAAGGCCCCAGAAGGAAAGGGAAGAACCTGTCATAGGTCTAAAATTGGACTTTTCTGGTTTTCAGCATGGTTTCCATGGAGCCTGCAAGAAATCTAAATGCATCCCTTAACCATTCCTGAGGACAGCAGAAGAAACTGAGGCTGCATTCCTGAGCTGGGTTTATGCACAGATCTGGTTCCTGGGCCCTTCTCTTTCCAGCACTTTTCCTGTCCATTTTGGTCACTGCCATATTCAGTGGCATTCACTGCCAGATTCAGTTCAGAAAGAAAAGAACATTTTACAGTATTTTGCAACTGGTTTGGGCACCTTTGATTTAAGGCCCCTGGGAGTGCTCCTTTTGGGAAAAGGCAGAGGTGGACACAAGCCAACAGGCAAGACAAAGTCCTGTCAGAAAGGCCATGCATCTGCAGGACAGATGGCAGCATGTGTGGCCACATGTCCCCAAAAGGGGTTGGTTTCTGGGTTTGATGACACTCTAAAGCAGCTTAGCATGTCCTCAGTGCCACTAGTAGGAGTATTTAGACAAGGAACCAGCTCCAGTCCCAAGACAAAGTAGCAGCACAGCACAGTAGTTTTCAGGACTAGAAAGAGGCAAAAGAATGAGCACAAGAGAGGTTTGGATCTGTAAAATACTTGAATATTTTTAAGGTCTCTATTAACAACTGTAGTCTCCCTGCTGTGGCAATTGAGTGGAGGAAATAATAATTGAGATTGAAAGGCATTCACCATTCGACCTCTCACAACCCTGACATTCTTCAGTAGAATATGATTGGAATTGGGCACATCTGCTCTCAATAACAAATATAAAAAATGTCTTGCAGCTTTAAGGCCTGAAAACATATAGCTGGGTTAGTAGAAAGGCATAAATATGTATATCTGTAGACTCAATATAACTTTAAGGGTACAATAATAACTCTGTGATCATGGCCAATCGTGTTTTGGAAGGCTTGATCTCCTGGAAATGCCTGGGAAATGCACGGAGGTAGGAAGTCAGTTTCCAGTGCACTTGGGCATAGCCAACCTCAGGTGACACACAGGGGCAGTAGCAAAGGTCAGCCCAGCTGATGTCCCAGCCACACCAAAGACAGAAGCACAGCCCAGAAGCTGAGCCCTCACACCTTCAGCTGCCTGCCCCAGGGCTGGGGCTGGCACTGTGCAGAGACAGCACCACCAGAACAAGTCAACTGGCTGTGGGAAGCATGAACTGATACCAGGGAGAGCTGAAAACACATCCAGTGCTGGCTTGGCACAGGTTCCTCTGCACCTCAGAATGCAGTGAGCACCCTGGCTCTGACACTGGCCAGAGGAAGCCAGCCATGCTGGGGACAAGACTGCAACACGCCGAAAAGTGGAGCATGGCCAGTCCCTCCAGACACAGCTGCTACACGAAAAACTGCGCTATGAATCAAACGGTGTTGCTGATTCATCCCACTCCCACGAGCACATGTGAGTCATCTGTCCACCCTGGACTGTTCACTGATGAAAAGTTTATTTTTAACAAGTACTGGTTAAAAATAAATGTAAACGTCATACAAATAAGTAAAGCACTCAGCCCCAAATTGGTATGAATGTGAAAAATTAGCTAGCTTGAATGCAATAGGAAACCTGAGAACCAGTCCTTCTCTTACACTGGCATAAATCAGGAATAACCCCACTGAGATCAGTTACTGTTTCTATAAGGAAGCATTTTTAAGGCTGTGATTGAGACCATGCTCCATTAACCTAGTAGGAAGATCCCTTCAGAGGTTTTATTATTATCCAGTGTTCACAGAAAGCACTCTGAGTCAGGGTTTAAATGCAGAGGTCATACCACCCTAGTGCTGTAAATGTATAGCAATCTCATCCAAGCTTGTTGTTTAACCTCCCTCTAAAATAAAATGAGATAAATTATCATGTTCCAACCCATCCTACAACTGGGAAATTGGTCTCAACAACTGGGAAAAATGCTCTTTGGAGCTGCAGATAGCTCTGCATTGACTATAGACAAAATCTGAATAACTGACTTGGACTAGACACCTGAATTTTGACAAGATGAGCCACATTTAAGTGACAACAGCAGACAAAATAACTGAATCCTGCTCCTCTCAGCTCTAATGAGAGGTGCCCAATGGTTGAAGTGACTGAGGATTCAAAAACTGTCTAAAAATAGTTACTAATGCAGCATATGGGTATAAGTCTGTAGTCTGAGATGTGCAGCAGGACAAACCAACAATCTTGCCAGGCCATCAGCTCTGGAAATAGCACATTAAGGGCCCCTATCCTGAACTGCTTTGTGGCTGACAACTGCTAGGAAAGCTGCACAATATCAGCCACTGGATTTAGCCTGCTTCAACAAAAAAACACGTTTGCACCACATGGAACCTGACAGTTGCCCTCCCTGGGTTTTGTCATGGACACTGAGGTCCTTTTACATCTGAACAAACAGATGAGCAGAGCAGTGCAGGCACATGTGTTCTCCTACCCCAAGGGCTGACATCCCAAGAAGATATTCAATGTAAGAAGCATTGGAAGGGTGAGAGACAACGGAACAAGTCTGTTTAAAAATAAAATAAGTAATTTGGCACATACATGCATTTAGATCATAGAAACAAGGCAGAAGCACCAATAATTTCCCTTGCACATTTGTAACAAGCAAATGCCATGTGGTAATTTTATGGTGGGACTTTGAAGTGACCTGCTCTTTCAAAACATGAGACTGAAACAAACTTTTAAGAGCAGAGCACTTCCTTCCTTCTGTCTGTCATGTGAGGGAGCAGGGAAAGATGTGCTCTCCTTCCTTGCCGAGCATTATAAAGCACTCAGCTGTGTTGTTCTTTGCCTTAAAGCATCAGTGTGGGGAGCTCTTCAGGGCAGGCAGTGTCTGTGTTCTGCCTGTGAGCTCCATCTCCTCCCTGGGCATGGTCCCAGCACTGCCAAGCTCAGCCTCCTGCAGTAACAGCAGCAAACACCTCAGTGTTTCCTGCAGACCCCGGCTGGCACTGCTGCCTGCCCCAGAGAGCAGCCCTCCCTCTCCTGCACCCCTCTCCCTCCACACAGGTCAGCTCCTTCTCCCTCTCCATGGGCTGCTCCACACAACATGCAGGGAGATGATCTTCCTGGGACCTGCCCACAAGGGTCAGGGGCTCCCCTTACCCCAGAGCAATGTCCAAGGAAGGAAACTCAGCAGGTGGGAGCTGTAGGAGAGGAAAGGAGAAGGCTTGAGCTATGGGCAAGGGTGCCCTCGGATGCCCTCAGTCAGAGGCCACCCTTCTCCAGACAGGGCAAGGGGATGCGAAGGTTGATGCCTCCTGCACGTGCAGCCATGGCAGGGAGTTACTGCACACTTGTTTCACACTTGACAGAGCTTCTCCCTGTCAGACAAAGCCCTCCCACCCTGTTTGCTCCTGATTCCCCATGTGTATATCCACAGGGGTATTCAGGCCTTCTCCTGATGCAGCACTGCAGGTGAGTTTCACCCACAAAGAATATAATCAGGAAAGCTTTTTATCAATAGAACCCAGCCTACAGCTTGTCCAGCCTACAAGAAGGTCAGTAAAGGCATATGTCCTTGATTTGCAGTAGACCAAAGCATCAATTTGCTGTTGTTAATTATTTAATGCAACATTTTGTCCTTAATGGCCTACAAAGAGTAATAGGCAGTAACTGCAACTTAAAAGGGGCAACTTTGGGTGCAGAAAAAATGTTCTTTATGGAGCATTTCCTGTGTCCTTCTGAGTGCCTTATCAGACCAGCATCTTCCACTGTTATTTACATTTTATCTTCTTTAAGAACTCTTGCGGTATGGACTGAGTCATCAATAAGGGAACAACATGAAAGGAGGGATGAAAAATAAGCTGTCTTAAGAGCACTACTCTGCAGGAAACTTATTAGCATTTATTGTGCAGTATCAGGTTACCAGAGTTGAATGGAAAGAACAGAGTTTATTTAAGTGGCACAAAGCGCAACTCTCTGGAAGTCACATTCAGTATTTCAAAAGTATATGATGGAAAAGGACATAAGAGAAATCTCTTAGATTTTACAGAAGCCAATAAAAGATACAAGTTGGGGGGGGGTGGCTATTAAGGCTCACAAGAGGCTTAAGAAACAGCTCTTGGATAAGGGAAATGCCACAGAATTAGGGAAGAAGGTGTAATTTACAGTGGGGGAAGTCCCAGAGCTATCACATTCATAACCTTCTTGCACAAAGCCTACATCTTGTTCTCCCAGAACTCCCCCACCCTCAAATAAGCAAAGGAGACATAATTAAGAAGCAGCTCAGTAGATTTCTGAAACTTGTTCCTGCATGTGGAAGACTCCTGAGCTTTTTCAATGGCCAAGTCACAAACCTCACTCCCACATTAATAGACTTGATTGCTACTGAGGCAGACTGCAGGAAAGCCTTCGAAGCCTCTCATTAGGAGTAAAGCAGGATATATATTTACAGATTATATGCATGTGCTGCAGTAAGCAAGACACACAACTAGAAATCAGGCCAGGTTTACAGTTTTGAGCTCTCCTCGAGCTTGGATAATGATGAAATGAGTACAGCTGACATTTCATTCCAAGAAAGAGAAAATATATGCAGAGAGAAGACTTCACCTTGCTGCAGGAGAAGATTTTATTCCTCCCTGACTGTGTTCTCTCAAAGCAGAAGGTCATGATCTGAACTTCCATTAAGGCTGTTCAAAAATGCATCAAAGGTTTGATGGATAAAAGAATGTTATTTTCCAAAACCGCTGGGACACTTCCTGTCAGTTCACGTAATTGAGTATTACAGTATTTAAATTACAAATTGAAGATTATTTTTACAGGTGTCATTTTAAATATAATATGAAATTTCTTGACATTACCTCAGCCATGCTACACAACCCAGCTGTGCTCGGACTTGCATGTGTGATGCACATGGCTGAAATTTTGTCATATTACATCATGGGCTACAAAAACACACAGTATAAATAGACGATGTAATATTTGGGAGAGCAAAAACATATAGTGCTGGCCTGGCTTTATGAAACCCCAGCTCTAATACGGACGTGGAAATGTAAACTGTTATTAGAGTTGAGATGAAAACCCTTTCCAAAGGGTCAGGCAGAAGCAGGGGTCACACAGACGGAGCTCGGTTGCCCTCCAGTGGGCTCCCACCGCCCCTGCCTCCCTCCCCATCCCAACCTGTCCCAGGCAGGAAAACCATCCCACGGCTTCCAAAGCTGAGCAAACCAGACAGCTGCAGCCCATGGGGAAGACACACGCTATTCATACTGGCAGATCTGCAGGCCAACAAGGAAAATGTTAAATTAATTAAGAAAGAGATCTTGAAGAATCCTCTTGGCTTTTTATCCATAATTTGGCGCTAGCGGCTGCAAAGAATTTGCCTTCAACTGTTCTAATTTCATGTGGCTTTCTAAAATGCTATTATCTCCATTCTGTAATTTGTTATTTCATTTTTATGGTTTCCAGCAAATGCCACGTCTGGAAAGGAAAATTCCACCTTCTCTTATACTGTGTTGTGACTTGCAATTTGCTTTCATTCTGCATGAAAAACTCCATTCCCATTGAGGAATTCTAAGCAAAACAAGAAAAAATAAAGAAAACAAACTGTCAGCAACTTCCTAACATTGTTAACACAAAAAATGTCAACAATACTCACTAGATAAATTAAAGCTCTCCTGCCCTTTTGCTACCCTCTTCCTAAAGCAACCAAAATGAAGCTTTAAATCGATTCCAACCTTTTTAAGCAGTTCCAGATCCAACACACAGTGACCACAAACTATGTTGGGTGCCTGGGCAGTAACTCACAGCAATTGCCAAACTCAGGAGTGAGGAGATGACATTCCATCTGTAGGCTTGTCCACACAGTAAGAATAAGAGACTGATAATTGTAAGATTAATGGTGCAATTTTTGTGTCCTTTAAGGCTGGGATGCTTCACAAAAAAAGAGCACAGTTTCGTGATACAATGAATACATTTGGGAATAGATCCAAGGAATAGACTCAAGGAATACTGGAAAAGGCATTCACATATTTTAAATCAATTTTGACAAGTAAGAATTTCAATGCACATGTAACTATTAAAGTGAAGAACCATAGCAAAATGACCACCTCTCTTAAGACAGAGCATTGCACAATTTTTTAGTGATTTCAGTGCAAATATTCTTATTCTCCTCACTTTCTATGTCTATTTTCATTCTTTCATCCTACAAAGAGGTATAAAATAATAAATAAGTTAATTGGTTTAAAGTTTCGATTTCTCTTACTTTGTTGGTTTTTTTTAGTCATTGCTTTTGAAAAAAAGCAGAAACACCTAGATAAAATGGGAAAATAAGATATTCCAATGTTCCTATTCTACACTGAAAGACCTTTTCAAGAAATACTGCACAGTTTGGTGTTAGGCAGTTTGGGTTGTCTCACTGAACAGTGTTTACTATTTAACTGGTGACAAACATAAAAACAACACAAAAATAAGAGAGTGGAATCGGGTTTTTTTGTGAAAGGCGGGTAACTGGAGGCTGCCCCAGATGCAACCTGGAAAACAAGCGCACTGAGTTGGGTCTGACACCAGGAAAACCCATCTGGCCAGATGTGGGGGTCACAAGGGCACAGCCTGATCCAGATAGAAACAGGAGAGGGAGCTCTCATCCAGCCTGTGGAGACAGGAAGGTGCACCCAAGTGCTGAGCTCCAGGCTGAAACAACCAGCCTTGAACCCCTGTAGGACAGGGGCTCATGATTTATATATATAATATAAATATTATTATATATACATGATAGAAATATTATATATATATATATATATATATATATAACCCCTTCACTGTTTATATCTGAAAAGTCAAGTGCTGATTTTCTAGGTTTAAAATTTCAGTATGGGCAGGTAGCTACTGATGTCAGCATTTAAGCTCTGTGGATTCTCCCCCAAAGAATGTAAAATATCATGGGGTTTTTTTGGGGGTTGTTCTGTTGGGGTTTTTTTCAGGGCTTCCTAACATTGATTCCATGGAGCTGAGTTTGACCTCAGTGATGTTTGGTTTGTTCACATATGAAATTCAAAGTCAAAATTACCAAGGAATGGGAGCTCATATGGATGAAACCCAAAGCAAATGTTTGCAGGAACCTCTGAGAAATGGAAGTACTGTGTTCACATAGTTCTAATTATAACACTGCATTTGTAGGACTCATACTAGCTAGTACCCGTGGAAAAGAAACATGAAGGGAAGCTGATTTAAAGAGAAGGGAAAATACCCAATGGAATTTGGATTGGAATCTTCTAATGTGAAGGAAATGTGCTGCAGAAAAGTGGGAACTACTTAGAAAACAGCTGGAGAGACCACAAGTGAAATTCATCCTGGTTATAATCTAAACACAGAAAGGGGCAACAAAGGCCAGTTTGGTTAAGCAAGGATATAAAGTCTTGTACACCCTGTGCAAAAAGCCTAATGAAGGGTCTTTAAAATATAAATAACATAAGGAACTACATAAAAAAGTAGACAGAAGCTAGTTAAAATGAATAATTGAGAGATGAAGGGGTTCTAATGAAAAGTAAACTGTAAAGAATACTTTAGTTAATCATCAAAGCTTCTTGCATATGCCCATGGCAAAGAAAAGGGAAGGCAGAAAACCACCATTTTAATTTATAAAGAAAAAAAGATGGTAGATTAGACCCACTCTTCATGTTGAAATGGTGTTGTTCCTCATTTAAAGCAGAGTACAGCTTTCAATATTTTCCCTCCTCAATCCATTTGTTCTCTGCTCATATTGTGAAGGATTCCTCTCCATATCCATGTGGAAAAGGGACAGGCTGTCCACTCACTCAGGCACCACCGACAGTCAATGGGGTGGACACTAAAGCTAAGTAAGGCCTCCCACCATGAGCTATGAATGAGAAAGTCCAGGTGAATAAAGCTGGATGTGAGGGCATGATTCTCCTTCCTCACAGGCACAATTTTATTATAGTTAAAAACTTTTGAAGAGATAATTAATTGACTTGAAATCAATGAAGCTTACGGGGTTATGAAAGCCATGGGTGCCACAGCTTCAAAGTAGACAGTTGCAATTGCAAAAGTAATAGAAAATTTTGTCACCAGATAATATTTATATATATATATATATATTTCCTGCCCATAAACGGTATCCTTCCTTGTCAAACTGAAGAATTTAATCTGTGATTAATTTTTCATGGAATGATAAAGTTACAAGGGGTAAAAGTCTCATTAAACTGCAGACATGTTTGAACAGCATAGCTGGAGAGAGGCTGCTGGCTGGGCTCTTTGCAGTTACTCTGGTCAGTTCTGGAGCTCTCCCTTATTTTTATTTCCAATTGCTCAGTGTTATGTCTTCCCACAATGCCACTTGCCTGCATTTCAAAAAGTAACCTTTTTTCTTATTCAAAGTTGCACAGCAAATACCGACCTGCAGATCTTTCTTCTTATATTTCAGAAGGACATCAATGAGTCACATGAAGTGCAACCTACATGATTTGCAATGAGATCTTGCACTGGTCTGCTCAGAGACCACATCAGGGAGTAAAAAATTTCACAACAGAGAGCTAGGGCCATTTTTTTTTTTATTATTAAATTCTTCTACTTTGTTTTAGCAACACAATAAAGTGCTTTTTGAAAGGAAAATTGCTAAGGGTGTGACTTGTACTCCAAAACAAAGTCCATTCTGCAGGAAAGGCCTTCCAGGGATGAGGCATCCATAACTTCTCCAGGAAACCTGTTCCAGTGTTTCATCACCCTTAGAAGGGAATGCATCCCAGGGTGGACCTGAGAAATCCTGGCTTTCAATGAAATGGCATTTAGCAGGATGCCCACAGTCAGGGTGTGTGTGGCAGAGCTCTCTGCTTTGTGTGGGAAGGAGGCATTTTCCCATCTACTGTAGAAAATGTACCATAGAGGATGCTCCAAATTTTGTCCAACATAACTTTGGGCAATTTCTGTAAGGATTTATCTGTATAAATTCTACCTGAGTTCCAGCTGGTCTAGCTGAGAAGCTTCCTGAAGACTCAGCAGTGTTCCTGGGGGGTGCTTTTTTGAAATACAGTAATAATGAAACAATGACTGAAATAAACTAACACGAAATTTTCTTATTCTACATGATGTCCATATCAAATAATAATAAATGTTGCTCAATAAGTGCAATCAAAATCCTTTTACAAATTGTTCTGAGGCAAAGAGAGAACAAAAATTTCACAACCCCCCCCCCCATGAACTACTAAAACAAAATTATCTTCTTCCACTGAAAGCAGAGGTTTGAGAGTGCCTAATGTCTTGGGTCTATACAGAAGTCCTCAAAGTCCATGGGAAACTTTCCACTGAAATTCAGGTTTCTATCACAAAGCACAGAGAAGGGAAAGGTCCTAAGTACACAGGCAATTCTTGTTCTAGATGAACATAAGAAACAGAATTTTCAATTAGAAAAAACCACATTGAAAGCACTCCTAAGTCACAAATAAGTTGGTGATTTTCTCAAAAGTTGGATGTGATTTGAATTAATAAATCCAAGAGATATAGCAGTGGTGTTTTCAGTTCTGTAATTACATATTCAAACACAGTTTGTATTAGAAAATCTAGTAAAAGATTCTTCAGATGAAATGTGATTTTTATTCTTTTCATACAGGAGAATTTTTTGCATTTGTTTTGAGTAGTCATTAATCAGAGCAATGGAGAGGAAAAAGAAACATCAGAAATGGAATATCACTTAACAAGCCTGCAATTAGCAGACTAACGAGTTTGTTATTTTTGTACTTTTTCCCACTGCATGACCTCATGGAATAGCAGCCAGCACTGAACATGCCACAGCACAAGCATGAGCATCGTGGTCCTTCACAACATCTACAAGTGTACTGGAAGTCCCTGTGAATTTAGCTGCTGTAGAGCTAAAATGCACTTGATGTCTTGTCTGCCTCAATTTATCATGATTCATATGTCAAGAGCTCAAGTACTGATGAAGACAGCATATGAAAACTCATGTGCTTGGACATGTTCCAGTGTTTAAGCATAATAGGAATCTTAAGGAATTTAGTCCTATCTTGATATTTGAAGAACAATGCAAATAATATCAGATTTCAGATCCATAAGAAATGCTTAACATAGAGCCAAACCAGAAAAATGTACAGGTGTCTTTTCCTGATCATTTCCAAAACCTCCTTGTCCCTCTATATTTCAAATTTTTGCTCATTTGAGAAAAGAGGAGGAGGACGAATGCTTTTTGATTAGTAAAACTAAGAAGTTGTGCAACAATGCAAAGGGAAGGTCAGAGTTCAAATTCGACACGCTGGATTGCTTGTCTCCCTCAATCCAATTCACTAAATCACCAGCACTGAATTGCTATGATGACAGGAAGAATTTGGAAGGGGAGGAAGGTTGTGCTAGTATTGAAGACAAAAAATAAATCTATAAAATTATTGTCTTACTCTCTTTCCAAAGACTGAAGAACCTGTACATTAAAAGCATTAATAAATTTTACCTTCACTGAAAAAGGATGAATGTGTGATTTAAGTGTCAAAAATGAATACACATTGTTAAACTTTATTTGATTCTAACCCAAAATCTGTGTTAGATAGGAAACTTTTTCCCAGTAATAAAATGCTTCTCCTATAAAATGTCCATTAAAACAAGAAAATATTCTCCCTGAATGCTTGTGATCTAAAGGGAGCTTGCCACAAAACCAACTAAATATTGACTCTTGCCCAGATTACCAGAAGTACTTATACACTTAGCTTGCATTTAAAATTAGAAGCTTAAATCCCTCTGGGACCCGGGACTCATAAAAAAAGTCAGATCTGAAAAATAATTCTTACTGAAAAATCAGATCATATCATGTGATTAAGGCATACTCCTACTGAGACAAGAAATACTATCTCACTTAGAAACTAGCAGAGCAATTTAAACACAAAAAGACTGAGACTAAATGTCATTCTTTCAATTATTTCAATTTTTAAAAGCCTCAGCAGCGACCAAGTGCCAAAATGTGATAGTAATCATATCTTGTCTGAATCCTTGAAAATATTAGGAACAATTTACAAAAACTTTTTAGTCTTGCAGCTAAACTACACACTCTTAACAGCAACATCCACTGGACATAAAAAACAGACTCCTCACTCAGAAAAAGTTAGGAAATGAGCTTTAGCAGAAATTATGAGTTTTCTCTGGAGCTTCAGAATTACTTATCCATGCACTGTTGGCACTTATCTCCATCCATGGATCTCAGGCTACAGTGGGTTTCCATGCACCTGCTCCTACATGAGGAAGAGATGGAGACAGGGACATGGCTCACTGACCCTTCATTCAAAACTTCCAAATAGTTACCCACTTCTCCAAAAAGTGCCTGGTGCAGGAGAAACTGCAGCGAATGTGGACTCATCCTTCTCCCAAAGGTGAGTCAGAACACAGCAAACACTTCAGGACCTCCCACCTTGCTGGGGTAGGGGCTGGACAGGCATTGATCCTATAGAAGCACTCCTTTAGGTCCATGCTCCAGCCAGAGGGGTGCTGGTCTGAATGGGGACATACCAGGCTGGGGAGCAGCATCAGAGAAGGTCTCTGGCATAACAGCTGTATGAGGACTGAAACAATTCCCGAGATTTAGGTATCTATGGCCACGTATTTCCCCAGGCTGGGCAGCCTGAAGGCTGCTTAAGTGACTTGACACCTTTGAGAAACACCTAACCCTGATTTCAAGAGCAATAACTCCCTGAGCATTTCTCCTTCAGGTGTTGAAGACTCTCAGCTCTTAGAAACCAGCTCCAGCACAAAGCCAGACACCCTGGATGTGATTTACCCCATTAATTTTAAGCCCTTTAAAGTTAAGTGCCTAGTCTAAACTAGCCACTGATCTCCCTTCTGATTGTCCATGTGAAGAGATAAATCTGTCCAGGGAGGAATTCACTCCATTCATCCTAGACAATTCTCTTAATTTATTTTCTAAGAAGTGGCTTTGCAGGAGGGAGGGCCTGTCTGTTACTGCTGTTTCGGCTCCTGCAGATCTCAAAATATGACTACTGAAAATATATTCAGCTACTTAATACACAAAGGTGCTTTTGAACCACAAGTACAAGATTTTTTTCTCATTGTCAGCTTCTCAGCATAGTCCCACATCTGAACACATCTTGTTTGTAAATCAGCAGATTGAACATTTCTTTTATTGTGTTCTCATAGTTCAAGAGAAATATATTTTATACTATCTATAAGTATCTATCAAACTTTCAGCATTAATGAAAAATCATTCCTTGACAAGAAAACTATTTTTCTCAAACAATTGGTTGTCATTCCTTTTTTCCACAGCAAAGGGAAGATGTAGAAAGTTAGACATGCTCATCTCGACAAGGTTACTAAAATACCAAGCAAAAGAAGAGTTTGAGAAAAATAAAGATAAATTGCAATTGAGACATGAGGGATAATCCAAGCAGCATTTTCAATGTGTTGTCCTACAGAACAATCTTTTCTTATGTATGCAGCTGATATGCAATTCAATGTGTCATTTTTTTGGATGTGATAGCAAGAAATTCCAAGAATTGTTCAGCCAAAGGTAACTGTAAGTACAATGTGATGTGTGGGTATAAAAACTGAAACCCTGCATTTTGTGGAGCACTTCACAGAAGACTTGAAAAATTTACTTTTCATTAGAGCCAAATTCCAACCTCAGATCCACACTTGGGGCTCTCATTAAAGGCTCTGGGAGCCAGAAGTACTTTGTCGAGGGCAGACTTCAACCGATTTTAGTATTTATCCTTACAGAGCAACTCTACTAAAGCCTTGATTAGCCAAATGGAACAGAGACATGAAAGTAGTTTAGATTAACAGGGCTTGGATAAGTAGGAGAGGTTTTAGTGTTGTGTTATGTGCTTTAATAGATGTGACCTTAGGCCACAAATCAGCGAGGCTCCTGGGCACGAGCATAACTTCAACCATATGAGTAACTGAGTGCAGTCAGCAGAACTATTTCAGCTCTTAAATGCAGACCTAAGTGTAAGTGCAAGAGAAAATAGTCCCTGATTTTGAATAAAAGGAGGACAGAAGCAGGTAAGGATTGTGTTTACTTTTCTCTTAACACAAGCTTAAAGCAAGCACCTTGAGTCAGGGACAGCTTATTTGTGACCACACGACCCATTCATGCCAGCCAAGTGAATCGAGCTAAACCAACCAGCTTTGGGTGCAGGTGAGAAAAATCTCAGACAGCAACAGTTCAAAAACCCTGCTAAAAGAGCTCAGGGAAGGAATCCCAGCAGGTCAGGAAGTCTGTGCCAAACTGCACAGAGAAAGCTAATGCTCCTTCTCCTTAACTTACAGATCAAAATAGTGAGCCCACACTGATTTTTGTCCCAGTTTCCAAGGAAAATGAGGTTATTGGAGGATCTGTTCATGTTCTGATCTCGTTCCAGTAACTTTTCCACCAAGCTGCAGAGATGGCAACAAGCTGGGAAATGCTAACAGTTTCCCAACAATGTCAAATGCCGTGGTGATGGGACAATAAAGGAGTTAGGATATCTTTGCACAGTTTAAGTTTAAGTTTTGCACAGTCTTTTAAACTAAAAGTACCATACTTGTCTAGCCCATTATTAAACATTGAGGAGCAAGTAGTTATGTGCTAGCAAAGGCACATGATAACCTTGTGAAATCTAAAACAGGGATATAACACAGAGCTACAACAAACCGAGCCTCCCCCCAAGACTAATTGGAAGCTTTTCCCTCTACTGATTAATAATAAAATTTTCTGCTTAATCACCCAGATTATTCACACTGATTGTCTAACACATTTCATAGGTAAAAGCAGAAGCTCTGTGTGTTGCTTCACAG
This sequence comes from Parus major, assembly GCF_001522545.3. Taxonomy (NCBI): domain Eukaryota; kingdom Metazoa; phylum Chordata; class Aves; order Passeriformes; family Paridae; genus Parus; species Parus major. The sequence continues at coordinate 103,206,002 of NC_031770.1, forward strand.
CAGAGTGCAGAGGGCTTCACTCCTCCCCGTGCCACGCTGTAGGATGCAGCCACATTCTCTACCCACACACAGCACTTGAAAGCTCATATGTGAGCCAGGAGGGTCTGTCACACTGGCATGAGGCTGGGGTTTACAGGATGAATAATCTTGGTCCAGGTTTTTCCAACTTTATCTGATTAGTAAGAGGGAAAGAGTTGAAAGTAAAACAAAAAAAAAAAAAAACAAAAATTAGCTCCTTGTGGATATTTCCATTTGCTAACAAAATAGGTATGTGTGCAAACCAGCACATCTGAAGTTTGGAGAGGTGGATTGTTTTTCCTGTCGTATTCTTCCAGTCATACCAATGTTTTATTAACAATAGTTATTATGATAGAAAAAATAAAAAAGACAACTCTGATACCAATCTATTTTAGAAGAACAAACATCTGTGGCTTATGGGGCGTATGCATCAAGCATGGTTTAGCTGCAGGACAGCAGGATTGTCAATCTGCCTTTTCAATCTTAACTCACACTGTAGGGCTATTACTGAAAAGGAACTGGGGGGAAAGGCTGTTCATTTATGGAGGGAAATAATACTGTATGTTTTAACAAATATGGAGAGACAACAGAAGAAAAGGAAGTCCTATTGTTAATACCCATGAGTTGAGCCCCTATATCCCTATATAAGGAACTTTTCTTGAAGCAAAGTCATGTCAAGGGAATTGGGAACACTGCAGTGAAAGCAAGGCAGCTGGGGGATGAGACAAATTTGTGTTGGTAACAACAGAACCATAACACAGAGAGGAAATGCATGCTCTGTCTGTGTGCAGGCTGAATCCCTCATGCCCTCAGCAAAAACTCAGTAGGAAAACACGCAGGAAAGCTTCTTGCCTGAGCTAAGATTAAAACTGTAAAATATCTAGTGCAAATAAAACTCCTGGGGCTTGAATGAAGAGATAATGAAGTAAAAAGGCATTCATGTGATGATAGCAGCCATGAAGAGGAAAAGCAGATGGAGGTACAGGTAACATAAGCACCACAAAAACCAAGGGTACTCAAAGACTCAGCTGTTTTATCCCTACACTGCTCTCATTTCAGGCCATCGTTCTGCCACTAAGCTCCCACATCTGGATAATCTGTCACAGGTGAGTTTGAGCTGTAAGTCTGTTGCAGGTCTGCAGCCCTGTGTCATGTGCTGGGGGATAAAACAACCATGTCCACTTGTTTGTGACCTCTGTCCCCTGTCACTGCTCCCCTGGGGACTATTTATGTCACTGATGCTGACCCATGTGTGGAGGAGAGTGGTAATGAAAGAAGCAATAATGGTGTCCCTGGAAGTCCTTCCAGGGTGCTGCAAAGTGCTCTGGGGGAAAGCAGGAAGGATGGAGGCATGAAAACAACACTAACCCAAAAGCCATGTGTGTAAAAGGCTAAAAAAGAAGTTCATTACTATTTTCAAAGAAATTAATTTCATTAGCTAGGAGCAGAGTTTCAATTTCTTCATTTTATGTATCAGACAGTACTTTGTGATGGAGAACATTGGTTGGGAAAGGCACAGGTGCTGATTTTTTTTTTTCACCCTGGTTTTCTAAATTGGAATCTTGAGCAAATATTGGCAAATTTATAGGGAACCTGATTCTTTTATCTGACTTTCTTTTGTTGCTGACAACCCTTCATGCATACATGTAGGAAATTGACACCATAGACTCCAAACCAAATAGCTTCTAGTTAGATATTGATATAGCCTCACAGAAAATTAGTCAATTATTGGCCCATATAAATCTGTGGCTCTGTTTAAAAGGGAAAGTCTATTAGCTCTAGAATTTATTTTTCAGTTAGGAAAAAATAAACCATATATATGCACACACATAATAGCTGGAACATGTCTCCTAAGGCCAAGAGAGTTTGGGCTGTTCAGAGAAGGCCCTGGGGAGACCCTAGAACATCTTTCAGTGTCTACAAAGTGATTACAAAGGAGCTAAAGAGGGACTTTTTGCAATGGCACTTAGTGATAGGACAAGGGGGAATGGTTTCAAACTGAAAGATCCAGGGCAGGTTTGGATTAGATACTAGGAAGAAATTCTTTACTGCAAGGGTGGTGAGGCACTGGAACAGATTGCCCAGAGAAGCTGTGGCTGCCCCATCCCTGGAAGAGTTTAAGGACAGATGATCTTTGAGGTCTCTTCCAACCCAAACCATTCCATAATTCTATTATTTTTATATTTATATATACTTACATATATTTATAAATAGAGAGAGGGAGAAACACAGATGTGATTTAAACAGGGTTTAAGAAACTGAAGGGTTAAGTGATAGTATGTCAGAAAATATATCAGTTTCAATGATGTTTTATGATACTTGCACAACATGCAAGATCCCAGACCTTCAGACTACACCTGTAACATTTTATGCATTAAATGAACCCTGGGCTGTGTTCTAGCTCAGGAGCCAACTGGCATGGGCTGTTCCACGTCCATCTTATCCAAATCTTCTGCCCTCCACGTCAGGATGGCTATAAGCAAACTGTCTGCTGGGAATAATCCTGTCTTAAATCCCAGCATTCCTGGGCACTGCTCAGGAGAGTGCTGGTAGGCATGGGCTGAAAGCCTGTCCCAGACTGCTCTGAGGAGCACAATAAATGATAAAGTTCTTGTGTTCAGGGAACATTCCTGGCATGGTTTGTTTTACTAGTGTAGACATATCCAAGGAAAGCCCAAATTCAAGACCTTACGTAACTTTACTGGATACAGCAGATTCTAAATTAAATATCATAAGAATCCTGAATTACACACTGAAAATGGTGAAGTTTCTCCAGGGCTTTTATGATCTTCAGAAGGAAAACTGGTTCCACTTCAATGACAAATCTTCTGTAAGCATTTCTGAGGCCCTCAGGATAAAAGCACATTTGATTCCATCAGATTTTACCTAGCACCATGGCTCATGGACATAGCACTGCACATTGCTGAGCTGTGAGAGTGCAACACATGCAGCCAAACCAAAATTCTTAAATTTGCCATTGATTTCCAGCATGATTGTACAGATGAGTTCTTCAGTTCTCTCTGAAGGAAGTGCTATCAGCTTCATTTTATGGGGGAAGAAACTAAAGAACACATTAAACTTTGTGTGCAGGAATTTGGGGACTTTGCCTCAAACCCCAGTTCCAGCTGAGTCTCCAAAATAACCCTGTTACCTTCAAAAGTCTAATCCATGTCACCTACCTGCAACATGTCAAACGTGGAAGCAGAAATGACAAGTCTCATTATTAGAGCCATATTGCAAACTTCCTGTTATTTTTGTCTCTCAGACTTAAAAAGAAAGCAGATATCACAAGTGTTCTGTAAGCCTGTGTTAAAACACCAATATTTCCAGTGTTTTGTACAAGTGGGGCCATGGCCCAGAACTGGTTTCAGATTCTGCCAACTCCCATGAAAAGAATGGCACTGTAGAAACCAAGTCCTGCACACACAATGTGAAGTCATACTCTGGATGCAGGAATTTTTCCAAATGAAGCCCTGTTCTGCCACCTCTCATGCACCTCACCCAAGAACATACGAGCACTATTTTTTATCCTCCTTTTCAGCCTGCACAATGATGTTTTTTCTGGCTTGTATCCACAAAGGGAAAAATATAACAAAGGAAAAGTCAAGGATGGATTATAGCTCAGAAAGAGATTTAATGACAAGCAGATTGGCATTTTCTCTTTCATTTTTAAATTTCATTTTACCGGTTTCATTACAGCATTCTGCTAGGTGACATATTGGACTTTGTTTGGTACAAATAGCCAAAACCTGTGCTGTGCTCCTGCAGTACTGTACTGCTCCAATTCATCTCAGTGATTTCCCCTCCCTACCCTCCCTTATTGCTTCAAGCTGATCTTCAAAAGAAATGTCCAAACTTTATAAAAGAGTTTGTGCTTTTTGTTAAAATCTGGTTTTAAAATACATTTTCTCTTCTTTTCTCACATGCCAAATACACTTGGATGTGTGAATATACTAGTGGGTCACATTAGTTTACAGGGAAGGTAAAGAAATGAGATGTTGCTGAGTTTCTAGGAAAGCTTAGTACATCCTGCCTGGAAGGCTGTGTTTCTTTCATGGAAACTAGGATTATAGACGATTCTCCTGCATCTCCTTACATCATTTGAACATTAAAGTGAGATATCTAAATTGGAGCCTATTTTTCATCTATAACCAACAGATGCAGACAGACACGCTCATTGCCTCTATAGGGAGCTGAGGAGTAAGAACCCCTAGGCAAGTTGGTCTGGTGCCTAAAGTGAGGTGGAATGAATCCAAGATGAAGGTCTTCATCTTGCAGATTGTATTATTTTAATATGATTAAAGCATCTAAGGCATAGAAGATGTATTTTTTTTTCCCTGACAATAGGAAAAAAAATAATGGGGAAAAAAATGTGATCTTTTGAGATATAAACAAGAGTACATGGAAGAAAAGCTCATAAAATCCTGGTGAGGCCATCACAGGAGCATTGATAAAGAGGTAGAAAATATATTTTTTTTAAAAATAAGGGGGGAAAAAATCTAAGAACATTTAGGGGTTTTGTCCATATCTATTAAAAGATAAAAGTTCACCAATGAGCTAGGCTACTCAGTTGCATAGTACTTATAATCTTTGAGTAATACATTTCTACCATTGTCACCAACACATATTGAGGTTCTGGGCTTTAAACAACACATCTGGTTGTAATTAGATATATGCAGACTAAAGGAGGTGCCAATATACACCTTTGACTGATCTTAACAGAGAAAACCATGTCTCACCATGGCACATCTGGGCTGGATATCTTCCTCAGACAGATTCTCCAGGTGAGCTGGAGATTTCTGCCCTTAGTGATGGGACCACCCTGGAGGGATTTTATGGTCTAATTAATTTTTGTCAGACAAGCAGTTACTCATGGCTATAATTTATGTAAATGTGTGAAAATCCACTTTCCCCTCTCCCAAGCCTCTTTTTCTCCGACTGATATCAAGAGGAAAGAAAGATGGAAAGAAAGATGGAAGTACTGAGGAAATGAAGATGAAGGCACAAAGAGATATAAATGAAAATACTAAGCACAAAGAGTTTTCTTATCAATTTTTATGAAGCATTACTGATCCTCCCATCTCTCTCATAAACCACAGTGAATTGACTAATAGTGAGGTTTGGATCCTTAGAACAGAGCTATAATATAATGCCACTATTTATAACAAATCACTTGAGGATCAGCTAATTGCAACTACATTGTAGTATAGTAGAAGGTTAAGTAAGAGATTAATATTTCTCATGTAGGAAACAAAAATTGGGCAGGGAATATCTGTGAGAGTGTTCAAGGCCAGGCTGGATGGGGTTTTGAATAACTTGGTCTAGTGGGTGACATCTCTGCCCAAGGAAAGGGGTTAGAGCTAGATGATCTGTAAAGGTCCTTCCAGCCCAGCCCGTTCTATGAGTCAGTGATCCCCTTGGAAAGCTATGGCAACTCTAGTTTGGAATTTACTTCCCCTGACCTGTAAAAAACTTTGGAACAGCCCACAAGGCACCTTCATATTGAGTTATTACTCATTGGCTGTTAAATTGTCTTGCTTCACTTCACTTACCAGTATATTCATTTATTGGAGTTTGTATATATATCAAGACCACCTGGTCCACAGGGATAAACAATCTTTTTACTGAGTGCATAAATCTAACAAAGCAATTTTAACTTTACATTTAGCTTAAGTTTGTTGATACTTTAAAATCACTATTGAGTGTGGAATGAGAAAAAATTACCCATATTTCTCTTTTTATTCCAGTAAAACCTATTGAAGAAAGCAAATGTCTGTTCCAAAGGAATTTTCCACACATCTACATATATCATTTTAATTTATTAATTCAGAAAAGGTCTGTTTAAACCCTGCTTTTCTGGCATTGCAATTAGATCTATGAAAAATAAAATTATAACAATGATAAATTTCAACACAAGTGCTGAATTAAAAAGAGAATTTGATATTATAAACACCTTTAGTCTCTTTACCCTTGGACATCAGTTTTTTCTGAAGGTTTTTTTGTAAATGTGATCAGGTTATGTCCTTGCAATTCCCTTCCCAATTAAAGAATCCACAATGCTGAAAACCTGTGCTATGAGAAAAGCTTCTTTTATTAGAATAATTCATCAGTTCAGCATGGCAGAATTTTCATCTCATAACATCACGTAACTCTTCAAGGCTTTGGTGCTTAATGCAAGGCAGTTGTGCCAATGTATTCCTGGAAATCGCAAAGATCAGTGAGAGAGATTTGAAGAGCAGGTTTGAAGCTGGTTAAAGCTATGAAAAACCTAGAACAAACAAACCCATAAGTGAATGGATTAATTGATTATGTTTTATTTCTCAGTCAATTTTTGTACCTCTCTAAAGCTGTATAGCAACAAAGATTAATCATTAATAAAAAGATATGTGAAGGCATGTCCAGAAGCTGAAGGACAGACTGAAATGCACAAAGATGTTTCTGAATCAGGTTATAACAGATAAAACTCATCTATTTGATTATAAAATAAATAATTTATGGCTAAGGGAAACTTGTGAGCTGATATATTTAGATTTCACACACTCACAAAAAAAATAAACAGAGCTACAATGAGGATTAGGATTTCTAGTTATAACAGAGAAAACAGAGATTTCAGTAACTTTGGTGTGGGCACTCGATTATAACTGGGGGAGTGAGGGTAATAAATGAGAGCTGTCAGTCTTATTCTTCCTCTGAGCACCCTCAAGGATAAGTCTTGAGAGTGTTTTATTTCCAATAGTTATTAATCACCTGAAAGCAGCACTTGGAGCTGCAGGTGACAGGTCTAGGGATTTCATCAATAAAGACTTTCCCACCAGGTGATTCTGAAGAGTAGCAGATAAAATATGAAAATTAGCAGGAACAAGCTTTAGTCACGCTCGAGAGTGAAATTCTTGTTTAACTCAAGTTAATCCTCTAACTTGTGATTTTGATCGGCTTATTAGGCTGCAGCTTCTCCTCATTCACTTTATAAAAGTCTCATAGACTCTAAATCATTTTCAAGTCCCTAGAAACAGCTTAAAGCCATCAGTATGATTATCAGTGTTACAGCTGTGTAACTAACTTGGCATGAAGCTATAGGCCCATTGGTTGGAAAATATTTAGGTGGAAAATATCTGGATGAATTTTTTAATGGCAATATTCAAGACTTAGGATGTAGAGGGAAAGGAGGGAGAGGTATTTCATGCAAGGATGAAGAAACATTAACACCATTGCCACAAGTAACATCAAGACAATCTTTGCTGTACTGTTTACAGTCCCACTGACCCAAAATCACTTTTGTCTTGACAGTTAACCTATAACAGGAGAATAGAGGAAACAGAAGTCATTGGGACATTAAGAGGAAAAGAAGAACCTTTCTTATGAGGGTAATTAAAATACTTAATGTGTTTAGTCTAACAAATAAAGTTAGAATAGCCTGCTCCATAAATATATCAAAAAAGTAAACACAGAAAGGAATGAGTAAGTATTATTTAACTGGAAAGTCAGGGCTATCACAAGAAATAATTAGCAGCAAATAACATTACATTTGGCAAGTAGAAGGTTTGTAACTGGGCTGCAGATCTGAAACAGTCTTACAGTATCAAGAAACCCAGGTAATTCCAGGTTGAACTTTGATGCACTCAAGAAAGGTTGGATAGACTATTAGGGGATGAGGCATCAGCAGCCAGCAGTTCCTTCCAAGCCTATTTCTTATTTTCCCTCTACCTAAAACAGAATTGGTTTCTGTAGAACTCTTTAAGCATGACAACAAAGTAATGGGTAAAGAAGAAATAGCTGATATTATTTATTTGGATGAATGACCTTCGCAAAAGGCTACCATGCAAACTTTGTACTTAATAGCAAATGCTTAATAGTAGGATGCACTAAAATTCTGGTCTTGAGAATATAATTCCCCATGTGTGTTCTTTCTCCTTTATACCTGCAATATCAGGCACAGAACGTGTTGAGAAGCAGGAGACCAGACTAGATAAGCCACAACATTCATAGCACTTTGCCTGAATGGCAAGTCCTACATTTTTGTTTCCAAAGGTTATACAGCTGAAATGTATTATCTTAGTCTTGGATTCTTCACTCTTTCTGTTGTGATTTTCTCTGACATAAACCACAGCAAAAGAGCCTACATGATTTCAACACTAGGAGATTGCAAAGTAAACCATTTCTACATACCATGTCTGGTAACACTTTAAAATAATAGCCCAGTTAATTAATGATGAACTACAGTGAATATTCTTATACAAGTACATATGACATTCCTCTTAGTGCCAAATGAGTTCATCATGATTAATGTTATTACAGTACATACCAGCAAAATTCATAAAAGCCATTACTCTGGATGGTTACCCAGCACCAAAAAGTGCTCCCCTCCAGCGAGCAGCCCACACTCAATAAGGAAGAAGGACAAAGTTCTATTCTGAGATCTATGGAGTTGCATTATTATCAGGGCAGTATGAAATACAGGCCTTTAAAGGAGATCTTCAGAAGAACTTTCATCTTTAGAAAGTCAGTCACGGTAGGGTATGGTGGCTAATGGGCCAAAATTCAGGCAACTAACTCTGGGTACCACAGGGCTTGACTCATCTCCAGTGCAGGTAAAGGCTGTGGTGCTGCATGTTCTCATCCTCTTCAGACAACAATTTTTTTGTCCTGATGTAAAACATTAACCATGCCTGACTGAGAGCATGCTTAGGGCCTGTGGGAAGAGGGGTGCTGGGTCCCACTGCCCTTTCTTTCCATCAGCAGCATGGCAGGGATAGGCAACATTGCCTCCTTTGGACATGTGAGGGTGGTGCTCAGTGCCCAGATTTCCCTACTCCAGATGAGCTCCAGAGGCACTATTTACACCAAAAAACTCAACAGGGCCAGCAGACTGGTGAACATTGCTTCATCCTGCTGGTTAGCACTTCCTGGCAGACTTTTGGCCTGTATCAGCTAGAATTCCCCCTGACACCAGGCCAGCATGGTTCAGGGATCAGCATAGTCAAGCACCATTCCTCACAGGCAATTTGGATGTTTCCACTTTGTTTTGGGGGAAAGTCAGCAAGCTGAACTGCATTCACACAAGCAGAAATTAGTGCCAGAGAATGTACCATGATTCATTTCTCCAGCTCCTGAGGGTGCAGCCAGAAAGGTTCATCCTCCTCAGACCCAAGCCAACCCTGATTCCCCACAGCTGCAGAGGGCAAGTGCTTTTGGCTTTTCTGCTATCCCAGCTCATGGCAAAATTGAAGACAACCTCTTCTGGGAGTGGAAATATGGGCAGCACCAATGCTGCTATGGAGGAGCAGCTGAAGAAAGAGCTAAAGCAGCAGGACACTGGAAATGACTGACCAGCAAAAGTGGAAATTTGCAATATTAACATCTCAAGGGTATATCCTTCCACCTTATATCAAAAACTGCACGATCTGATCTCTCAGGAGTTTCACATGCTTGGATGGTTGAGATATGCTCTGCTGGACTCCACAGCCACCGATAGAAGATTGATGTATGCAAGCTTTTAACACTAAAACTGAATCCATCATATTTAAATGATACTAAAGATCAGTGGTAAACTTCCTTTGAAACCCAAAAGAAAGGACTGATTTTCCATCTCAACGTTTCTGAGAGTCAGAAAATTGATTTTTCAACTGTTCCAAAGTCATCATTAAAAGAATTCTGAAAATTAAGATGGAGGAGTTTGGAAATAAGTGTATTTACTTTTGAAATATCTAGAATTTCAGAGAAAACTGATATTAAATCTGGGATATTTTACCCAAAAATATTGCCAGTAATAGTAATAGTCCCCATTTTTTATACTGAAATGTAATTAAAATAATTGTGAGGGGAGTTTTCTCACTAAAATAAGCAGAATAAAAGAGAAAATCTATTAAGAGTATCTTTCTGAGAGAAGATTCTCAAAAATTTTAAGATAAATTTAATTTAGGAGGTAAATGAAACCTTTAAAAACAAATCCATTCCTTCTGAAACACCTGCCATTCACACCCTTGTCCAATATAATTTCTTCTGTTTTACCATAACTTATGGTCTCCCACAGAACGCCCTATATGGTCACTTGTGAGTAGTTCCAGTGATATCTATAGCTCTAATCATGCTGTTCATGAGCACATTCTTAAATACATGAGTTCTGGTAAAATTTCTCAGTTTTCTCTTCAGTTTCTCTCTTTCAGGCTGAATTAAACCTTTTGTTTCTCCATGCCCTGCAAAATTTTCTTGCAGGCCCTATTTACAATATCAAGGGTTAAACTCATAAAAAATAATTTACCTGTTACCTTTCAGATAACCTGCCAGGAACTCTCAACAAAGACTCTTAAATTCTCAAAACCTCAAACCCAGTGTTCTTTACACCACAAATCTCATATCACCCATTTCAGGACCTCCAGCACCAGGGTTTATTGAAAACACCCAGAGCCCTCTTTAACATCCTGTTAATCTCTAATTACACAATTGTGTAGCACCATAAAATGTGGTGTCTTTGGTCAGGAAAACCAACATAACTTAGTGCTTTATATGTCAAAACCAACCATCAACCTGCAACCAGAAATGAACCCACAAGCCATAGGGTTGGCCATGAATATTCCCTGTGAGACATTTTGAAACACAGATGTGAATGCAAAGCCTTGCCACACAATGCTGTTGGAGGTAGATGTGCAAGAAAAAGGGTGACTGCTGGGGAATCTGTTCTAAATTCTCATCTTGTCTCAGTCAAGGTTTCACTCTAGACCACATGTGGCTCAGTATTCTCAAGGGAGAAGCATGGATGATACTTTTCCATTTAAGTAAAATGTTGTGATAGAATGAATGATTAGGCAAACATGTTATACAGCAAGAGGGATGTCACAGAATTTCTCCAAACTGAAAGAATAATAAAAACTAAGCAGACTCAAAGGAGGGGTATGCATTGTCACAGTCAGCTCTGGATGAGGCTCTGGGGAGCTGAGTGTCTGGTGACACAGCCTATTAGGAAACTTGCCCCAGATTTCCCATTTTTATTTCCCTGTTCAGTGGCACTCAACTGCAGTTTAACAGTTTAGACTGCTTCTTCTACATAATTGGTGTCCACCACAATCTTGCTTTAATTTTTAACTAATATTGTAGCAGTTCTGAAAAACAAAAATAAGGGCAAAAGTATCTGAAATCTCCATTGCAATGAAGCAAAGATTGCTTTTTTTATTTAAGAAACTTGAAGTCCAGCAAAAAAGGTCTTGTATATTAGGTGTGTGATTTTGCCCCCTTGAATAAAATGGTCAAAAATAAGATGCAGAAAACAATCTGCATTTGTAACTTACTTAGAAAAAAATCAGTCTTGCTTTTAATAAAACTATCTTGAAAATCTCCATCCTCCACGACCTTATAGTCTTCTTATAACTCCTAGATAAAGAAGTAAGGTCAGACATTTTTTCTCAGTAACATTACCATTCTCAGGGTTTTTTTACATCCTGCACAACATTTTGACCTTTGTCAGCTGTAGGAGAAAAGCATGTATTCCAAGCTTTACCCAGGCACTGACTGGTAGTGTAGTTTTCATGGTCTGAGTGTCCAAATGATTTTCATATCTGCTGGTGACTCACAACCATCAATAAAGACAGCAAGATCTGCATTTTGAACATAAATTATGATATACATGGCTGAATTTGGCAATTAATCAGATTCATGGTGTCTCTCATGGTGCAAATTTGGTATTTAAATTTTGGCATACAATGTTTTACCTCTGTGCTTCAAAGCTTTTGGGACAGTGCTGCCCTGTACCTGAAAGGAGTATAGAGAAGCTGATTAACTCTCATGAATTTTGAACATATAAAAATCCAGACTTTAAAGTCATGAAGAGGACAGAATATACTATGGGGAAATCAATAATTCTGACTTCATAGTTCAAGTAGATAGTTAGCCATACGATAAGTAATAATTGTTCCCTAATTCAGTAACATCCACTCCCTCCCTTAAAAGTGGCAAAGGTCCCACTGAAGCAAAGCATATTGGACCATGCACTTAGTGACAGCTTCATATGCACATGAGATTTTAATTCACATTGTATGGGAGAGCAATTTCCAAGCACTTGAGTATTTGACATTACAACCTGAATAATATCTTTTTAATTTATCTTTGGGCAGTTAATTTGCATTTAAAGACTCTGGAGCATTTGGAAAAAATGATGGATTGACACATTGGTCAAGTTTTCCTTTGATGAGTTAAATTTTATTTTCTAGTACATACATATTTAGTATTATGCTAACATTTTTCCATACTTACACCTTCATGTCAAACCACTTTTAAATTTATTTCCAGAGGAAAGCAGCCCAAAGTTCAACCAGAGCAAGCTTTATAAAAAAAATTGAGGAAAGAAGAAATTAATTCTGACACATCCGATCAGCAATTTGTAACATCATTCACCTCAAACTCCCCAGACAACTGAAACCAACAAAAGATGATAATTTTTGAGCACAGTCTTCAACTGGAAATAATTTTCTATCTTTCCTAGCTCCTCTACTTCCCACCCTCAAAATATAAAGTATTTTACACAGTAACATCTTTAATCTTTTCTTTTGTCTCCCTAGCACATAACACAGATGGGCTGTGATAGGAAAACCTGGCCACAGTCCACTTCTCTCCTAAAGAATGAGAAACAAAAAACGATTGAAACTAACCCAACCTGCTCAATGAGCTACTTTCAAAAGAAAAGAATACTAAATACTAACCTTTCTAATTTTTGGCAGTTTTTGTTTTTATGTTATTTTTACTTTTGCTATTGACATTATGATAATTTAGGGCCCTGGAACAGACCAGAATGGCTTCAAGCTAGTCCCTGTGGGAGAGAGGTTGCTGTCCCCTTAAAGAAATGTGATATACTCCAGTCCAGCCAAAAGGCATCTTTTAATCACTTTCACATTATGGAAATGGAGCAGGGTGCAGGTGAGAGCAGTGGAGGAGGAGAGGGTAAAGAAAAGCAATGCAGGGGAAAAGTACCTAATTTTTTTCTCCTCAAGGTTAAACAGGGTGGCAAACTGGATTCAGCTACATACAGCTGAAGGCTGAAATCAAGTACAAATCACAGTGCTTCCTCAATATCTTTTAAAGAAGGCTATGTGATGAAATTATGACTTAAAACCAATACACCAATCATTTGGCAACCATAAGTAAAATTTCATAAAGGGAGTAGTCCTTGATAAATATAACAAAGTATATTGGTTTTATCTACACTTTTATTTATCTGCACACTAATAAAGGGCTCTTTCTATACTGAGTTATCCCTTTCCTCTTGACAGATAGCACAGTGATTAACATTCCTTGGCAGATCTTAGAGAAGTTCTGGTGTCAATAAAGTCTCACTAAACTGTGTTGAGTTCAGATGATAAATGTCTCATTCTTTTGTATCCCAGTTCCATTATCAATCAGAAAGTTTGGCAAATAATTCATTTCAGGTTAAAACACCAACCTCCCTATCTCCCCTCACCTGAAAAAGAGTTCTCAATATTATGAGTGAACTTACCCAAAAACAGGGGATACCTGGTTACTGCACACAACCTCCAAGCTTTAACAGAGCTTACGTAGCACAGGCCAGTTGTACAAACAAGCGAGTGAGATTTAAAACATATTCTATTTTGAATACCACAGTTTCCTTAAGGGCAGTTTAATGCAGCATATTTTTCAGATTTCCTGTGTGTTGCATGCCACTGTGATGTAATCTATTGAGATGCTCCAAACTGTGACAGACATTTTCAAATGCAAAAAATATGTCTTCAAAAAAACAAGGTTACTATCACATCAGACTTCAACAATGAAGGAAAGTCGGGCTGACAGGTCTGAACTACATTTTGGGATATCTCAAATCTCTAAGGGCACGTAGCCCTGATAATATGTGCAATACAAGGACTTAAATGTACTCCAACAGCATCAAATGAGCATTCTGAAGAGATCATACTCTTTATGTTTAAGAACAGTGGTCAGTGTCTGAATGAGCACCTTCTGAAAGTCCATGCAGTAATAGGAATACATTTAAAATGTAAGCAAGAGCCCATCAGCCTTAGCAAGAATTTATCAAGTCCACTGCTTTGGAGCACTCTGAGGACAGCCAAGTCTACCATTGTTTTGTATAGGGGAGGTTCAAGAAATAAACTGCAGATAGTGGAAAGTCTGAGGGACGAGGACAGCAATAATCTGCTCTCCTTGTCTTCAAGAGTGAAAAGTAATGGACTTTAACTGCATTTAGGAAGACTCTCATCAGATATTATGGAAAATTACCTAATGGTAAGGATAATGAAGTACTGGAATCGATTTCCTAAGGAACCTCTAGGATCCCTGGAGGATGTTAAGAGCAGGTTAGGTAAGCATCTGGCAGGAATGACACAAGTTTATTTGATTCTGACTTGAGTCACAGTACAAAATGACCCTTGGAGGTCTGTCTCTCATGCTTTTATTTTCTATGGATCCATATTTTTGACAGCTGAAATGGAAGTATTAGGTTTCAAATAAAATTTCTCTTTAGGCAAAACCTGGACTTGGGTCTTTGATTTAGCACAAACTCTTCTTTTCAGTTTTGATTGCCTCTGTATGGCACGGATAGTTGAAGGGGACACTTGACTATGATATAAAAATGTATGTGGTAAAGAAAACCATCAGGCTTGAAAGGACTACTTTAACACAACAATTTCATAAGAGTCAACAGTAGGATGCAAGAGACAGATTTTCAAAGCAGAAGAGCATCCTGCTAAAAGTATGAATCATTGATCACTGAAATTATCTCCCAAGGAAAATGATGGAATACTTTTTCTTGAAGACGTGGATTCAAAACTGGCTATCTTTCCAGAAGATAAATTTTAGTCTTATAAATTACTGGACTCAATATAGAACTAATAAGTTAAATTGCTATGGCTGCATTGTTCAAAAGATCACCTTTTTCTTATGTAAATATTTATTATCATATTTGTCTCCTAGAACTCTAATCCTATTTGAAATTCATATTCTACAATCAAATAATCTCTCATTTATATAATAGAACAATGTTGTTCTGATTTTTTTTTCCCAAAACAGCTTTCCCATCTAAGATATTTAAAATGCTCGCCAATAAAATTCCAAGAACACCAAAATTTTTATAATTCTTGGAATTTTGGATTCTCAGATGGGAAGAATGTTCTGTTTTCATAAATGCCTATTACCAGAATTAACTCACATTTCAGAAAAAATGAGCCATTTTAAAGCATCAAAATGGCCTTCATGGTTTCAAAAACATTCATATGACTTCTATCAACATTTTCAAAAGCTAAATAAAAAAAGGATCAGTCAAGGGAAAGAAAAAATTGACAGAACTTTGATTTCACAAAGCAGCTTTTTCCAATAAAAAAATTATTGTTAAGTGTTCCCAACCCACCTTAATTTTTTTGTTAATAAAAAACCCCTGCTCTTTTATTTTAATTCTGTCACCAAAAGTCTTTTTCTCCAGCATTCTTATGGCTTGGGGATTTTTTTTGATTTTTTTCCAAAATCTCCAACTCATCACCTTTCCTTTCAGGAACAATAGGTTGGAACTAAGAAGAAGAGAACAAAGAGAAAAAAATATCTTCATATCTTTGGCACAGTTAAACAAATCATTTTTTTTTATTGGACCAAATTATTTGGATTACCTTGTGTAACCATCACAAGAAATCTCTTTGACAGTATTTGTGTCTTTCAGAAATGTCCACAGGGATAAATGCAGACTTACTTCCATAGCATTGAGGGAAAATTTACACAGCTTTGGAGGCAGAAGCCACCATTCTGTTGCTCTACTGAAAGCATTTCTATTTAGTGAAGGCACCCACTGACAAGACTTTTAAGATTTTGTCATGTGAATCACAACAGACTCCAAGTTCACCTTGTTGATATCATGCAGTGCTGATCCTTTAGTCAGAATAACATTTAGTGTAATCAAAACAGTCCATAATGTACTCTGTGCTGTCACCAAAATCAAATTGACTTGTCATTCTTAAAAGTAAATGCCACATTTACCTAAATCATTTGTTCAGACTTTGGTTACAATCATGTGAAAAATAATTTCTTATCAACAGAATTCTGTACCAGATTGTCCATTATTTGATGAGAAGGTGATGCCAGGTAGACCAGTCTGCAGCTCTCTGAATCATCTCGTTTCATCTCATCTCATCTCATCTCATCTCATCTCATCTCATCTCATCTCATCTCATCTCATCTCATCTCATCTCATCTCTTCTCTTCTCATCTCATCTCTGCTATTTGTTTGCTGGCACAATATTCCAATTCTTCCTCTGTTCTGGACATCCCCCAAGATTTCAGGACTTATTAAAAATGAACATCTGTGAAACAGAGATGTCCTCAGCCAACTCTTTCAGGATTCTTAAGTGCAAGTTAGCCAAGACAGACAATATAAAAATGTTTATCTGTAGCAGATAACTATTGTTTTCTTTCAGTACTGATGAGCTAGGAAGGTGATAAAGTATGTCACAGTATATATTTCCAAACGGAGATGAGAAATCTTTATTACTTCTGTCTTTTTTACTTCATCACTGTCAGTATCATCTGTTTTCTCTAGCATCAAGACTACGTTCTCCCAAAGGTTTCTTCTGCTCCTAATATCCTTATTCCTGTTCTGTAACCAGGGATTTTGCAATAAGCATTATTTCTCCTAAAAATACCACAGTTTCTAATTTATACAAGTTGTTTACAACTATCTCTACTTTTTTTCCTACATGTCAGATATTTGGGGATGATTATAGCCTTGTTTTTCCACTGGACCAGAATTTCTTTTAGCAAATTATTTCCTATGAATGTGGAATCAAGGTTTACCAGCCAAATAATAAACTCTTGCTGAGGAGCTCCCTGATTTCATTCAGATTTTTACATCTGCAATTTTCCTTGGAGGCAAATTTATTCATCACTTCTCCCTAACTTCCACAAAATTTATTCACCGCTTCTCCCTTTCACAAATGTGCTAGCTGTTGGGACGGTTCTCTTTTAATATATTAAGTATAAGAAACATATTACTTACAATCAGATTGTGATCAGACCCATAGCCACTAAAGGCTGCTGCACAGTGTTTAATTCGTTTATATCCATCAGAACAAGATCCAACATAAAATTACTCATTGTCAGACCCAGTATGTTTTGTGTTAGAAAACCATCATCTATCATCCATCATTTTTAGAGGCTTCTCTACCCTCTGCACGAAGTGCAGCTTCCATCACTGCATCCTGGATTCAAGTCCCTCATGACAATTATTCTTTCTATATATTAAAGACAGGTGTTGCTGTGGCTGGATTCAGTGAGCTGTAACTAACTTACATTCATGCACGGTCCTGCCCTTTGTTAATTAGCGTAGATTCATGGCCATTCAACACTGCACATTTCGGGTTTCCCTGTAGACTCCCAGTGTTCAGAACTTCAACTCACCATACTCAACCTTTTCACTATTTACACATTTTTCCTGTATTTTTCACGTTGTCCTACAGAGAGCTTTACTCAGAGAGAAAGGAAGATGGCTCTTTCTTGCATTAATGAAAAACATGTATGGAAATTAGCCTGTAACATATTTTACATCTCCAAATGAGTTACTTCTATTCATAGACTTTGAGTCCTTAAAAGACTATCAAGATTCTCCTTCCTGCCTGTGCTCTTAGACCCCACTGCTTGTTACTGGATCAAGTTTATTCCTGATAGAAATATTTTAAAGGAACTGATGGTGCTGGTATTGGTAATGAATACTTTGCACCAACTTTATCTCCATTCTGATGCAAAAGATCAGACAAGAGATCATTTTGTGAAACCTTGGCATTATTTCTTTAAAGTTACATCAGTCAAAGCATACCTGAATATTTTGCTGTGGATTTTCCCCCCTAAAGACCCAAAGTAATTAGTTTAGATTAAAGATGTCTTTTTTTCTGTACATAATTTTAAGTGTGTGCGAACCATAAATTCTACATTATACTGAGGATTCCATCTTCTAACAATATGGTGATAGACAACAAAAGAGTTCCTTTGCAAATGAGTAAGGATATCAAATTTAATGCAACTTATGAAAATAATTTATCATAGATTCCATTTAGTTTTTCTTAACTGACATTACCATAATTCATATGAATATTATTTAAATAATAATATAATTATATAGAAAGTGCCTTGGATTCTTGCATTCAAAATAATTTATTTTTTTAAAGGCCGTGGAATTGTATGTTGGAACAGCATACATATTTGACAGCCTCTTAATCTAAAAAGCCTGCAAAAAATCCTCCATTTCACAAGCTGAAGACCAATTTTCATAATTATAATTACACAGAAGCATGCACATAAACTTGGCAATCCCCTTGTAGGCAACTAGCTCAGACTAAACTTAAATTGTTAATGTTCCTTTGCATTGAACCAAGCCAAAGAGAGCTGTGAGACCCGATTTTGCTAATAAAGCTGATTATCTGAGATAACACCCACTAAACTGCCAACATTTGCTGCAGCTACAGGGCTCTCTAAGGGTAAAATTATATATTAAAAATCTCCAGAAAGAAAGAGCACTGCTAATGAGCATTTCCCACTTTGGAAATGCCCTGCAGACAATGTACCCAAACCCTTTAAATACAAGTTAGTGCCACCGATCAGGCAGCAAGGAGTCACCTTGCTCTAGCTGGTGGAAAGCAGTGGGGCCAAACCAGCCACCATGGACTGGAGCATGAAGGTGTTCATGTCATGAGCACATGACTGCCTTGTGCAGCCAAAATCCGGGAAGGGAATGACACTGGGGACTCCAGGCCAGCTCTCCGTGTCTGCGAGCACCAAACAAACTGATGTGATGGCCCCAGATATGCTGGCTGGAGAGTCAGACTGCACCACAGGTTCAGCACAAAACATCCAGAGCACCCCAGGGAGTCTGGCTGCAGTTACCCTGTCATGGGACTGAGTCCAAACCCTAATGCTATCCACACTTGTGCTGTGGGAAGGAGCACGAACTCCCTGCCCACTCATCCCTGCTAGAGTAGGTCAGCGCAAAACCTAAACATTCGCAAGGCTCCAAAGCTCTGCAAAGCTACAAATCTTTGGTTTAGACTAAGCCTAAACTGCTGTTTCTGTATAATAACATGAGGCACAAACCTTTGGTAGTGGCAGACTTCAGGTTTGAGACTCTGCTCTAGGAGCAGTTCATGTTGCTCCCATCATCTGATCCAGTGTCAAACCCCAAGCTCACAAAATATGGAAGTACAAGTCAATCACATATCAAATATTCTGTTCACCCTGAAAAATTGCATTTTCATTTCCCTTCTCACCTGTGCAAGGAGTCAAAATTGGCTCTCTAAATCTCTAAATTTCCAGTGAACTGAAGAAAAGTAAGCGATATTTTCAGAAAAACAAAAACAAAAGCAAAAGCAAAAACAAACAAACAAACAAAAAAACAACAACAACAAAAAAGAAAACCCCACCACATCTCTCATTTTTACCCTGCAAGCAAAGCAAATCAAGGTCATGGAGCATTGTCAAATGACTTTTTTTCCTTCTTTTCAGTTAGAATGGGTTTCAGCACTGCTTTTGGAAGGAAAAAAGTTACCAATTAATAAAACTGATGCCAAAACTCATTTTTGAAGGTAAAAGATCCTAAGCTACAATACATGAACTGTATTAGCAAAGATGCTGTCCCAGACAGATTGTCTCTATAACAGGATAACATTTCCAGATCCTTTTCTGACCCATATCCATCATTCATATCTACTCCTTTCCTTTGCATTGTCTTACTTCTGAAGCATGCAGAAGTAAGACACCTTTCAAGAAGATACATTTTATTCTAAAACAACCCAGGCAACCAACACATGTTGTTTAGTTTTATTGTTGCAGGATGGTACGGAGACAGTTTCTAACATGTAAGTCCTCAGATACTTCACAGTGTCACTAAACATCAAAAGAAATTGGGATTTTACTAGAATACTGATGTTAGAATATTCCTTAAAATAATATATAGATGCTAACATTTTAATGGCTTGTATGATTTTCAATACCTAGAATTATTGCGTAATACCACTGTGAAAACAGTACTGAACTTTTGAAGATTGCCAAGGGATTTTTTTGACTTGAAGTAATCAAGTCAATGAAGTCCTGAAACATGAGCCATTATCAATAGCTCAGGAAGACCTTGCTGATCTTTAAGGCATTCCCTAAAGATTTAGTCATTCTGCAAGTATCTGTGCTCCCAGACACGCAGTTGTGCTCAGTGAGGCTGCACTTCTAGGCCAGCAAGAAGTCATCACGCTGGTTAACAAGCAGCTGTGCTGGGAAAAACATGCTGAAGTGGAATGAAAAGAAAAAACTGTCTTTTGTTCACCTATGATAATCGTGCACCAGTGTCATGGGAACACACACCTGGATGCAGCTGGTACTTCTTGACCTGCTCAAGACTCCTCTGCATGTCACAGGGTTGTTTTGAATAATGCATGGGTCAAGATCTGGTTGAAGGTCTCTAAACCTCTTGAGAGCCCTTAAACCACATACCTGAAATGCAGCAGCAGCATTCTAATACTACACATGATCTAGCTGACTGATTTCTATTTGTGGTGATTTAACTAAATTTGGGGCAATTTCAATTTGTGTTTTCCTCAGCAGGTTCATGGGGATTGCAGAAATAAGCCTTCCAAAATGGGATAAAACAATTCTGAAATCTGTTTCTAGTAAATTAATGTGTCTCTTTGCATGAAAAAGACGTTTTTAAAGTTCATGAAGACAGAACTCATTTCAGAATACTGTTGGCTGACCTTCACATGCTGCTTCTACTCTGTGCCCCAAAAGGCATTATATGCATGTAATTTCCAATATGGGAACAATTTGAGTTGTAATTAGGCAAATCTCAGAAGGTTCCGCCACTGATTTGTTCATTCTTTCAATATTATTCTATAGGACACACCAAAAACATTACATTAGGTTCAAGCAGGAGACAATTAAGAAAACTTTAATCCTGTTACAAGGGTATGTAAACATATCATCACTTCATAATGGTGTTATTATATTTTACATACTGGGCAGATGGGTCATATTGGTGTTCTGGCATTTAGTATTGCACATGCTGTCTCCAAATACAACTTGCCATATTAACAGACACATTTCCCATTATAAGACCCATAGAATGAGGGGTTTCTGCTAGAAACTTTAATAACAAATCTGTCAAAAGAAGTAGTGACAAAGTTAAGAGTCTGGGACGACTTTTTTCATTAAGCTATTCATTATGATGAAAAAAGTCAATGGATAAATATTACATTGAGGACATGTCTATCAATATATAATTTTTATTTTAAAACTCAGTTCTATGATGAGAGGAAAACACTGTCCTTCTTTGATATATAATTTATTTTTCATTTTCTTTTCAGGTTTGTACTTTATGTGTCATTTCTATGCCATTCATAAATACATGGTGTAAGTGTAAAAAATCTGTCTGTGAGATTGCATACATGAATACACCTATGGGATATAAAGGACCCATTTCTATAGGCACTAGTTGAAAGTCAGACCTTTTGTACACTTGTGAATACAGCTGAACCTAAAGATATTGTGAAGTTTATAATATTTATTCAACATCCATTATTGTAGAGTGCTTATTCTTTAAACTCAAAAAAGATAATTTCTTCTGCATCCTAAGCTAAGAAATAAGAATAAAAGAAGTAAAGTAACTGCATTCATATATTATAGTCTCTTTCTCAGGTAATCAGTTGCTATAATACCATATAGAGAGAATTTTTCACTTTTACTTGGATCCAAAGTGATTCATCTCTCAAGACATCTATTTTAACAACAGGAAAATATTATAAATCAGCTTACTTAAAACAATATGGGGTATTTTGGTATCAGCATAAAATTTTAGAGAAAAGAAGAAGAAAATTTAAATCAGAAATTTTGTGTGAAGCAAATGTTCACAATATGGGACACAAAATTGGCAGTGTTAGTACCCCAAATTTAGGACCTACTCTAAGGACCTTTAACATCAGTTTATATTCAATGGTGTGTTTATGGTCTTAATTTTGAAAGAAGAGCACAAAGATTGATCTGGGGCTGTGAGTGATAGAGGATGACTAAGAAAGTGCAGAACAGGAGAAAGGATTCATGATGCCTCTCTTGGCATTCTTCTCCTGCTGCCAGTAATCAGAGGCATAAGGACTTCCTAAGACAGAGATTATTTCTTCATGTTATTAGCCTTTGAGTACTCTTTTTTCCATGAATTCATCTAATTGCTTTCTTAAATTCGCATAAACTTTCAAGATTATAAGTGCCGCACTTTAAGTATGTGCTGTTTGTTTTGAATCTGCCATTCCCTAACCTTCACAGAAGTCCCTTCATGTTCTGCTTTATGATAAACAGTGAATAAACATTCCCCATTCACTAAAATCATACCATATCTGCTTCCTAACATGTTCTTCTACCCTCCTCAATCATCCAGCACACTAAATTAGCAAAACTGCTTGTTAGAGGATCTGAATGTATTGAAGTCTTAAAACTAACATTCCCTGACTACTTAATTAGATTGTCTTTTAAAGTTCAAAGTATTTTCACCTCCTCTCTGAAAGAAATACATATTTTTCTAAACTGTGCTTCAGAAAGATGTTTGTTGGGGCTGTGCTGGGGGATCAAACTACTGAGAAAACCGATAGCAAAAACAATTAATAGCACCACAGCGTGGTTATAATTCCAAGGGGTAAGACAGATGTCAGTTCATTTATACAGCACATGTGTGCATGTGACAACTGTCAAAAATACTTTGTTAGAAATAGAACAGGTTGTGTGGATTTAACAGGTGAAACCTCCTCTGCAGCAAGCGTCCTTCAGGCATAAACCAGGCAGTGACTTGAACAAACAATTGTCTTCCTCCTCCACAAAGTGAATCATATCACACAGCTGGTATTTGGGCACTAGTTAAAATGAGTCTGGTTTTCCAGCTGAGTCTGTCAAAGTCAATGTGATGGTAGCATTAGAGACCCGAGCCAGCACAAAATGGTGAGAACAAAAGAGCATGTCCTCCCTACCAACAGAAACACAACACAAACAAACAAACAAAACCTGTTACTCATTAGGCTGATACATTATTTCCAGCATGAAAACAAAAAAATATTTATTTCAATTTTCATTGCTGAACTCTGACATTGACTGTCATGTGCAATTACACGCTGTAGGTGTTTGACTGAGCATTATTTCTTTATGCAAAAAGAAAATACTTCCCAGCTCTACCAGCCTGCCTTTGAAGAGGCTTTGCAGCTTCTCACTTTTTTCCTTTGTAATACACAGCTCCAACTAAAATTAAGACAACAGTCTTCTCCTCATTGTTTTATTTGCAAATGGGTTCAGGCTAAACTCTTGACTGGAGCAGAGGCAGTATGGAAGTGATTAAACTTTTGCTCTCATTCAGGTCTGTGGCAGAGCATAATGTTGAATTACCAGATTTGAAGAGCAGAAGCAGAAGGGAAAACAGTTATTCCTTGAAATGCTTGGGACTGGGGCCTCATGGGTGTGATGGAAAAGATGTGCTCTGAACTCTGGTCAGCAAATTGCTGTTGCTTCCTTTGGGCTCTGCTTCAAGTCAGTTGGTGAGAGCTGAAAACACAGATGAGTGAGATGAGCTCTGCTGGGGAAGAGGTTTGTTGGGTGTCATCCGTGTCATCCTGCAGCCCAGCCTGTCCCCTTTTCATCTGTAGCTCCACATGCCAGAGATGCTTTCTGGCATAAAGTCTGAAACCAGCCAGCATCATCAAGCCACTCAGGGGGCCAGGAGCAGTGTATTATCTCTCAAGCCCAGGAGGGTGCTTCCTCCATAGCTGCAAGTTAATGCTGTCAACCCTTTCCTTTCTGCTGTCTCAACACCCACAGTGTCATCACCCACAAACATACACAGGATTCATCAAATGAGTTTCAAATTCAGCAAAAGAAGAGAAAAATTAAAGATGTGCCTCAATCAGATTGTTAGGGAATATTGGTGGGAAGAAGGACAAGGTCTGGCAACCCAAACTGGAGCCTGCAGGGAGCAGGCTCCTTGTCTGTCCAGATCAAGGAGATGTGAGAAGGTAAGGACAGCTTAGAAGCACTGTCCAAAGTTTCAGACTCTGAGAAACCATTTTAAATTTTACCTGCCTTCCAGTCCTGGTGGTTCACTTTGCAAAAAAGAGAAACTCAACAGCCAGACTATATCATGTCTGTACCTTCAGCGTTGTCAGAGTAACACCACGGTCAGTTTTTACAACAAAACTGGAGCAATACAGCAATGACCCAGTTATTTGAGTATTTTGGTGAACATAAATGTTCCTGACTGATTGCTACAGGCAGCTGCAAGAACACTATTTTCTCAGGCCACAATAGTGAAGTCATTTTGGTGGGGTTTTTTTCAAATAACTGAGTATAAGACCATGTGTTATATACATTTAGGATTTGGACAACAGAGGCATATACTAGAAACAGATCTTAATTAGGATTACACAGAGTGTGAGATTAATAAATGCAGAGGACTTAATGAACCTAGCATACTAAATTATTATTCATTTCATATTCAAAGGATTAGCAATTATCAGACTGACAACAAACCTGAGTTGTCTGTAAGCATTTCTGTGTACAATTCAACAGCTAGCCCCACCAATCTTATATTACATCAATTCCATTTCAGTTAGTGAGGTTACTAACAGAAGACAACACACATATGGTAATGCTAGGAATAATTAAATATTGGCTTAACATTTTTATACCTGTTCACATGAATATTGAGAAGATATTAATTTGAAAAACCAACCAGAAATTCCACAAGATCTTCCAGATCTAGTTTATCTAGCATGTAGACTTTTATACATTGACTTTCTGTTGTTTCTAGTTTTCTGTAGCTTTCTTAATTTTTTTATGCACATGTAAAATTGTATTGTCTAATATTCAAGATCCACCTTTCTTTGAGTTCTAACTTTTTCTGTCTTGCTCTCTTAGTTAGCAAAAATCCAACTTTTAACGAACACATGTTTTAAAAAATGCTATCAGTGCCTGTTTTGTTTTGTTTTTTTATTTCATGTGCTTCTTGCATCACAGTAGAAGAAACAAGAGCCTCCCTGTTGCAGGAGGGTCTCAGACACAATGACTACATCCCTACCAATAAACTGGGCAGCTCCAGGCCCCATTCTCTGGCCCTGGGAGCAGAAGCATGCTGTCATAACATGGCCACATGCATTTATTAAACTCTCCTGGCCTCTAAAATAGAGAGGCTGTATCCAAATTGCCTTTTTGATTGTCCCTGGCCCAGGCTAACTCTGGACCAGGAACAGTACGAGAGACTTTCAGTAAGCCCAAGCCAAACACGTGCCAAGGACAGCTCTGACATTTTAAGGACAGGAATACCAGCATTCAGGGCCAAGACCAGAGCTCTGGCAGCACTGGTGTGCCAGTACAGACACCACAAAGGGATAAATTGCCCAAGCAAGAGGGGTCACTCTTTGCCATACCCTGCAGCCAGCGCTAACATGAGTAGCCCTTCAAGAGCAGTGAGGGCTCCCTGGGAGTGCTGCACCAGGAGCCAAGGAATTCCCCTACCCTTGGCATGCTGGGCCCTTAATCCCACTGAAATGTGTTATACACTTTCTGAAGGAGGGTAGAACAGTCCCTCAACCGTGCTACTGCCCCATGTTATCTATATATTACTGCTCCTGCTCTTCCTTTTCCTCCACAGCTCCCTCCAGCACATGCCACTTCCTGCAGTGCTCTTCCAGCATCTCTGTGCCTACACACTTAGGCTATTAAGACCTGACTCAAGACAAAGATTAACAAGGCTGAGCATATTCTCAGTATGTGGGCACGTGTCCCACTGAAGCCAAGAACTACAGGAAAATAACCAAAGAAAGAATACACTCCAGCAAGATTCACATCTGCAGCATACTCTATTAGGGCAACACTGTGAGATTATGTTACTAACAGTGCCTGAAATATCTGCTGCTGAAAGATAGATTCATATTAACAGCATGTGTAGTTTGTTGGGAGCATTGTGATAAAAACAACTATCACATTTCTAGATGTTTGATGCTTTATAAAGGCTATGTGTCATGCAGCAGTCTTATGTCATCAGTGGGAGAGATTGAAATGATACTTCTTGGCTTCAGAGAGGCAAGTCTAGCACTTAAACTGGAAAAGGTACAAAGTCACAGCGTTTTACCATGTACTTTCTACTTTCTTGGCTTTATTCTCCTGTCTTCCCCCATCTGCAGGTGACACCTGTCTTTTGCCAGCTCCCAAGGTCACTCCTGATGAGAATGAGGCAGATGAACCTGTTGCTGATGTCACTTAGGGGTGTCTTGCCAAGTTCCTGACATATCTGCCTTTTCCAACCAGGGGTATCACCCCCCAGGCTAACCTGGAAACTCCTTGAGCCCTGCAGCTCAGTTCCCACCCAGACACCTCAGAGGGCAGTACCTCATTTGAGGACAACATGGGGACTAAGGAGAGTGACTTTCCAGCCCAGCAAGAAGGGCTATTTGTGTGTAAAAAAGATGAGTTCTGGGTCTTGGCCACTGCTTATGAGCTTCAGCAGAAACCACTGCAACAGCCTATGGAACAGCAGGTTTCACCACCTTCTTCCTCCCTCTTTATTCTTTTCCTGCTGCATCTAGCACTTTTTTCTGTCCCTAGCAGCTGTGTCAAACACAGAGAGAAGTAGGACCTTACATTTTCTCCCCCGTTTTGCAAACAGCCTGATGGGGAGGATTTTTTCAATGAATGGAGACATAGGATACTTCCCCACAAAAAGAAAATCTTTTTCTACCAAAGCTTATCATATTCACATTTATTTTGGTAGTAATAAATTACAATTCTGGCCTCATCATTAAATTATTTGATTTGCTAATCAAACAGTTTCCTCACAGGATTGTTAAATATTGATGTATTTTTAGCACAGCAAATTACTTCTCCAGGGGTGACCATTTTAGGACTCATCTCTATAAGAGCAGGGTAGATGTAAAACTTAACTCACTGCAATGACTCCAGTTGATTTTGGATCAAGAACCAGCAGTCCTTACAGCAGTCAGACCAGGCAGAAAATCTGCTGAGGAAAGTGCTTTTAAATTAAGTGTCCTTGCAAGGACTGAAGTGTCCAGTAATTTTCTGCAGAACTACCAAAATATCACAACTGACAAAGGAAAGAGGTGAGATGGAGCACTTGTTCAGAATAAACCAGACCTGCCTAATCCCTAGAACCCCTCAGGTTTTTGGTTTTGTTAGCTGGATCAGATACTTTTGGACCAGATAGACTCTGCTGCTCAGATGCATCTCAGAACCTGAGCCCTGTCTGCTGTTGTTCAGGATAGCTCTGTGCCATACGCGATTTCACCGTTCTTTTCCAGTAATTAACATAACACCAAAGGGCAAGGAGGGGTTGTGGCTGAAAATTAATGCTATAGCAAAGGCCCATTAATCACAGCTTTCTGCACGCCAAATTAACTACAGAAGGTAGTGCTGATAACATGACAAAAATTAACTACAGAAAGCTGCTAAAAAAATGTAAATACAGCCTCAGGTTTTGGAACATTTGCCCTAAAGAGATTTTAAAAGAAGAAAACAATTATTTTGGTTTAGAAAACAATCTGTCAACTTTTTTTCTACACAGGATTAGAAGATTAGCCCAACAATATCTTAGAGGATTTTATTTTCTGTTTATTGGTTTCTAACCAGGATCTAATCTGTGAAGGAACAAAAATGCTTTCATTTCTAATGCAATCCTGCTGCCTACAGATGTGCATTTATTGTTATTAATGAACAAGTATTGACTACTAGACATATGAAGGTAGAAGAGAAGAAAAACCAATCAACCCTCCCAACATAATTGATGGCACTGGTTTTCAGTTAAAAATCACAATGTGATCACGAACAGCTTGTATCTTCTGAATAATGGAAAAATTCACTTTGGGGTTTTATGTTGAAAAAAATGCCAAACACTTTTGTTGGTAATGCAAAAGTCACTGAAGACTATGTAAAGACTTGAACTTTAGATCACATTACAACTTTTCCCAGCAGGATTTCTTTTCCTGAGGTGGAAGAAAGCAGTCACAATGTATAAAATTAGTTTATAGAGTATGCATAAAGAGAATGGGCTTATCTCTGAAAAGAAACCACACAAGGCACAAAGGACCTCTAGTTTGCAATTTCATGTTTGCAAGAGTTTCGTATAGCAACTAAATAAGCAATATCATTCCATCAATTGGAAGACTTAAGCTGATTTCTTCAGGAAGCCAATTAACATTTCCAAGGACTTTCTGCAGGATTCATCTGCCATAGTTTACATGTCTAAGATTTAGGTATCTAAGTCTCAGCTAATCCCTAAATTCCCTTTAGGGTCAAAGAGAGAAGGAGTCACCTCCAAGAAATTATTTCATTTATCCTACAGCAGGCACAGCAACCAGGGCTATGTGCTGGAGATACCTAATTCTCTGAATGCTCCAGGGGAGTATTTCCTTTTTCAGATACAACCTCAGGTCTGTGCAGCTGGACTTGATGAGTCCCACTGTAATAATGAGCACCGATGCTTAGATCAATAAAGGATACAAGTATATATCAGCCAAAGGACAACAGATCTGTGCTTTTACCTGCACACAGAGTGAATGAGAAACTGTGATTTAGCTCAAAATGTAATAAACCCCCGCTTGTATGCTCACTCTTTTTATACACTATTGTGAGGAAAACTATGAAGAAAAAATGTGGAAGGGAAAGTGGAAAAATGAAAAAATACAAGATTTTCTACAGAATATCTTTACTTTTGGAGTGAAACTCAGTGAAAGACCATATTCTGCTGAAATTAAATTCATTATGCAAGAAAACAAACTGAAAACACTCTTCATCCTAACTCTTCATAAACATTAACATAAAGTTAATTTCTTAAATGGAGCAAAACATTTTTTATAAAATTTCTTCAAATTAAAAAAAAAGTTTGAAACAAAAGTTTCTGAAATTCGAAGCAGATAATGTCTGCATGTGTGTGTGTGAGAGAGAGAAGGAGACAGTCCATCTGCCTTATCAAAAATTATGCAAGAGATTCAAATCGGGCCCTGACATGTGAGGCAAAACCAGATGTTTCAGCCCACAGAAAGCTTTTCATAAAATGCTTGAGGTTTTGTTTTTCTTCCAATGCAAAAATAAAAATAAATAGTCATATTTTTTAGGAGGTAAACAGAATCCAGCAGAAAGGCTTTTTTTTAGACTGAACTTTTCTGGTTCTTAGATACTGCAGGCACTTAAATACTCATTGCCAAAGGGATGGGGAATGGCAGAGACAACCAACCATCACTGGAACCAGTGCAATATTTAATGACATTTTTTGTCTAGGGTCATCCAAGATAAATGGGGAAAGGAGGAAGGGGAAGGGGAAACAGCCTGGCAGAGCACCCGTCACTCACCCCTGTATGAACACAGAACAGGTCCCCCACCCTCAGAAACATTCCTCTGGATTTACACTGGAGTAAATTAGAGAAGAATTCACTGCAATAATACAAAACTGTTTACAGGTTTAATAGGAAAAAAGGTTAAAAATACAAAGGGAACAGTGAACCATCTTTTTCATATTACCAGTGTTTTTAAAACTTTATCAGACTCAAATTTAGCTTTTAAATGTAGGTCAGAATCAGAACCAGGTTTCAAATTCGCCAGCCCGCCCATGTTTTGTGCTTTCTGCTAAAAAAAGGGGAGTAAGTTTATTAAATCAAAGTTCATGGAACTGGAATGTATAAACCCAAACTTATCTATCCTGCTCATTGTTCTTTGTTGATTTGTTTTGTGGTGATTTAGATTCACCATAAGGCAAAACAGTGTCTGAAAAGAGAAACTGCAGAAAAGAGGGAAAAAAAAATAAAAAAAGAAGGAAAGAACTTCTTAGCACACCCAAATGCTTGAGAAGAAATGTGTAGAAATTTATCTAACTCAGAATAAGTTTGTTAGTCCTTTGAGAATGCAACACAAGTGTTATATTCCTGTAAAATTTGAAGGTGACTGAATAACCTCATGCTGGACCAAATACAGGCCCATTAAAATCCCTGGGAATCTCTCCATTGACTACAATAGGCTTTACATCAGGTCTCTTCTCCTTTTTTAGGCAAGGCAACACAAGATGGGGTGAAATTCTATCCCTAATGAAGTCAATGGGAGTTTTGCCACTGACTTCATTTGGACCAGGATTACACTCCTCCTCCATTATCAGAATATGAAGTGTGTTTTCCGGATATAATCTGCTAGTTGTAAAAGAAAACAGGAACAAAAAAACTGCAGCACCATCCAAAAGACAGCAGATATTATGAAATTACAATATTGCCATGTTTCCAACTGGCGTGAGATAATCTAAAGAAAAAGGCTGGTGGAACATGAAGCAGCACAAGTGTATAGTAAAGGCTACATTACCCAAATTACTTGTCAATGCTTATTTATATTGCAAGCTGTAACACAGAAATTTTGTGACAAATAAGAAGGCAGGAGTCACATTTCTAGAAATCCTGCCCTACCTACACGCTTCCGCTGGCATTTCTGTGATTGGTTATCTTGCTTGTAAATTGTAAAATTACACAAAAAAATCTCAGACACAAAATGTTTGCACCTGATTTTCCATTCTAGTTCTTCACTTTCAATGCCCAAATAAAAAAAAATCCTCCAACCAAACCCTTTTTCCTTAAATTGTCTTAGGTATGTATACATAAAGAAAAACACTGGATGTTTTCTGGCCCATCCAGTGATGTGTGTTGTTAGGCCTTGTGCTTTCTGGGGACAAGAGTGGGGTTGTGCTTCTCTCAGAGCATCCCTTGCACTGCTCATCACAGGATCACGTAGTCACTGGTCTGGCACAAGGGATGCAGGGATGAGGGCACATCCCTCAGAGCTCAGCCCTGGTGGTGTAAAGCTCTGCTTAAAGCCCAGCTCCAGGAGGGATGCAGGTGCCATTCTGGACACACGAGGAGGAGCAGCAGTGCCTGCCCTGATGGACACCTCTCCCAGCCTCCCAAATGAGCCTGACCCACTCATTCTCTCAGGGCCAACCTGGGAAACACACCAGAAAGCAAAAAAGGCACGTCACAAAGTGAAACATCTGAAGCTTGTGTCGGTCCAGAGGCAGGCACACGAAAAAGGAAACAGCACAGAATGCTGTCTCTCTCGGCACAGCCTGCAGATCAGAGCCTGCAGACTGGGCCCCAGATGAGCGCAGCAGGAGGCAGCTGGCGATGTACTGACTCATGTATCCACTGACAAGTAGCAGTA
Organism: Parus major; assembly: GCF_001522545.3. NCBI lineage: Eukaryota > Metazoa > Chordata > Aves > Passeriformes > Paridae > Parus > Parus major. The sequence goes on from NC_031770.1 coordinate 103,237,217, forward strand.
CTAAAACAGGGCGTAAAGATGCCACAACTCTGCGTGAGTGGTTCGTCAGCCAAGGCAGACACAAGCGAGAGCATCAGCAAAGCCAGCAGTTCCCAACAGGAAAGGCATGGGCCTAGAGCAGATACACAGCTGTGCTGAGACCAAGGCTCTATCCACACCCCCAAAATAAATCAGGGCTTTGGCTTCTCCCACCAGATTGTGCCTAGGGGAGATGGTCAGTACATGCCAGGGACCACACTGCCAGTTTCACAGGAGGAACTGGATGGCCTCAGTACCCCAAAGTCCTCCAGCTCCCTCCCAGGCCACCATCCCACTGCTGCTACTACCAAATGGAATGGCACCACCTGAGGCTAATGACAAAAGAAACACAACCACAGACAGCAATCCAGGTCCCTGGCTCTCTGGGCACAGAACCTGAAGGGAGAGATGGTGGCAGCAAGTCTGGGAAACACTGAACAAAATCAGAAGAGCAGAGCAGAGAGGCCAACACAAAACATACGTGAGAGAGAAGGAATGTGGAGTCCAAGAGTATCTGGAGGTCAGGCTACAAGTTGGGCTGAAAATGGAGCCACTCTGAAATTGTTGTAGGATTCAAGAGAAAATCTGGAGTCATGAGGGCATGGTGGTGACTTCAGCTGGTTTTCTGTGACTTCCTAGGCTCTACAGGGCTCACAGCAAAGCCAGACTGAAGAAATCCACAGGGGAAAAACATTAAACAATCCAATCTGAAATGACAAATGGAAAATAAAAGGGGACTCTATCTGTCACGTCTTTATAGAAAAATAGCTTTAAATACTTAAGGCCAGCTAATAGAGGGCACAGTTTTGCAAGTGCTTTAAAACACTCCTTTAAACTCCTTTAAACTGGTATTTAGGTCTCTGGACTTCAGCATGATGCCCTGCAGCATCTCAGCTAGGAACGACCCCAGCTTAGAGCACACATCTCCGGAGGGCTGCTGAGAAAACTGCCAGCACCTGCTCCCTCCCTGCCAGGCAGCAGACATGGTGCAGAGCCCTGGCTTTGCAGTGTCCCTGGGAGCAGGTGAGCAGGCCTGTGACCCCACATTTCACAGCTCCAGGCTGGGAAGGCTGGCAGGCAGGTGACGGTGCTGGGCTGTGCCTCTCACCATGTTCCAGGCTCCAGCAGCGGAGATGCAGGTGGGTGCACGAGTGACTGAGGGACTGCATTAGTCCATCTGAGGATGAACCAAGACGCTCAGCAGTTTGCCAGCATCACTAACTGTGGATTGACAAATATGCTGGCCAGTCTGAAAGCTTTTCTTCTCCCTGCACTTTTTTCCTGGATGCGATTTTGGCAGCTAGTTCCCTGTTAATCATATCTCTTAGTCACTGTCTGTCACTATTAAGCCGGTGTTCTTTCACACTCTAATTGCATCCCATATGTAAAGTTACTCCTAAAAGCCGCCTTTGATAATTGTTTTTTCTTCTTCACATTGGGTGAACACTAAAGACCCAGGCACAAATGAAACAATAGACTGTCAGGATTCCTTTCTGACATGTTCCATGGATGTGATCCAGTTGGCCATTCAGTGTATTTACCCACCCAGCTCAGCTCCAAGGTAAGCACCTCCACTCATCGCTACAGTGGTGACAGGCTTTATTTACTTTTGCTGTAATGGAGTGAATTCTGTCACAAAAACGACCTTTGTTAACAGTGGGGGTATGCATGGGACAAAGATTGACACTGCAGAGGTGGACTGTGGATCACAGGAATCTGATACAGGAATCATGATACAGCAGCAAAAAGTAGGGAAAAATCACTTTAATTGCATGCTAAAAATAGTAATGCCTCCACAAATGATTCGTTAAGAACCTTATGCAATTTGTCCAGCTCTGGAATTTGCATTTTAAAGCAGACCAAAAGTTGGGAAGGTTCTAGAAAACACATCTTCCCTCAAGAAATGTAAAGAGTTCCATCAGTTTAGGCCCTCAAATAAACATAATTTTGAAAGCTTCTGAAGTAGATTCATGATAGGAGCCACCCCTTAACTGTATCAGAGAAAGGCCCTAGAAGATCGATTGACTGAAAGTGCAAAGTAGAGAAATGTAAACTGAAAATAGGACACAAATTCCTTACAGTGAGAGAGTAATTAATCACTGGAATGTACTACCCAGGGAAGTGGTAAATTCATCATCACTTGGAACCTTTAAATTCAGATTGGATGTTTAAGTGACACATTCTAGTAGTCCAATAGCAAGTTAACACAGCATCATTCATTTGTCGAAGTGTAAAAGAATTCCAGTTCCTTACACTGCAAAAATCTTGCCTGCAATTAGGTGGCACTTGTCACAGAGTAGGTCAGATACACTGGGATGGTGGTCCCTTCCAGCTTGAAATTTCATTAACCTCTCAGCGTTTAAATTGTTTTTTTGGTTAAGCCCCTAACTTGGCTGTTACATATCATTCACCTTTAATATGTTACAGTTATGCTGAAAGCAAACTTTGCAGGTAAAGAAGAACTAAAAATTAAAAAAAAAAAAAAGAAAAGAAAGAAAGAAAAAAAAGCATATGTACAACCAACAGACTTAATTTGCAAGCTCTGGAATGTCTTACCTTCTCAGCTCCAGCTATTTAGTCTCAGCACTTGAGTAATTAATTATAGGAAGTTTTTGCTTATTTTTCAAATCTATGAATCATTTGTTGGTGAATTCATAAATCTCACTGCTTCAGAGAATAGAATATAAAGGTTTCTGTACTTTGTTAATCAAGAGACCCAAAAGGCTTTACAGATTAAATTTAGCTTTCCCTGGTTGACTGAGTGCATTGCCATAAATGGATATTTTCAATCTGTGGAGCTGCAGTCCCTATTGACCACACCAGAAGAAAGTAATTTATAATGGAAGAGATGGTGGGTAATATTATAAGGTAAATCAGATAACATTATGAGGTAAATCAGATAATATTATAAGATAAATCAGATTAATAAGTTAACTCAGATCTCATGACTGAGTTTTGCTACATCAGAAATGTAGGAACCTGAACATCCATGGGTCAATGCAATGAGCAGAGCCCAAAGGAAGTTTTTGAGAAGGCAGAAGGTTGTGAGCCACCACAAATGTCCGAGGAAAAAAGAAGATGATGAAGCAGCTGCCTGTTACAGAGAAACAAATCCGTGAAGTATTGGTAACACTTTATATGGATAAAGGTGAATTGAATTCTGAACAATGAAAGAGTGCTGGATTAGGAACTGCAAGTCATGACCAGTTTCTATTTATTTCATGTAGGCAAACACAGTACAGGCCAAAGAGCAAAAATACTTGGGTATTTCCAAACAGTTATATTCTGACACTGGGAAAACACAAGAGAAATGTGGTAATAGGAAAAATATGGATAAAAAATTATAAAAGACAGTGGAGAATTCTTCGAGAACTTGTTAGGTGACCAGGCCACACGTGATCAATGGAAAAAGACAGCAGTACCTCAAAGCTTGCCTCAGTTCAGTGGTGTCCTGAATGCTTGGAATTTCAGAAGTTTTATTCAAGAAATAAAACATCAAACACAAACCATAGAGATTAGCTTTTGTAAACAGCAGAAGGTGTGTAAAATGGGAAAAAGATCCTAAAGGAAAATGTCATGGTTGGCAAAACTAGTTGAAAGAAAAAAATTAAGTATAATGAGATCCAAAAAAATGAATGCTGATTTCTCAGTGACAAGGACAAACTTCTAAATAGAAATAATTAAAAAATAAAAAAAGTTTTCTATTTGACCATGATGTGTCTCAATCACCCAAGTATGTTTACTCAAATTTTTTATTTCAAAGAAGTAAAAAAGATACAAAATAAGGAATTAGATGATGTCTTATAAGAATGTACATTTTAAAGCCATCAGCTTGCTAACTTGAACTCAGGAGTCATAAAGGACTTGCCTAAAGAAATCACTGCTCACTTGTTGCTTATTTTTGCTAAATCCCAGAATACCAAACAAGCCTGAAAGCAGAAGATGAATGATCACCTTGTGCAAACATTTGAGAGCACCAAACTACCTACCAGAGTTACTTTACTGAATATCCTGACATCGACCTCAAACAAAAGAATAAAAAGGCACATATGGAATTTAACTGATAACAAAATAAAGGAGAACAATATAATGAATACCAGACAACATGAAATGGGTTATGGAAAATAGTGTTACTTAAACAAACTTGAGTTCATTCTCTAAGAAGTTTTTTTTGGATAAATTTAACTGTGTAGATGTAATAAAATTTTATGGGGTGTTTGACTTGGTACCATACAATATTCTGATCTAAAAATCAGCAGTATATAGTACTGAGAAACTGTATACAAAATATATTGAAGATTAGCTAACTGATATAAACCAAAGTGTTTGTAAATAATGTAACAAATAGGGCTGTTTCTAGGAGGGTCACAAAATGATGGCTATAAATATGAGACCTACACCATACTATCCTAGAGTATTTAAAAGGAAATTTAAAATTACAGCTGATATTTTTATGGATGATTTAAAAACAGTGAGTGTCAGACAAAAGTGGGGAGAGGGCAAGCAGAGTGAACTGCAGTGCCCAATAACCTGAGTCTACTGAAAAAGAGGCTTTCCATAAATTCATACATGCTAGGAGAAAAAGTATGGGCTGTTCCTATAATACAGGAATGTTCTTTGATTTGCAGCCGTTCTGAGATGGCTTTTAAAGCTCTAATGGGCCAGGCTGAGGTCCTGGCATCAAGTAAAAAGTGCTGCTGTAGCCCTGAGAAACCAGCTAAGGTGTTGTTATCTAAGATTAAATTCTTCCTGCATCTTTGGTGGGGTCAAAGCCACCACACTGAATAAAATTATGACATTTTTAAAGAACATTTTTTTACTCTTTTCCACACTCCTCACACACCCAGCAAGCACAGGCAGAGACTGAAGAACTCTACTGCATATACCACCAACACATTACTAATGATGATTAAAATTTTGGTAATTTGATGATCATATACCACAATCTTACGAAAATAAAGTCATGGATTGCACAGGGGATGCTTAACCTATCCAAATACATACAGAAAATTATTGTCAATAGCCAAAAGAAAACAGGTTCTCAGTTAAACGTTTGAGTAATTTTAGATAGATCAAACAACAAAAGAAACAAGACATGGAGAAGGTGAAGCACTCTTGAAAGGAAAGTGTAGGAGCTCTGCTGTTCTATCTGTGATTCAGCCAAATGTGACTTTTGGGCTCAGAAAAGGGTTAACTGAGTTACATGTGAGGAGGCCAAACTAGATGATCTCATGGTCTCTACTGACTTTAAACACTATGGAAAAGGACTTTGTGATTGGAATGAGATGTTCTCAGATGGGCAATCCCAAACTGCAGCATTAAAAACACATCACTGCAGAGGTTCTATTAAGCACAAGGAAAGCTGCTGAATTTAAACTTTTGTAACTTCAAAATTACTGATCCAAATTTCTTAGATTTTTGTCAGTTTATTTTATATTCCCTTTGAGGCAGGATTATTCCTTGCCTATCTATAAAATACCTCATGCTGAAGCTACTTGGAATTTTCTTTTCTCACCGTGGAAAATTCTGACTTTTCATCGGAAAAATGAAAAATAATAATAAAAAAATCTATTTTCAGCCAAAATGCTATTTTTCAGGGGAAACTTTTTCCCAAGAGTGATCATTTCTTCACCAAAATAAATTACTCTGTCAAAAACAAAACCTTAATCCAAAAACAATTTTTATGGAAAATTTTCAACCCACCATATCTACAATATTGGTAGTGCTATAAATAAACAGATCAAAAACACATTCATTGTTATCAGTTACATGCCAAATAAAACAAATGATTCCTTTGCTCTACCCTGAAACTTATTAAAATTGACCTTTGTGGGATGGATTTAAAAAAAATAAAGATTATCTCTGGTTTTTATTCTGTAGCTATGATACTGGTCCACCTTTTTATCTCCTGTCTGTCCACAGGATGATCAACATTTGAATTTCAATCTAAAAAAACTAAATGTGATTTGTGTCCTGCGTGGGGAAAAGCTAAGTAATCTAAGTGTGCAGATCTCAGCTGTGATATCTCACCACTACTGATGGAGCGGTGTGTTTCCTGGGGAGCAGGAAGGTTTGATGTATCCCACGCCATGGGGATGCCCACACAACCTGGTGACAGCCATGGGAACTGATTTCAAATGCATTCACTGGGTCAGGATGTTAAGAAATATATATATTTTATATATATATATATATATATATATCTAGGGTGAATATATCTACAACCATCTGCAGTGTGGAAAGAACCAGACTAAATTCCTCCATGCCAGTTTCCTACTTTGATTTCTAATCATCTTGATTTGGCTAATTTGTATCAGAATTCATATTATTTCCTCTATGATCAGCCTTCCATTTCAATCACTGCTAAGGAATAATACTTTTATTCTGCAGATTATCTGGTGACAGTACAGTACATTTTCAGAGCAGAGTGTTTATAATAATAATTTTACTGCATTCCTAAACAATGCAGGCTGCCTCATGACCTTTGCTTCTAAGTAACAAAAGCTTTTTGACTGACGAGTGGCAAGAATTTTCACGGACAGGATCTCGTTAAGTTCACGTATTTTAGCTGTGCAAGTGAAAAAGAAAAGCACATAGGTCACGTGTAACACAGTGCATTGCACACAACTGTCACCGGTTAGAACTCCCTTGATCATCATCCCTCTAAACCAGTCTGGATCCCACTGGTTTTGTTCCTACAGGACAAAAGTCAGTGCAGTCTAAGAGTCATTGTTCCAGGCGCCAAGAAAAAATGACAAGATAAAATAATGAAAAACACATGTAGACATCTCTAAGAACACATGCAGGAAGATAGATTGTGCTTTAAGATCTTCTTAGATAAGCCTATTGCAGTTCACTGGCACAAAAGAAAAAAATAGAAGAAGAAGAAATTAGATTTTGCCACTCCTTTAAGTAAAATTAATAAGGAGGCTGATGATGGACATCCAGCTCTTTTCTAAGATTAATCATATCAGAGCATAATTTTTCATTCAGTGACATGTCATGTCCAGAAATTTAAAAGAAACCTCTAAACATCCAGAGGAAACAGGTCTGGGCTAAGGTTTGTGAGATCCAGTGTGGAGAGGTGTAGGACTTATCTCCAGAGGTGATTTCATCCTGCCAATGAAAGTCATGGCTCCTGTGATGGATGAGGGCAGGCAAGTTCCAAGGGACTCTGGGACCACTGTGAAGAGGTGGCCCTGAGCTCTGTCCTCTTCTTTCTTATCCTCTTTCTTTAGTTTTTCATACACTACTTCCACATCTCTTCTACCTTCCAGCTGTCCATTGCAGGGATCCATCAGCCTACAGATCACTCACACTCCAGACCAGGTTCTTGTTGGCAGCACTGGCTTTAAGCATTAGCTACCCACGGCTGTAGAGACACACACAGTGTGCCCTGAAGGCAAACCCCACATCCCACCCACAAAACAATCCATCCCTGAGACGGGAAAGAAAGTTTTGAAGAAGCAGCAGAGAAAAAAATGGAGGTGAAAGTACAAGAGGTGAAACCTTGGTCCTTTCATAGTGAGAGCCTTGCTACTAGCTGCAGCTATTCCCTGAGCTAGGCTTTGTCCTATTGAGGACATGGCTGCCCACAGACAAGTGCTGAAGAATGCATAAAATCTGGTCATATTGCTCATCCCAAATGATTTTCCAGGTGGCAATTCATGAACCTCATGGAGGATGAGATCCTGAGCACACAGACATCAGTATCCAAGAAACAAACAGTGCACAGGACAGTAACAAGAGACATGGGAGGGAAAACTGTGCAGCAATAAGCAACTGAAGTGTTTATGCCATGGGATGGCAAAAGAAGGAGCCACACGTGCAGCAATGCACCTGGCCAACCTCACTCACTCCTGACACACTGGCTATAGGCCCAGCATAGTCCCCTGAAATTTGGACTGCCATTGTAAATTCAGGGAAGAGAGCAATCCCAGTCACCAACCACGAGTTTGGCAGCTAGGACAGAAACCTCAGTGGTACCACAGCCTGAAGGCTTGGAGAAGTGCTTTCAAACCAACCCACATCTATCCTTCAGAAGCAGCTTTCACCAGCAGCCCAGTCTCTCTGAAACAACACTTTTCTTGGCTTCTGTCAGAGATTCGTTTGCCTCAAGAAACCTCAAGGTTATCCTCAAGGATAAAGTCAAAATTTTCTCTGCAGTTACTCCCTGCCAATATATGCTCAGTACAAATTGCAGACCTCAAAATTCTGGATGAATCCAAAGAGGCAAAATCAAAGAAAGGGGGAAAAAATAATGGTTCTGGCAACCATCCAGTCACCAATGGAACTGGAGGAAACCCTATCATATGAATCATTTAAAAATAAGATCAGTCTGGACACAGCCCTGGAAAATGTACCGTGGGGAACAGGCTTGTATTGGCGGGGGAATGAACAGGATGAGCTAATCCTGTAGGTCTTTTCCATCTCTGGTTTCTGAGGGCCCAACCCTCAAGGGACCTTGCAGGTTGGGCTCTCACCATGTCTGATGCTTCAGAGAGCATCAACAAGCACTAAGATAAAGCTAGGATCACATTATCACACATTAGCAAGCACCTTTGCAAAGGTCTCCCAGGAAATAAGACCTGATCTAAAAAGTCAGAGTGGTTTCGAAAATACTTAATGAAGGGTAAGTGAGAAATCTCTTCTTTGACCAGACATGCTCAAGGCTCAAAATCCCTATCTGATACTGTGCCTGTTTGGGGCTGGGATTTTAGTTCAATGTATCATCAGAGACAAGGCCCAGCTGTGAAGCTTGGAGCTGGAGACAGTCTATTATGGTATCTGTTTACATCCAGAAATTTGGGTAGAGACGTTATCTAGTCAGAAAACACTGGCAACATGCCTCATCCTATTCCAAAAAAAAGCTCTGGATATTGCTAAGTCCAAACATCAATAAGACATCTTTCTGGGAGAAGATGACGGAATCGAAAAATACTCTGAACCTTCTTCCCAGTCACAACTTCAATAAACTGAAGTGTCAAGGGATTGCTGTGATCAATATCAAAACCTTCTCTTCTCTGCTCATTTTCAACTCGCTGTGTGTAAATTTGACTGGAGAGGTGAGAACAGGCTTTCATCTACCAAGGCCATGAAATGAGCTACGAGATGTGAGGTTTGTGTCTGGTTCTAGTCATCACTCACTTTCTCTCCCAGCTCCTTAACTTCTCTTTGCAATGGTTCTAAAGGAAGCACTAGTGCCTACTTTTTGCAAAACACTTGAATTCTCAGCTAACTGATGCTTTCTCAGTGAGTGTTAGCACTGCTGATGAGGAGGGAGAGGAACTATGGAGGGTGGTGCAAGTGGGTAATGAGAAAAAGCCAGCAAAGGGATATTTTAGGCTGGAAATCAGGAAAAAATTAACAGTGAAGCCCATTAGACTGTGGAATAGGCTCCCAGAGGGACATGCTGGCAGCCCCACCACTTGAGTCATTTCAAAGACTGGACAAAGCACTAGAAAATACACTGTAGGGAACAGCCCTGGGCTGACCTTCGGGGAGTGGAGAGAAGGAAGGGGGGAAGTGGACTGTGGGACCTAACAGGTCTTTTCCACCCCAAATTTCTATGAATCTGTTACTGGCTAGTGAGAAAATGTGATGTAAGGGCAGCCTGTAGTGATTGGCAGACTAAATGAAGGTCAAGAGTAATTTTTTGGATGCCTTGAGCATAGTGCATGTCCCAAGCACTGACCACACTCACTCGGCATGTTTAGCCACCTGGCAGCTCTGCTATAGCCAACCCAAATAGTTCATATAAAATTGAAGCGAAACAGCAAACAACCATCATTCTCAGAAATGTTCACTTTTCCTGGGATTTCTTTTTCTCTCATTTCCTTTTTTTTTTTCATTTTCCCCCAGACAAACCAAAACCAAGTGATTGAGTTGAGGTACTTGCTGAGTGAACTCAGCCTGGTCAAGGCTGACTGGTGTCTGGTGGAACCATTGTTGGAAAAAAATAAGCATTTACAAGAGGAAAGTCCACCTGCTGAACTTGGATACCAGTTCAGGCTACTTCTGGGGCTGCAGACAGATTCTCAAACTTGATAGGCCATCATAAACATGGGCTAGACTTGCTGCTTGTCCTCCCACAGACAGACATGCTTCATCCTAGGTGATCCATGTTCCCTTCTCAGTGCCTTTTTTTGAGAAATGGAAATAAAGCTGTACCTGGAAAGTCCTGACTAGATCTCATTCCCCTACACTGCCAAAAACACTGTCTCCTGCGATTACCAGTGCTCTCTTGTTCCTGTGCTCAAAGTGATATTCACTGACTCATATGTGCTAGTTTTGTGTGTTTTCCTGGCGCGTTTGGATTGCCATTCCTGATCTTGCCTTGGCCTCTTCCAGATTTGTCTGCTGGAAGGAAGCAGGATGAGTGTTGGGCTTAGCTGATGTAAGAAAGCACTAACTGGCAAAGGATCCTGGTAAAGCACCAGAGAGGAAAGATGGGAAGGAAAAACATGGGCAAGAGGAGGTGGGGAAGTGTAATTGGCCAATAGAAGAAAAGGAGGCATGACTAACTGGGGTGAGCAGAGAGGAGAGAGGGGATAATTGCCAGTGGAAGGAGGATCTAGTGAAGCGGTGGGAAAGCCAGAGGTGTAGAGTTAACACACAAGTGGTCACACACAATTGAAATGCAGCTCTCCAGATTGGGATGATTTTCATGCCCTTGCTCTGGAAGATTGCCCAAATTTTATGCCAGCTTTTTAAAAGACATTTTTATGGCCTCTGAGCAGTAGAACCTCACTGTATTGGAAGCACTCAGGGTGGGACTGAGGGACCTGCGTGGTCCCTGTGTGCAGGCAGCCTGGCACACCCTTGGCCTGCACTGGAGACGCTCTGTGGGGAGTCAGCCCTGAGGAGAAGCAGCTGCCCCAAGCTCTTGCTGCACAATCCAGGACAACCAGGAGTGTGTACTCTGCTCCATTCCCCAAACCAAACACCACAGCTGGCTCCACATCACCCCAGGAAGCTGATATCCCTTTCCATGGTTCTCAAGTACAGACAGGGCAATGAAATTGCCCCTTTGACTCTATGACATAGGATGCTTCCCTCTGCCAGTTTACTTTTCAGTCACAAGAAAAGGAAAGCAGGGAACAGGGCAGCTTTTCTTTCCTCCCTTGCTTACCTGGCAAAGAATCCACAGATTTATTTTTCTTACCCGTGGTTTTATTTGTCAGTCCAAGTATATAAAATCAAACATAGGTTTTGGTCTGGATGGATCTTGAAGGGCAAATGATACTGTCTTTCAACATTTTGTAGATCAGAAGAAGTTAAGCAAGGGCTGTAATTATAGTGGTATAAGCAGCAAGTGATGTGGGGAGAGGGATCAGATGATGACAGTCAAAATTAATTATGTGCAACAGGACCAATTGACCAGAGGCTGCTATAGGAAAAAAATGAGCCAATATGCACTGCAACCTGCACAAAATAGAAAGCATATTCTGTAAATCTGGGGGGGAAAGAGGCTATATTGCCTTATCATTGGTGCATTCTTCAGAAGGATACATGAAGGTACAGTATGTCAGAGTCTTGTCCAGCACCTGGTTTTTACTATTTGCTTGTCAGAGAGGAGCCAAAACAACTGAATTCCATATGAAGGCATGACCTAAAGTTCATTTAGTCATTGTTTAAAATTAAAAATGCCAGGTTGTATTCATGCTGTTAATCTGGAAAGAAGAAAAAACCAACAAAAAAAAAACCCACAAAAAGTTTCAGAATCCCTGACAGGGACAGAGTATAAAGATTCCCCTTTTGGTGTGAGCCTCTCTTCCATATTTATGCCTCTGAAGTACAAAGGGAGACATCTACAACCACACACAGCTTTCAACTTTTTGTGGCTAGAAGATCTTTCCCAGCAGAGATCCTGTGGATCTCATCTAGGAAACACATACTTAATGAGTGACCTGTTGGAATCTGCAGAGAGGAGGCTGAAACCCAAATGCTTTACAGTGGGGAAAACCAGGACCTGTCTCTTTACCAAACTACACTTTCAGGGTGACAGCATTCCAATACTGTGGTCAGGTTTGTTGCTATTCCCAAGCTTTATCTTCTTTTTGTCAGACAACATCAACATCTTTGGCCCAGAATTCAGAAAGCAGCTAACACCTGCTTTCACACCAGACATGGTTGGACATCCAAACTCAGGGCTCCAGGGAGCTCATTTGGCACCAGTCTTGGCCCTGTTATTAACTTTCCATGTAGTTTCAGCCAGATCACATCAACTCAATATCCCTCTCCACAGAAGCAAGGATATGATTTTTCCTTTTGCTCATATCTCTGCCACCCCAGCTGCTACCAGCACCTCTAACAAACCTCTCTTCACAGAAAGCCCTCCTCTGGACCAAGGCTTCTCAGACAAGGTCACACTTTCATTGGAGAACACCTCAGGTCTTCTCACACACCCACTCTTTGCTGCACTTGAACACAAGTGATTCTTTCCAAGCAAGAATTAAATTATGATTCTGTCAGGCCAAGAGCAGGATATAAGAGCAGGCACGAATCCCTGTCTGCCCAAGATGTAATGAGCAATTCAGTTTTAAATTTATTGAATATCAAGCAGGTAGAGGAAGAGGACACTGGGCTGTTTCCCATGATGTTCTCTCTCTACCCAAAGAAAAGGCTTATAGATATTTTGATAGCAAAACTCCCCTTTTTCCTCTTTAAATGTAAGTCTCTTGCTCATCAGTGAGCTATGCTGGAGCAGCCTGTTTTGCATTTGGTAATGAATTGCATACCAGCTTTAGATAGAGATCTTTTGGACTCGTTTTTGGCGTCTCCGAGGAAATATGCTCTCCACCTGCTCTCTGTCCAGTGCAAACACCATTCCCACAGCATGTTTCACTGCTGCAGACACATCCTGCCACCTAGTGCATCCAGATGTGCACTAGCCCCACAGCACACCTGGAACAGCTGCCCAGACCCCTACTCCTCACCAGGGATGATCAGATTTCTCTGTAACACCCCTTTCCTTCAGTCACTGCAGTAAAACCACAGCCACCAGAAGCAATGTTCTGAGACACAGACCTGGGCAAATATTCTCTCAGGACCTGGACCAGCTCTCAGAAAAGCCATTTTGATTTCCATTTCCATTTAGAAAATGGCATGTCTGTATTTCTCTGTTAGTAACAGGGAGGAGTATGAACAGCGAGAAGTGGAGGGGCAGGCACTGATCTCTTCTTTGTAGTGACAGTGACAGAACCTCAGAGAATGGCCTGAAGTGTCAGGGGAGGCTTAGGCTGGATAATAGAATAAGATTCTTTAGCCAGAGGGTGGTTGGGAACTGGGACAGGCTCCCCATGAAATGGTCACAGCACCAAACCTGACAGAGCTCAAGATGGTTTTGGACAACCCTCTCAGGCACCTGGTGGTTCTTGAGATTGTCCTGTGGGGGGCCAGGAGTTGGACCTGATGATTCTTGTGGATCCTTTCCAACTCAGGATATCCTATAATTCTATGCTAATAAACCAGGTAAGCAGACACAGGAACATACTATTTTGTTCTGCTCTACTCCTTGGGTTATATCCCTTTTCTGTGGCTCCCTCAGGCCAGCCTCCAGCAAGGAACAGTATTGTCTGGATTTATGGTCACTTTTTACCCCCTTATTCTGTGGGGTTTTCTCTATGTCAGGAAAAGAATGGCCTTTCAGAAAGTCCTCAGTGCACTAACTTTGCTTCCAGTCATAGGTTAACTAGTGTGGCTGCTGAAAAAGGAGAGAGTACACAGCCCAAGGCTGAATTAGAGGTTGTCAGGAAAACAAAATGGGAGTTAGGAGTCCATGTGTGCCCTGATTCCCCTCCACAAGACTGAGCTACTCCCTGTGTATGTGTGTGTTACACAAAACACACTGTCTTCCTCTGAGAAATCAGGTCTCAGAGAGGGAATACCAAACTGGACACAAAAGATACAGTATTTGAAAAATTCTGTTTATCAAAGGAAAATTCTGCTTTCATTTTTCAGGAAGAGTTTATAAATCTTCAGTTCAGGTCTGGAAGTCTTAACTCTTCCACACTTTTCTCCTCACAGAGCCAATGATATTGTATTCTGACAGGACAACCACCAGTTTTTGCAGTCTGCACTGAACAAATATCCACTTCTCATCTCTCATCTCTGGGAGGAAGGTATTTGTTTTCCTCCACAGTAGCAATATAATGTATTGCTTCAATCCTTCATTAGCTGCCTAATCCAATTCATGTCAGCTTCTTGTCTTTGCTTCTGTCCTGTGTTTCTAACCTTCCACCCAGAGAAAAGCTGTCTTTGATATCCTTTTTTTCAAACTGTTGACCAGCCTTGCAAAATTTGCACTTCTCTTCTGCTGTTTCTTTTTCTCCCGTGCTTCTGATGGCAAATAGATTCAAACCAGTAAAGAGGTATATGGTTTTTGCATCACTCATTGAAATTACTTACCAAGAGCCTTGATAGACTCTCCACCACTTGTGTGGCTTTTATATAAGAGCCAAGTCACAGCAGCAAGTGAGAGGGGCTGAGGGAAGGGAGATCCACAGGCTACTTCTCATGCAAGAAAGTGGTGGAGGACCCCTCTGAGCCACAGCACAGCACATCTGGATGCCAGGGTAATGCCTTGATCCTGCCCCAAGGGAAGGACTGGGAATAGTGGTGGGGCACAGCTGGAGTGGGAAGCAGCTTATGGTGCATCCTGCTATCCTGGCAGCAGAAAGGACTGTTCCCCAGGTGTGCCCCCCTCAAAACCCTTACCTGCCTGTAGCCCTCTTCCCATTTATTTGTGTAAGTGCCCTGACTCACAGTAGGACAAACAGGAACAGCACAAATCAGGGGGTGTTTCTTGCCTCAGGCTTTCAGCTGGGGCTCAGGCTGTGGGGCTCACTCTCCTCTGAAGTACAGCAGCTGTAAATCCAGAGGGGAAAGAGTGTGATCAGGTGAGGATCCCTACTTCAAATGACAGTCCCCTCAAACTACCTATGTCTTTACCCATGACCAAATTCCTCCCGCCCTCCACTCAGACCTCTCTCAAAAGTTTCATCACTTCCATTCCCTCTCTGGAATTCATGACTATTCTTCTCCATCTCTAGCCTGTAAAGCTTCAATTTTAAACTGCCTGGCCCTGTGACCTCCTCCTGAAACACACACCTTCCAAAAAATAAACTTAATCACCTCCATATCTTCTCTGCAGTTGTCTGTAATATTTCCTGAACCTGTTTGACACTCATGGTCTCCAAAAGCTTGCTAATCTCACACTTGCCTACTGGAGTCTTCCTGACCGATCCCAGCATTCTCATCCCCATCTCCTGAAATCCCCTGGCCCCTTCCAGCCCTTCTCTCACAACCCATCCTGCTGCTGCCCTGAAAAGAAACTTTTGCCTACACTGCCAAAAAGCCTTCAGCCATCTCTGATTACAATGGAAAACTTTTTTCAAGTACTCTCTCTCTCTCCCAGCTGCAGGAAATCCTGAGGGGGCTATTCAGTGACCTCCATAATGAAATAGGTCAGATTAGATAACCACAATAAGCTTTCCTGGCCCTAAAGGCCTCCTGCAAAACAAATTGCATGATCTAGCACATAAGAACATGGATTAATAAGGACATTCAGGGAGGACAAACCGCATGTTCCTAAAGCCTCTGAAACTCCAGAGGCCAAGAGCAGTCTAAACCTATAGATCCAAAGAAGGAGGAAAACAAGTGTAAGTGCAAAGGAACAATGATAATACCAGCATTACACCCTTATCATTTGTTTTGTATTATTAGACAAGTTACACAGACATCCCATATTCCCTAGTTTGAACTAGCAAAACGCCAATGGACAAGGAAAAAAAAAGCAAGAGTTTGTTTTTGTAGGAATAATGTGATGACACATTTTCAGCAATATATACTATATTGTCAAACCCTCATTAGACAAGCCAAATATTTTTGTGTAATTTCTGCAATAAAATATGAAAGCAGCAACATTCAGACAGAGAGGCTGGCTTTTGTTAGAGTGGGGCTCCAAGAATAACAGCTTGTGAATTACCAACACCATTGTTAGGGGGGAGAAAGTTGCTCGATATTAACAAATTCATTAAGCCCAAACTGACACGCCTGTTAAAGCAGCCATTAGTCTCAATCTTTATGGATTTGTGTCCCAAACATACTAAATAACACCAATCATGGGTACTGTGTTGGGGCACAAATATGTTTTCCAGCAGATGTTAACGATGATTTATGACTCACATTTCGTCCGTGTACTATGGCACTCGTACAACTCATTTGTGCTACGTGCTTGCAAGAGTCATTTCACCCACCCACAATGCCAGGGAAAGGCAATTGTCTCTGTGGATCAAAGGGAGCAAGGCTTGGAGCTGTTACAGAAGCAGCACACAGGTGTCTGGAGCAGGAGGTGAGGAGGAACATACTCGTCTGCTAAGGCCCACCTCACCAAAGAGGCTCCAAGCCTCTCTGGAATTCATTCCCTGAGCTCCCATCCCAAGCTGTCATCCCGGTGAGCAGCTGTCCTGCAGCACATGTCAGTGTTACCCGTGTCAGACAGGGACCAGGGACAGGGACAGGGCATGAGCCCCAGCCTAAGTGCAACCCCGGGTCTCAGCACATGGCAAACCCTTTTTATTTCTCCAATGGAAACTGCCAAAAGGATTTAGGAAGATGGATAACAATTCACCCAGGAGAAATTTGGCGACAACACCGCTGTAAACATTCCAACCCCTCTGATAAACTTCATATGATATTACAGCTTTAGGTATGCAGCAACAGTGTCTGACTACGCAAAGTTTATTTATTTGCTGCTTGATCTGATTTTTTTCAATCTGAAGGACAGTTTCTCCTCGTCTCCATCTTGTATCTTTGAGAGATCTGATCCAGGATAACAGGAGGAAAAATTGGTTTCCTCAGAATAATCAAGACAAATTACAGCAAGGCAAGCGGGAATGTGTATTTGAAATACCCACATTGCTGAACATCCATTTTCCTTGTTATCTCCTCCTTTTCCAAAGGAAATGATTCAGTCTTCCACCTCAGCTGAAACTCCCATTTGCACAGCAACTTCAGAAATCTCATTTATACTGTGTAAGCCTATTGTGTTAGACATTCAGATTTGGATCTGGGAGGTCATAAACCTGAATGACCATCAAAATATGACACCATTGTGGTGGAAATTCTCTTTCCATTTCTTAAAAAATCTATAGGAACATTAACAGACACAGAGACATTGAAAGATAAAAGTTTTTACAGAAGCAGCAAACCCTTTTAGGCTTAGGCTAGCCTAGGTTTAGCCCAGTTCGCCAAGAAATTTTTCCTGAAGCTCAAATAAATCAATTTTAGAAAAAGATTATGCTAATTTTCAACTTCTTACCTGTCCACACATGTTTCATTTATCTCCAAAATGACACTTCATTGTCAAAAGAGCTCTCATGAGTATTCTAGAGATGTGCAACTCCCATCACAGTTAATTGACATCCTACAACACCATTTATGGAGCAGTGTCATCTGGAAAATGTTTCTTCCCTGCAGTAGTTTACAGCCTATAGAGAAGAAAAATGTTAAATTTGGAGTGATGGAGACTTTCAAGTAAGAAAGAAACTCAAGGTTCACTTTAATCCCTAGGTCCCTGGGAAACTCAGCTGCCAAGTATCTGTCCTACCCAATGAAGGAAGCCAAAGAAGCCCTACTCCTACGTGTCACTGTCTTTTACCAGTCAAACAGAGCTAAGCTTTAGCTGGATTAAAGCAAAACTGCACAAACCACCAGAGACACATTATCAAACAAACCCTTAGACAGCATGGAGACTACCATGGCAGGATCAGATAGGAAAGACAGATCAGTGTATTTTGCTTTTGTGCAACCAAAGAGTAGTATGAAGTAGCAGCAAATCATCTGTGTTATTCCTCCATCCTCCTCAGGGAATGCCCAGTGAATCCAAATCCACTTCTGCAGATCTTTCAAACAGCCCATGGAAAACCAACTTCCTCCTTGCGCTGTCGCCAGTAACAAAACCTGACCCCAAAGCCCCCAGGCAGCCTGTGGTAAGCACAGTGGTAACCATAAAGGACATTGATGTTAACTTATGTTAACTCATGTTAAGCCTGCTCTGTACCAATAGTGATCAATAACCTTTGTGATATGTCTGTCACCTGCATACAGATCCTACTGCCCACAAAAAGTCAGTGCTGTACTGATGATTTCTGCTGCCACTGGCAAAAGAATTACATGGGACCAAAACCCCAAAACAGAGTAGCCACCAATTAAAACCCATTCTATTTTGTCAAGATATTCTC
Source organism: Parus major (assembly GCF_001522545.3). Taxonomy (NCBI): domain Eukaryota; kingdom Metazoa; phylum Chordata; class Aves; order Passeriformes; family Paridae; genus Parus; species Parus major. The sequence continues at coordinate 103,255,480 of NC_031770.1, forward strand.
TGTTTCCATTGAGAATGGAAAGACAAGTAGATAATAAGCCACAGGCCCTTGTTCTGTGAAACATTATACTGGCAAGCACAGGAAAATATTGTCATTGGAAGGCAAGCACTGCCCCTCTATTGCACTTGTCTGTGTTGATCGAATCTTGCAGCACGCAGGATGCTCACTCTAGCTCACCTCACTAGCACAAACTCCCACAAAATAACAGTTATATTCATAGCAGGAAATAAATGAGCAAATTAGCTGACTTTGTTATTTGAGAAGACTGAAGACAATGTTCAAGAACTTCTCAAGGGCATACAAGCTGTAGCCCTGAGCTGAAACAGCCCCAGAAAATGTGATTATTTGGGTGTGTGGGTAGAGTTTGTGGTTTGTTTTCCACTTTGCTGAATCCCTCCATTTACTCACTCTCTCTTCTTTCAGTCCCACATGTAGTGGCTGAGTTCAGGCACCCTGTCCAAGTCTCCCCATCCTGGGAATACCGACCCCATTGGTTCTGGAATCAAAATGACCACACGGCACTTATAACATTTCCAGACAGACATAAATACACAGATTAGTCTTTTCTGCATTTTTCCTCATAAAAACAACAGCAGCTCCGAAGCGCATTGGCACAAGCACTGAGATTAAGTATTGCAACCTGCTATTGTTGGCAGGCTTGCTCTGGCTTCTTCTGCTTTCCCCACCTCCTTGTAATCCTCTCTCCTCTTGGAGAGTAGTTAAACGTTATGTCCATTCATGTCACCACGGAGTAGTTTTGGCAGATGCTTGCCCCAAGGCTGGGATGTTTTTACGAGAACAGTTTTCATATTTCACTGTTTGCCTGGCTGATCCTTTATCTGTTCTAACAGTTATACAACTAAACATACTGAACCTTCTGTCAGATGATTACATATTCCATGTTGAATTGCAGGATATGGAAAGCCTGCCAAACACAGTCCTGATCTAACTCTGTCAACTTCAGTGCATGGCTAAGAATGAATTCAGATCTTAAACTCCTTTACACTGATCTTTGAGAACAAATAGAGGCAAATAATCAGTAACATGTCCTTTGTTTTGTGCATCTATGTCTTTCTAGGCCTAAAGGCTACCGTGGATGCCCTTTAGCTGTGAGTGATTGATTATACCACCCCTCTGCTCAGACGTGTGTATTGAGGGGGTCAGAATCCCACAGCCTAAAGCTGAAAGAATTTTGCTCTAGAAGAAATGGTTGCCAGGATCCTGATGACAAAGAAAAGATGGCAGCAGATGGAGCCCTTCCCTTCACTCCTTGCTGCTGACCAGGCAGAACCAGGAGGGAGGTGGTGGTGAGGGAGGAGGGAGCAGAGAGGAGCTCATTTCCCTCCTCCGCCTGGCAGCATCTTCCCAGTGCCACCAGCTCTGGCTGTACAGCTCCCAGCGGGCACTGGCTGCACACACTGCTGCTGCTGGTAGAAAAGGGATTTTCCAGGTTGAATTTAAATATCCCCAAGAAAATTAGGTGTTTGGGGTTTTTTATGAGGAAGACCTCATTCCTTCTTGAGCTCATGATTCCCTAGAGAACTGCTTCAGGTGGAAAAAGCTGATCTTATCTATTCCTCTGTCATTCAGCTATTGCTACTGAATCAAACCATTAACAAAGCCTGAGGGTCAGGTGTGCACCTGATCAGAAGTGAAACAGACAACAGATGATTGCAGCAAGAGTTCAGGAAGGGATTTTGTCCACAGGAGAATCCTAAGAGAGAACAGATACATGGAAAGAAGGAAAAGTAAATGTACTGTTCATGTTTTAAAAATAGCTATCAAAGTGTTCTGTAACTTTGGTTTTCAGGTTTTTCAAAGACTCTCTGAGCCCTCCTATTGATATTGCCACTTGGACACCTCCCGGACATTTTAGCCAGCTTTATCATGTGTTTATCTTATGTTTTCAGTGCTGTTACTCTGATCACAGCTGCCCACACACAACCAGCATTCTTTTGTAATAAAAGCAGAGAAGGGTTGTTTATTTATTAGTTTTTTTTGCTTCTGTGTTTTGACAAGAGTGGCAACCTCATCCCCTACCAGTGTTAAAACAACATAAATAAGGCTAAAGCATAGCTCAGTCATTAAAAGGTTGGAAGGGAAGTTTTCAGCAAAAAAAGTTCTTCAAAAGTATCACAGAGAGCAGCTGAATAATCATCCTCAGCATCTCTGGGTGACTCACATACTGCATTTCTAAAAAAAAAGTCATGTCCTCTTAATATTAGCTTTTCAGTTCCTCAGTCTCCAAAGCTAGGGGACCACAGTGCCATTCCTCTCCTCAAATCATTTTTCCCTGCATGACTTCTGTCCAGCCTCTCACTATCCCAGCTTTTCTGGACCCTAACAGCAATTTCTGCTCACGGCAGAGTTAATGAAGACTGCATGTTGTTGGCTATTTATTTGGCTGTAGCTATAATTAGACAGCTGACAAAGACTGGCTGGTTGAGTGCTCTTTTTTTCTGAGATTGCATATCATAGTTGGTCTATGTGCAAGACACATGATGATTTTTCTTCTTTGTCACTCCCCAAACTCCTCAAGGGAGTTGATAAGAGTACTGGCTGCTTTCTGCCACTTACCTCACTACTAGCAAGAGGACATTGTCATCATTTCTAAGCCAATAAGTGTGTTGAAGTGACATGCAGAGGAATTCTATCAGTCTCCTGCCTATGCCAGCACTTTTTCCTCTTTTTGCAGAAATCCTGTTTTGGGGTTTTTTTGGGGGGTGGGGGAGGGAGGGGAATAGAAACTGATATTTTAATATTTAAATGCTATGCTTCTTGTTTCATGAAAATAGTTGGTTGAACTGCATCTCCCAGTGCAGCCTGATGCCCTCACACAGCAAAGGGAAGCAGTGCAAGTTGGCAATTGTGTGACTAGAGCAGGACAGAGAGATGGGTCAGTCCACATGCAAAAGTGTGGACATGGCATAGAACTTTCTAATAATATCTTTCACCTGAAATATTTCTTGATTTTACTATTGTTTTTTTCTATTTTTCATGCAGAAGGCTCAATCTTCCCATGAAATTAGAGCCTTTTAAGGAAAGACTCAATGAAAATGTTTTTAAACATGATGTGCTAGTAGAACATTTGTTAGTTTATTAAAATAAACACATTATCTTCAGTAATCACTCACAGTAAAAGCCTAGACTCAAAGTCAGGCCAGAACATATATTTTGAGTGAGAATACAGCATTTCCAAGACAGTAACTTTTCTAATCATAGATCAGGACCCTACCAGAAACAATAAAACTATCTGTAAAAGTACATAGAGCCATTCTTCATCTCCAGTTCACTGAGATGAGCAAGCAGAGTATTATTACCAAGATAAATGGGTAAAAAAAAAATCCTGAAAAACAAAGACCCATTAAAAAAGATTTTTGAAAAATCAAGGGAAGACTTTTGATCCCTAGTCTGTGAAATCTCTCAGTGAGGGCAATGGAAATTATACTCATGTTAGGACAAGGTTTCTACCTTACCAAAAAAGGCCATAAACACAGAAAAGTCAGGTGACAAATACTGGCACTCCTCACTACGTGAATTTTCTGTGGATAACACCACATCTCACCAACCAGAACCTGTCCAGAAAAAGATGGAAGGACTTTGTATCCCAAGAGAAGCAGAAACCTCCTGTAAGCTTCACACTCATAGGGAATGGAAATGTAGCACTGGCCAGAAATGGCACTAGGCTTTATTTCATGTCATCAGAGGGGCAGTGTAAGAATGGAAGTAAAGCCTATGAGGCTGCAAGGAAAGCTCCATCACAACTATACTGTGACCAACCCAACTCCAGCTGCTACACATTTTATATCAGGTTGCTTTATATCAGGCAAGAGAACAACAGAAAGTAACTTATTCATTTTAGCAGCTACCACCAATTTCTACCTTTCTTCCTCTGTCAAGAATGCCCTGGCTATTGCTTAGCTAGCACACGAACAGCTTTCCCACAGTCTCTCCTGCTTCCTTCCACTGTTCTATAACTCAGCACAGCACCTTGTAATGCTCAGAAATTATACCCTAGGGTATCATTCCTAACACCTTCCCAGTCCCCCCAACAGCTGCCCCCACTTGCCTTTTGGGCAGACCCCCTCACAAGTCAAGTGGGTTGGTAAAAATAGTTCTCCCTGTCTGCCCCACTTCTGATTCATGGTCCACTTAGGTAACGTCTCTTTCAGCTACATGGAATGGCTGGGGCCTCCTGGACCCCAGGGACATTACATCCTCATAAATAAGGAGATTTATTTACAGATATAAATCAAGACACAGCGTTTAGAACATGTTACGGGGAAACAGTAAAATGCAAGGAGAAGGAAAGAAGAATAATCAAAAGTCGAGGATTCTGGCCAAATTCTTCTTAAAATAGCTCTTCCAAGACATAGTGAACATTGTATCAAACTCACACAGGATCTTTGCTTCTTCATGACTCATTTCACTTGAGCTGGAGAGTAACAATTTCCTCCCTAGCCACCGACTCCCATGGCTAAGGCCAGGCAGATCGAGCTCAACCTGTTGTGATTGATCAGGCCCCTCTTTAGGGTAAATGATGCATTTCATCAAACGCTACCGTACATCAAGATGTCAGCATCCAGAAAATCGTCCTCTCTAACACACACTGACCCCCTCACACCCACACACACCCCTGCACACCCAGCCCGGTGGTCAGATCATCACCTGCTAGTGTTAACATGCACACAAAGCAATTACAGAGCAGACATCTGCTCAGGATGCTGCTCACTGGATCAGCATCTTCGCACTGAGATGGCTGCAAGCCTTTGAAGCGTTTATGTTCTGATGTTGTGCTGTCTACTAGTGCGGGGTGGTTTGTCTGTAAACGTCCCTCGTGCTGGCACAGCTTTCATTGGTGTGAATTTTCCTGGTTCTGGCTCAGAGCTAAAGCCGTGATGCTAATGGGGAAAAGCCAGCCTTGTGCAGTCAAGATGAAGCCCACTTCTTTCAATTGTTGCTAAGTGGGAATTATGGAGTCCTGGGTGGAAGAAAGTTTTGCAGATTTTCCTATAAACAATAAATAAAGTGTCAATATCATGTTCTCTTTGACAAGATAAGCATCATCTCAGAGAAATCAAATAATGATTTGGAAATTAAAAACAAAACACAGGTCAGTTACAGGGTTTCATCTCAATTATATTAAAATTTTGAAATGTTCCTCAGAATTAATGACAAAGTGAAGTTTGAGTTTTCACTGTGATTTCTGAATACAGACTGATGCAACTCCCTCTGAGGGCATTGGTAATATCTTGAGATTGTCCTCGAAGGTAATTAAAAATTAAACTGGACAGTAGTTGCCAAGAGGTGGTAAATGCGCTTGCCAAGTCCCTGGTGCTCTGTCCTGGCATGTTGGTAGCAGAGGAGCACAGCCCTGGCCATGACACTGCAGAGGTCATCGTGCCCCAACTTCTGTGGCTCTGCACCATCACACAAGTGCCAATTCTTTCTGTGCCCATTGGCTATAAAAAAAAAGGCAAAAATATATTTGAAACACATGTGAGCTAGACATTACTCTGGACTTCACCATGCCTGACCCCAGGATGCCATGGGCATCCTAGAACCATCACACATTCAGCCTTAAGGCCCCTTCTTTTGTGAGCTGAGAGCCAGGCAGAGCAGCGGGATTTTCAGATTGGGAGGAAGAGAGTGAGAGTGAGAGAGAGAGAGAGAGAGAGAGAGAGAAAGAATGAGCAAGCACTCATCTAATACAGACACAACAAACTTTAAGCCTGCACAGTGTCTAATATTGCCCACACCAGGAGCTGGAGCCCATGCACTGGAGCTGGACACAGCAGTAGCTGCACCTCCCTGCAGCCCAGCCCCAGTGCCACAGCCACAGCACCTCAGTGCCAGGCAGGACAGAGCACACACGGCACCCACGGGGAACCCACTCATCCCCAGGCCACCACGGGGCTGATGCCAAGTTCTTGGAGGCATTGAGCCCACAATGGACAGTGCCATTAGGACTTGTGTTTGCTCCCTGCTGAGGTGGAGGTGAAGTGGGAAGGCAGTGCCAGGGCACCTGAGCCAGCTGCCATGGGGCACCCGGGCCCTTGCTCACATTCAATGCCTGTGCTATATTCCTGTCCTGAGCAGGGATTCCATGCCTCCTGTCCCTGGATATGGTGCTATATTCCTGTCCTGAGCAGGGATTCCATGCCTCCTGTCCCTGGATATGGTGCTATATTCCTGTCCTGAGCAGGGATTCCATGACTCCTGTCCCTGGATATGGTGCTATATTCCTGTCCTGAGCAGGGATTCCATGCCTCCTGTCCCTGGATATGGGGCTGCAGTGGCTGAGCTCGCTGTGCTGCCGTGGAGCAGGGAGCAGGGCAGGAGGAGGGAGGGATGGCCGACACTTCATTCAGTGATTGCAGCCCTCCTCCAAGGCTCAGACTTTGAAACAAGACATTGGCAGGACTGCTTAGAGAAATGATTTCATCCGTGTATGAATTAAGCCAAAGAACACAATACTTGTCCCTTTGGTGTTTATTTTAAAATAATTATTACATGTTCCCTTTTCTTTCAGGAACATTAAACACAATGCTGCACATGATTTTGTTCAGGAGGGCTGCAGATGGCTGCGATGGGGGAAAGTCAGTGGCAAGTACTGACATATGCACTATGGCAAGTACTCAAAAATGAACTCCTCATTCTCTTCAGCCTGAGGAATGCTGAATTCTGATACCATTTGGGGCAAAATGAAGATCAATAATAGCTAGCAGATTTATTTGGTTGTTTATTTTTTGACTGCTGGGCCACCAGTCCTGTTGTATTTGTACTCTTTAAATCGAGAGCAGAACTCTGCAACCAAGTGCCAGCATTTGGTAGCAAGGCTTTCCTCAAGCAGCTGTCCTCTGAAAAACATGTTGTAGATTGAAAATGTGGCTGCAAAATGTGGACAATGTGCACAGGAGTTATTAATGTTTGCGAGAAAATGTGCTGCTTCTTCTCCATTATGGTCATTAACCACAGCTGTGGTCTTGCAAGCAAAGAATTCTGCACTTTTTCTTAGAGCTGAGATTTGGATTTCAGAAGCAGAGACACAGGTAGTTCCTATAATTCCTTTCCCAGCTACAGAAAAACATGTACAGATACTGGGAAAAGACTTCCCTTCATCTTAATGGACCTAGCACACAGATTGCAGAAGGAATTTAAAACAGGGGTTTAATGTCAGATGTTTCATATGGGTCATATTTCTCACAGTGAAAAAGGAATATATCTATATTTATTTATTTATTTGTTTGTTTATTTAGAGGTTTTTTTGTTTTTTGGATTTTTTTTTCAAAGAGGGAGAAAATATGCTGTCCAGGAAAACAAAGCAAGCCAGCCAGCTCTACAACCATTTGACTGGGAGACAGCTCCAGAGTCATTCCAGTACTGGCAGTACAGCTAAGCCAGAGTTCTCCTATAAGCCAGATGACAGACTTGGAAAATATATCCAGAGCTTGTTATCCATCCCCTGCACCTGCCAAATTTGCCCATATGGGACCACAGGTGTTGGCTCAACCCAAGGAGGAAATGGATGGGAAAAGGCAGCAAGATGAAGAGTATCAATATCTCAAGCAGTGAGTATCATCAAGCCAGTGCTGAAGTTGCTACAAGCCAATTTCTGATGAAATGATTGTGATCTTTAGAAAGTCCAGTCCAGTGAAGAGGGTCCTTCATTCATGGGCAGATATTGAAAAGCCATATAGAATGTCAATCCAGCTTGGGATGCTCCATTTTCACACAAGTATGAACACAATGGCAAAGGCTTTTGGGCACAGGTGCTGGAAGGCACAGCTTTGGTGGCTCAGGGCCTTTTTTGACCATTAAGAAGCAATTCCCCAAGCACTGTTAACATAACTCTCCTTACAGTGGTTTGAACAGGCCAGTGCATTCACCCCCAGATTCCAAGCTGCTCCTGTCTGGGATTTGTATCTCTGTGCTCAAGTAGTAGGGTGCCAAGATGAACTACCACACTGGAAAGCAGAATATGCAATATTAGCATAGCTGTGTGGCTTCTGGAGCCAAGAGCAAAGGGGCTGAGGGCTCTCAGAACCATGGAGATGTAACCAGGGAGGAATTTGCTTAGCACCTGCACAGGTCTGATCTCTCTTCCAGGAGACTGAACTAAAGCAGAGCTGCTCTTGACTAAGTGCAACATACCTGAGTTTCAGTTCCAAATGGCCCCAGGCTGCTGGCTGCAGATGAGTCAGATTCTGAGCAGCACACAGACCAGCACTATATTTGTCATTGGGAAAAAGCATGGGAATTCTAGCATCAAACGTACAAAAGCCCAGCACTTGAACAGGAACAGCATCTCTTACTTGCCAGCTTGAGCCATCCAAAAGTTGCAGACAGGTTCCCATACTCATGAGCTTGTCTTTAGCTAAAATTCACACCACAATATATGATTTTAATAACACATTAGGGGTTGATTGCATTTGCTGTCTAGGGGATTTTTTTAACCACTAGAGTCTACTTCCAAACACTTCCACAATAGGAAGGCTCAGAATTTGTTATTTTATGCTATTTTTCAAATGAAAGCTGAGGTTCTTATGTAGTCATCTTAACTCCAGGAGCTGTGTTTTTTAAGACACACACCAAATGTCCAGGGACTCACAATAAAATCTCAAGAATTGGCAAGATTGCCTTTGCTGGCTTTGGGGAATGAGCAGGTTGTTGTTGGAGCCACACATTAGAGGGAGACACACTCACATGTTCTTAACCAGTGAACTGTGCACCGAGGTATAATGGCAATTCGCCCAGCACTGACATACAGCAACAAGAACAGGATGCACAAAATTCCCAGGCCTCTTAAACTAATGGAGAAGCTTTGTTAGTTTCACTAACAAGGGAACCAATGACATAACCTGTCATAAACATGTTGGGACCATTATATACACAGACATGAGATATATTTAAACTATAAAAACCCATTTAATAACCAAAAAGACAGCTGTGTAATCTGCACATTACACTCACAAGAAGGAAATAAAAGTAAAATGAACTGGAACATGTGTGTCTGGAGAGAAAAGGGGTGAGAGAGGCCTGAAGACCGCTCAGAGGAATCTAGGACCTGCTTTAGCAGGAAAGCACTGCTATCCTCCACTCTCTCTTGCTCTGAACAAGCCCTATTTTCATAGGGTTTTTGACTGGTTTTCTAATAGAATTGCACATACACTAACAATAGGACAATTTTCACTTATGGAGAGTAAGCTGGGAGCAGAAGTTTATCTTCTCCACTGACAGGCTAAAACAAATGTGTACTCACCTCAGTGTCCAAATGATCTGGGTCTTGGATCCAGATCACTTGGGATCAAGACAGAGTCAAAGGAATAAGCCCTCAATTTTCTTACATTGAAGTGCAAACACCGAGGCACAATAGGGAAGAAAAAAAGGACCTACTCCTTCATCTATCTCTGCCTTTTGTCTTAAAGGTGTTGTAGATTTACGTGCAACAGGAAAACTGACTCAAACATATTTAACTAGGACTATGCTCACAATCTATTTGGGGTATGGAGGTTTTTATAAATCGTATTACTTATGTTTTGTCATCTCTATGAAGGACAGGTTTAGCTCTATAATAACTCACTGAGGTTTTGTCAAGATCAATTTACATTTGTCAGATGCTCTGCAGTCTTCAAACAAAAGCAATAAAAAACAGCACTGCACCAGCATTTCATCTTTTTAAAGGTTATGATTTATAGCCCATAGAATGGGAAGAAGAGGCAGTGGAGGGGTGTATTTTTCTCCCAGCTGCAAACACCGATTTTCTCCAGAGAGGAACCAATGTACAGAACTCAGCAACATGTATCCCTAATACCAAAACAGAGATTGAAAAACCCCTCCGAGGTGCCTAAATGTCTGTATCTAATTTATGGGTAATTTACAATGGAAATAGATGATTTAAAAATGTATACAAATTGTATCCTTGCACATCAGGGCAGATAGATAGTTTAGCTACAAAATAATGAACATGAAGTGTGTTTTGTGAGCTGCCAGGTAGACATTTTGATTGCCCAGATTTCATTAAACTCAAACCAGAGAGAGCTTGAAGTCTTCCAAACATTCTTTAACTCTATCAAGTGTGTCGGTGCTCTACAGCCGATGACAATATATTTCACCAGAGTTGCCAAAAAATTGTTTAACTTTAAGCGATGCCTGAGTTGCGTTACTTTTACAAGTTAAGCCAGTGTGTAGGGCACGATCAGCTCCACGGAAGAACAAAACCATTGCCAATGTTTTCTTTGCATCCATAAAACTGATTTCACACAGGCATTCCTTAACCAAGAGAAAGACAACAAAAACAACAATAGAACCCCTGTCATGTCCTTGTCTCCTCTAGCCCTCCAGTCAGCACTGCTTTTCCCAACTTTGCCAATCAAACTCAAGCGAGTGAAGAGTTACAGAGAACGTCTGTGCTGCCAAGAGCTATTTGCAGTGGACTTTGATCAAATGATGCTGTAATCCCTAATGGGAAGCATACTTCATTTCTAAGGTATTCTTTGGTGTCATTCCCAAGGAGCAGGCAGGCATACGAGTTTCTGAGCAGCAAAGCTCTTTCCCTGCAGAAGGTTTGTGCCAGGGTAGCGCTGCCATGTCCAGTCCAGGTGTCCAGGCCTGCCCAGGCCAGCAGGATTTTGGTGTTAGCCATTGGTACAGTCTGAAAAGGCCGAGGGGGTCAGAGGCGAGACTTAGCCCTGGAATTCCCTCAGCCACAGACCTTTACCAGCAGCAATGACAAACACACAGCAGTGCTCTCCGATTTTATCTTTCCCAGCGAGGAACACGACAGCAGGCTCTTCTGACATTTGCACTTTCATGCAACTTTGTTGAACTTAAGAGACTTGGGCTGTTCAGAACAGTATTTTATTTTCCCTGAAGGTTTATTCCAAGACCGAGGACAATTAGCTCACATTTTAACAAGGAAGCAATTAAAGTGTGTGACGTTCATGAAAATGATTTATCATGCTATTAAGTTAAGATGAAAATCATCAAAGTTCATAACAGCCAAAGAAAAACAAATATAAATTATCTTCATACTCAGTTTGTACCCCGATGCTTATCAGCCTGAAACGCTTGTATTTGTTCTCCAGTGCTGCTGTGCAATTTTGTAATTGCATCTCACCATTTGGAAAACTCACCATTTTCATTCTGTGCTGTATTGAGGCCCTTTAATAGAAAAGGCTTAAACAGCTCTTATCTGCTTAAAATTTCCTCAAAAAAGAGATTAGGCTTCCAGAGTCAATGGCATTTTGGGCACCCCTGGCAAACCTGCTGGAGTCAGACACAAGGAGAGACCCTTGCCACCCAAAAAACACTGTTTCTTCCATCTATCCATTTTCCATGCATTTACAAAAAAGTCTGCTCTTGTAACCAATAAAAAATATATTAATTTTTTTATGTGCCTTCACTTTTTTGTTAGGTTTTTTCACTGTTTTTTATATTGAAACCAAAAACTTTAAGATGTTTTTTCTGAAATGGCATTTTCAAGCCAATACATTTTGCTCACATTTTCTTTCCTAGCATATTTGGATATTACGTAGATATATCTTTATTATGAGATATAAATTAATAACTCCTCCAGAAAAGAAGAAGCAATGAGAATATGCCCCAGAGGTAGCAATGCAGAACCAGAGAGGAATCTTTCTTCTACTGTCTGGCCCTGTGACACTAAGAAGAAAAGTTGTCTCCATCTTTGTTTTGTTAGTAAAATTACAACATATTAACTCCTTCATAGGACTTTTGTTTGAAAGACATTTGGGCACTTCTGTAGAGAAGCATTATGTTCTTTAAGGCAAGGTTTCCCAAGCAATCAGGGTTTCACTTCCATACTGATATACAGAAGCCCCTTGTAGCAGCGTTCTGCTCTTCACAAGAATCTTTCATAAGAATCCTTCCTGCACCTCACTGCCAGCCCCTCAGATTCTGACCAGAGAGCAGCTTCAAAATCTGGCAAAATCTGCATCCCTGCAAAGGTTTGTACCAAGTTGAGGGATCCTGCTGTCCTACCAGAGGCTGTGAGCCTGCTGGCCCTTCCTGAGGTTACAAAGAGGTGAGAAGATGCACCTAAGAATTTAAAAAAAGGCCTCCTGAGCAGTAAAACCACCAGGAAAAATCTAACCCTCAATAGGTAAGAGCCAGTTCAGATAACCTGCCTTTCTATCCTAAATTTAAAGCATGTGGGCAATTGAGTGCCTTGATCATTAATTGCTGGAAAGATTCCTGGTTTAGATGTCTGAACTTCATGTCAACAACAGAGTTCCTTATAGATTTAATTTTAGGGAAATGTTCATCTACTAGCTGCATGTTAAACTGATGTGCTGAATAGGGACGTGTGTTTTAAAGTCATAATAAATTTCTCTTACTGTGGACACTGTTGCCCTTACCATAACTTAGTAAACATTTATTTATTAAAACTTGGATTATATAGTTTGCAAGCAATTTTTGTAGGTTAAGGCTCCTTCATGACTTGGAAAGCATCATGCATTATCACATCAATGCAAAGAGAGCTAATAAGAGCTTAAGTACATCTGTATTCTAGAAAGTAAAATTAAAAAAAAAAAAAAAGAAGTGTTTCAATTCCCCATTTCCTTAGCAAATTGTCCTTATTTTTGAAAAAGGGAAGCATTAAATGCTCTATCTCCATGATGAGCTCAAAATAGATATTTTCAAAGAATTATCCTGATTGAGCTGCCTGTCAAGATAATGATATAAATTACTCCTTCAATCTACATTTACAAACTGATTTGAACAGCCTCAGTAAAGACTCAGACAAAAGTTAAAGGAATCTGATGTAAATCAACAATGAGATTAGTGTTCAGATCTCCTCTCACAGACAGGCTGTGCTGCAGCTGAACAGACTCAGGTTACAGTTTCTTTTCTGTTTTGCTTTAGTTTCCTTATTTCAGCTCTGTTTGAATTTTAAAAGTATGAGTGGCAGGCTAGAAAGAGTGTTCTGAGATGGATAATGAAATATTTCCAGAATTTCAGGTACTTCATCTTAAAAACATTCATTCACCATGAAGGACTGAATTTTATGTGTCAGAGATACATTCAACTGTTGAAAGATACACAAAAAAGGGATTTTAAAAACTAGAAATGTTGGAGTACTTTACATGTGATATGGGCTTAAGAGGCAAAAGTATTGCAGGTCTTAATGAACTTCAATCTCATATAGAAAATATTTTCAGCTTTTCACTTCCCTGCTATAAAAAACCCTTTTTTAACTGTGTTTAGTTTAATTTAAATATCTTGATCATTAGAGTGATCCTCATTTTATTTTGTTTGTAGTTCAGAGGACTTAGATGTTCTAGTAACCTTTAGCAGAATGTTCCAATACCGTTTTACCTTCTCAATTACTTTACAGCCATTTATAGAAGAAAGAGTAATGATAATTGGATATAACTTTTCAGTATTCATGTTCTGAAAAATTATTAGAAGCCTTGAAAAATGTTGACATACTTCACTGTTCTGTTTTGCTCTGGTTTAAATATCAGTGTATTTATTAAAGCTGGTTGGAAAATCTAATCACATATAATATTTTCTTTTTCATCAGATGTGAATTCTTTCCAGGTTTTTCAAGACTCTCATTTTTCTACACATCTCAGAAAATCTGTATTAAATGAGGTAGGATTTATTCCAAGTTATCCAGTGCATATCTTCAAAGAAGTATGTTATGCATATATCTTTTAAAATAACTTATTATGTAAATAGTCATTAATACAGAATAGCTGAAGAAAGATTACTTCAAAAAATGTTAGTCTTTTAAAATGCTGTGTGAGAGAGATTTAACGAACATAGTGAATATCCTGAGTTATAGTTCTATAGTTGTAGTTCATGCAGTATTTTATATTCATCAGATTTAACTCTTGAGGTTATTTTCTACGGGTTTTTTTGTCACAGATACATTTTATCTGTTGTTCTTCTTAGCCAGAAACTAACTCCTGAAGGGCGAGATTTTTGTCCTTTTGAACTTGCTGCATGAGACATGAATCTCCACTGCAAATAACTCATCCATGTAGTGGAGAACCATCCACGTGTGGATGCTCAGACTCTGATCTCACAGCTCTGGGCACAGAGGAGGGACAGCTGCAGCTGCAGGAGCACGACCAGCTCCATCACCCCCGACTGCCCGCCCAAGCTCGGCAGAGTTGTGGGCACAAGGACTCCACAAATAACCTCACGGGTGGCTCTTAGACATTAAGAGCTGAGGGTATCCCCCTCCTTGCCCCAGCTTTAGGGATATAACCGAGGCTAGTTTGGAGCCCAGTCACTGTAAATTCCCAGTGTGCTCCTGGAAGTAGGACAGGCTTTGTCTCCGCTTCCAGAGCAGAGCTAGGACTGGACACGATGTCTGGAGAAGCTGACCTCTGCCTGCTGACTGCTGTGGGAGTGCGACCTGAGCAGATGCTTACTTAGCCACTTCAAGAAATTTCCTACAGCTCGGCAAAATGGATCCAGGAATAGAAGTACTGCAAGAAAAGTGGCACAGCTGGGTCATGGATTTTGCCAAAGATGCTTATTATAGGAGTGTTTATATAATTTAAGCCTGGAATGAAATCCTGCTAGACACACACTCCATTATTTTTTTTACCCTCTGAGCAGATTTCCCATCAATCTCTGTGGTGGCAACCCAAGGTAATACCTTGGTCTGTAAACACACAGAAGGTGAAGTACACAAGTGGTCCTTCTGAAGTCAATGGTTTGGCTTTTTAAAATGGCATTTCTTGGTGTGTGCGTAATGAGCAGGACTTCAAACTGGTGATGCCCAAGCAAAGGGCAAAGGTTTTGAAAACAGAGAGGCAGGAGGCAGTAGCAGGTCAGTTCCTCTAGGTGAGAGACAAATGATTGTAAATGCTACCCAGGAAGCTGCCAACTGCCTGCCATTGCCTGAAGCTGTCCAAATTCAAGGAACAGGGGGGAACATGGCCAGTTATTATTGTGATTTCTCCCTTGCCAAGGGAACTGAACTACTACAGCTTCACGTGGGCTCATACCAGAAGAGACAATATTCTCAAACTCCTCAAAAAATTGCTCTGAAATTCTGGGTTATGCTGGTTTTTGTTGGGGTTTGTTTTGTTTCAAATTGTGCAAATGTAAAGGAAAATAAGCTCAGACAACAAAAGATGAATTCCAGAGGTGCAAAGCAGAAAACAAGATTAGCAAATTCTCAGTCTGGCCAACACAGCTGAAACAGTTTTGATGCAGACCTTAGATACAGTATGATACTAAGTCCAAGTAAGGACAACCTTGACTGAGCAAGTGTTAATTCCAGCTTTAGGAATGGCTGCTTCCACAAGTTTTTCCCAGGTTGTGCCACATCACTGACTTCCAGGGTTCACCTCAGTAAAGCCTGCACCCTTTTCCCCAGTGTTTACTGCTTAGATTTCAGAATACTGAATAGTCTCCTTGACCTATATTTATTGGTCTTTTATTCTTCATCTATGTCACTTTTTTGGCCTTTCAGCAGCACAACTGTCTGGGCCACAACAGCAACATGAAGAACACTGCTGGAAAATTATTTCATCTGTGCTTTAACATCAGTCCTGCACAGGCTCTGAACTGTTCCACACAGCTCAGGAGCCCAACCCCACCTCACTCCTCAGCAGGCACACTCCTTGCTTAAGGCAATAAGAGAGCACCGCTCAGCGCAGCAAGGATTGGCTTAATGACACACCAAAATGTTTCTCTGATTTTCAGCCCAAGGAAAACACCTTTACTGCAACAATATGGATCTGCCTACTAGTTTGGTCAGTCTGAAGTCAGTGGTAAAAATGAAGGCAAAATGAGGTCAGGCACCAGCAGGGTGATGAAGTAAGATCATGACTGCAGAATACAGGGAAAGCCCGTAAGTCAAGGAGATGATTTAACCACATTCAAAAGACAGGATGGGGAAATGCCAGGGATGAGGGCAAGTGGGATCAATGCAGGACATACTGGGCAGGAACAGGCTGTGGAAGGGGAACAAGCAAGGGTGAAACAAGCTGGTGAGAAGGCACAGGTCAAGGAAAATGTGACCAAGGCTAAGAATGAGGTCTACAGCTCAGGGGTGAGAAGATCTAGGAGCCAAGCACAGAAATATATTTACACCTGTAAACTTCTACTTTCTCTGGTTGTATTCATCTTATCAAACACTCTTGTCTCTGACTGCAGATCTCCTGTGCTAACTCTGACTGTATTGCACAAGTTTGCCCATGACAGAAGTGTGCAAGTGACCTGTAGCCATGCCCGAGACATGTGGGTGGTTTTAGATACTAATACAGATGTGTCCAAAGAGTCTTCACCCAATTCACTAACCATTTGCTGTGTTACCTGACTGATTGAGCCTGGAATCCATTTCCCATGTACAAAGGACCCCATGTCCTCAATCATAATAATGAGAGGATAGAGTTACTGCTGTGTCAATGGGAGTTACTCTTTGGAGCCTTAATATTCTTCAAATACAAAAGGTTTTGTACAGTATATAAATTATATTATCAATGCACTTTCCTGGCAGCATGAAGATATGTTGCATCTCCTTCATTAAATATGACTGGGGCCACAGGGGAGGAAGGTAATCAAGGGACAGATCCCATCTCAAGGCTACCATCACCTTTTTGCAGCAACAAAAGCTTCCTAAACGCACCTTCCTCTAGCCTCTTTCTTGAGGAAGGAAACTCAGTTTGACAAATATGTTCCTCATCAGACCATTGGGGTGTTAAGTGACAAAACTAAACAATACTGTTCCACAAGGGCTGTGCTGAAAAGTGACTTTCCTTTATAAACGGGGCCCGAGCCTCTCTCAGTCACGTCTGCTTTCTATGTGTGATCATTGCAGGGGAGGGAGGGCAGTCAAAGTGATTCAGCACTTGGAGCCTCATCCAAGAGGCACAGCTTGGATCACCATCATGTTGGGAGGCAGGAGGATGACAGGAGAATCTGCTAGCAGAATGCCTCAGATTGTTTGTCCTTGCACTTAATCCACTTTATACTTCCTCTCATGCCAACACTAGCAGCAACCAGCAGCTTTGAGACACTGGAGGTTTTGTCTAGCTCTTGAACATTGTTTTGCTTCAATTTTTCCTCTCAGTGTTGGACTTCTTTTTTCTCTTTTGTGATATATGTGGTGGTTATGAAAGGTGTGCCTGTGAAAACAATACTGACAAAGGGTTCTATTCTGTTGACCCAGGAATACAACAGGAATTATACTAAAGGTATCCAGCTATTGTAAAGTCATGGAATAAATTAGGCTGGAAGAGACTTCTGGGTTGGGTCAAAATTTGTACTCAAAATTTCAAAATTAAATCAGATTGCTCTGGGCTTTTTTCAGTCATTTTTTGAAGATCTTCAGGGGTGGGGATTGCACAGCCTCTCTTGGGCAACCATGCCAGTGGTTAACCAGTGATTGTGAATGGTTTTTCCTTATATGCAGATTGTGACTATTGCCTTCTGTTCTTTTGCTGTGAACATCCGAGAAGAGTTCAGTTCTATCTTCCCTGCAACCCTCCTTTAGGCAGCTGGACACAACAGTGAGCAGATGCTCCTCATGCTGAGAGAACCCAGATGTCTTGGCCTCTCCTCCTATTTCCTCACGTGCTGCAGTGCCCAGCCAGCTCAGTGCCCTTGGTTGAACTCATTTGAGGATGTCATTTTTGTACCAAGGGGCCAAACTGAGCACAGTATCCCAGCACACAACAGCCAGGAAGTCCTCACCATTCCCCTGGCTATGGCTGATACAGCCTAGGGAACAGTAGCCTCACTGGCACAGGGTCCCACTGGGGATTTCTGTCCCATTTGGTGTCCACCAGGACCCCTACCTATGTCCTTTGTTGCAAAGCTCCTTCCCGGCACTCAATCACTCCCCAGCCAGCAGTGGTGCGTGGGTTTGCTCCATCCCAGGTTCAGGACCTCACATTCCTTTTTGTTGAGCTTTCTGAGGTTCCCAAAAGCCCGTTTCCCCAGCTTGTCAAGTCTCTCTGGATAGCAGTCAAGCCTCCAGCACACTCAGTGCTCCCCTCAGCTGGCATTATCCACAGAGGGGCCTGTCAGGCCATCACCCAGGGCAGTGCTGAGGGTGTTTGACACCATCCATCCCAGTAACACAGCTGAGAGCTGCCACTCTGCACTGACCACCAGCCAGACTCCAGCTCATTAACCACTCACCTCCAAACCCAGACTGATTTTTCAGCCACCTTGTATTCCACATCTCCCAAGTTTGGCTACAGCACCTCTCTTGCCTGTGGACATTAGTGCTGTTCTGTGGTTGAGGAAGCATTGCAAAAATTTGAGTGCAGAGATCAGAGGCAGGAGAGCTGGGCTGTTTCCCGGTCTCTGCTGTGTGACCTTCAGTAAGTGGCCCAAGCCACAGAGACCAGATGCTACATGTTGTTTAAATAAATCAGCCTATGCCACAGATTGTAGATGCAGCTGCATCTGGGGCAAAACTCTGTTTGCAAGACAGCTGAACTAACATCACTGCAAACAACAGGAGCTCGTGCCCAGAATTAATAAATAAATTAACACCAAAATAAAATTTAAAAAAGTACTTCTGTAAAGATATTCCGCCCCGGCATTCAAATCTTAGCATAACATTTTAGGCTCAAGCTTAAGTCCTCCTCTCTATAAAATGGTGACAAGACAACCTAAACTCATATCTGCAGGAGTGCTAGTGATAGCACTTCAGTGTTGTATGTGAATAAAGAATCAAATATGCAATCAGCTATAAAACTTTTAGCGCCACAAAAATCCCCTTGCAAGGTAATTTTAGATGAGGAGAAAGTCATGGCAGTGACTGGATGATCTCTGTGAAGGCTGCAGCATGCAGTATGCTGTATTGCTTTTGTCTTCACAACCTGTTGTATTTTGAGTAGCAAATAATATTGGATCAGCAAAAATTTACGTCCAGTGTGATGATGCACAAAACTTAAATAATTTTAGACAGCTCCATGGGATGTCACAAGGACTGCACAGGGGTCAAACTGATCAGAGCAGAGATAGGATTAGGCATCATCTGCAGAAAGAGAGGCAAAACCCTCCCAACCACCTCATTGCTAAAAACGGCCCTTTTCTCACCACATAAAATCTCTGGAACATCACTGTCATGATTTCATATTAGGATTCAGGGAAGGGGGCAGGCATGCTTGTGCATGGCTTGCTATCATGCATTTTTCTTTGCATTTGTGTTTTCTTCACATATTGATAATCCTAGGTCCCAAACAGGGACAGCACATCATACCTGTGACTGGGCAACAGCCCTTCTCTAAGCCTCCCTCCACCTTACTGGCCTGCTTTCCTGACACCAGGAAATCTGGGTTCAGCCTGAAACTCCATGTGTGTTGAATGAAGCTGCAAAGTTGTATGGGTACAAGATAGATACAGCTCTGTATCTGTGGGGGTTCTGGTGGACAAAAAGCTGGACACGACACAAGAGTGCCCCAGCAGCCCAGAAAGCCAGTCATGTCCTGGGCTATATCCAAAGCATTGTGGGCTCCAAGTTGAGGGAGGGGGTTCTGCCCCGTGATTCTGCTCTCATGAGACCTCTTCTGCAGTGCTGCATCCAGCTCTGGGATCCAGCACAAGAAGGATATGGACATATTAGAGGGAGCCACATAGGTGATGAGAGAGCTAGAGTGGCTCTCCTATGGAGACAGGCTGAGAGACTTGGAGCAGAGAAGGCTCTGGTGAGATCTCTAAGCAGGAAGGTCTCCAGAGATGTCCTAGTAGCCTTCCAGTACTTAAAGGGGAAACTTAACTACTTAAACTACTAGAAGGAAAGCAAATTTTACACTGGTAGATAGTGATAGGGCAAGGGAGAATGGCTTTAAACTAAAAGAGGAGAGACTTAGATTCTCTACTATGAAGAAATTCTTTACTTTGAGAGTGGTAAGGCACTGCAACAGGCTGCCCAGAGAAGCTGTGGATGCCCCATCCCTGGGGGTGTTTAAGGCTTTACAGGGCTTTGAGCAACCTGGTCTAGTGGAAGTTGTCCATGGCAGGGGGTGGAACAAGATGATCTTTAAGGTCCCTTCTAACCCAAACCATTCTGTGATTCGGTGGGACAGCGCTGTTTGTCCCTGCCTGCTGACACACCTGTCCCGAGCAGGGATGCTGTCTGCCCCGAACAAACACGGACAAAGAACCCCAAGGATCACTGTGCGGCCCCTGAGAGGTTGGAAAGGGGTGCACAGTGCCCTGACAGCGGTGCCGACAGCAGGATCCAGTTCCCTTCCTTTGCCAAGGAAATTTCCTGAGCAAAAATCCCGGCCCGACATCCACCAATGAGCCCTGAGCCATTGGCGGCGGCGGCAGGCTGCGGAGCGGCGATCCCGGAGCGGCGATCCCGATCCCAGAGCGCTCCATGCGGAGGGAAAGGGAGACACCTAATGGGAAGCGGCGCTAAAAGCGGCGCGGACAGCGGGCTGCAGGGGTTTGGGGACGGATGGGCAGGTACCACTCTAAGCAGTGCTTTTGGAAAGACATCCACCCGGCTAGGATGCTGCTCCACCCCCACACCAAAAAAACCATCATGCCTGCAGGTGACAGCAGCATCGTGCACTAGATCAGCCTGGATACCTGGGGAACATCGGCATCAAAACTGTTTCCCTCAAGAGAACAAAAGGACGCTGCACCTTGCTCTCCCCTTCACTGGGGGACATGAGCACCAGGTCCTGCTGAGAGCTGGGGAAGTGGGACGGGTCCCACAGAACACAGAGACTCGATTCCTGTAGCGCAGCACTAATTTAATTCACCAATTTCTGACGGTAGAAAGAGCACATAAGGTACCAGTGATACAAGGCAGCTACCCCATAGATCATCTTCCCAAACAGACCTCCACCCAGAGGGAGGCTGAACCTGGTGACTTATAGATGTTTTCGAGTTACCCAGCAAACATTCCCTACTAATCCCTTGCAAGAGTCCCTGGGAGCAAGTACTGTTCCCATCTTACAGATTTTACATTCCCAAGGGGGTGAGAGGGGCTGCAGCTCATCAGACTGATGGAAACAGCATTCATCCCCCTGACAGCAACATGACAAGAGGAATTAGCCAGTGAGGCCAGGCAGTAGATCACCTCCACAGCCACACAGACAAGCGAGAGGACTCACAGAGAAGAGAGCAGCCATGCAGGCCACCGGGTGAAATTGGGAAGAAACCTCACAGATCACTGTTAATGACAGCTGCTCAGCAAGGAACAAAGTGCTTCACACTGGTCATGGGATGAAGCCCATGGCTGTCCACTCTGGCCCTCATCTTAGACAGATGTACAGCTTTAGCTTGCCAGGGATTTCAAGCTTTAGTACTCCTAACCAGCCTTGCGGTAACCCGAGATAGGAAATAAAAGTGACTTCTTGCCAGCATTCCTGGATGTACTTCAGGGAGAAAGCTGTCTGCTCCTCTCTGGCCAAGCTGTGCCTATAACTGTATGACTCTGGGGAAGCCCATGAGTGTTTTTGTGGGGAAAATGTGACTCAGCAAGTTCTGTGCTCTGCTGGATCCTGGAGGAAGCCGTGGGTGTCTGATATGGAGGTGAAATATCACCAACAGGCTGATGACAGCTCCTTGGGAGATGGCTGCCCTGGTGCAGGTACCTGTGGATGGGGGATGCCACAGTGCATGGCAGAGAGAGCAGAGATGCTGTAGAAATACATGGAGATGAATAATACAGGTATTAGGGGAAGTATCAGGGTATCAGGGAAAAGGGTAAGAGAAAGAAAGGAGAACAGGGCTTCTCTACAAGAGAACAGGAGAGGGGAAGGACATGCCAACATATGCCCCCTCTAAGAGGGAGCCAGGAAATTATGCTGATAATAGGAATTGACCTATTGTGGAATTGACTGCAACAAGCATATCAACAAAATATCAAATTCTTTAAGACAGACAAGCTTTTTCTTGGTTCCTGCCAGTGAATGGCATGTCACCCTTAGCACAGGACACCAGAGGTAGCAGTGAGGTGAGACACAGGTGTGAGCGTTTACTTGTGGTCAAATCTTACTTAAATAAATGAGATTTAAGCAAGGGCTTAACTACTTCATTCAATAGAGATGTTTTCTTTAATCAGGCCCTTCATCAAGAAATGTTAATTAGATGTATTTCCTTCTGAAGGCATCTGCCTGTGAGGGCAATTTCATCATCTCTGAGATGCTCAAATATAATAGTAACAAGGCTCCACAGTCACCTGGACAGTGAGAGTGCTGAACCTCTCAGATCCCAGTTCTGCTACTGCAGATCATGACAAACAGTGTTGGGGTCTTTTTCTCTGAAATAACCTCCCTAAATAGCTACTTCAGTCCTGCTAAATGCAGGACTACTTCTCATGAGTAAGATGACAGTCCAGCCTTGGGATTCCAGCTCCTTCATACCAGAATTTAGCAGACAGCTCTGAAGACCACCATGGTGCTGGTGTCACGGGCACTACAGAAACATGGTCCACCTCCTCCACCTGCACAGAAAAAAATCATGTACCTTCAGCAGAAAATAAACCCATGTAGTCAAATACCAGAGTGAGGTGGGGGAAAAGTAAGACAAATTAAATAGATGGATCAGATTCCAGAATGCTCCAAAGGTCACTCCATGCAGGGTCTGCCGGAGAGAAGGTGGGAGCAGCATCGCTCCTCCAGGGAGGGTGGCAAGCTACCAGTCTCTTGATGATTAATCCTGGAGAGCAGGAGGCAGTGGAGAACACCCTGCCAATTGCAAATGTGGTGATAGGGCACTGGGGGCATATATATGCATCATTAGTCATCTGCAAGAATTTTGTTTTTGTAACCTCTGCATTTTTATCTGTCACTTCGAGCAATAAATATGCACTCCCGCCAGTGATTTGACATTACACTTGCTTTGGATGGTTGCCTTTCCCAAATATTAATAGTAACTCATTGTGGACACAGCATTGGTATTTAGTTAGATCAGACCAGCTTCTTTTAAAAAACAACTTTTCGTATAAAGAGAACAGATGTTTTTAATTTACACAAAGAACAAAAACAAAGTTCTATTGTTCAGTTATAGTGAACACAAACATTACAGACACAGAGAAATTAACACCAATTGCATGTTAAAAAAAAAAAATTAAAAGCCCATCAAGATACAGGTCTGCTTATTTGTGCTTTTTCCACCACTTTAACGATTTACTGGCATGCAATGATAGCAACTGTTGCTTTTTGGAATTCAAATGCATTTGAGTGTGGTATGTTTTAAAGATAAAAATGGCATAAACACAAGGACAGTTTCTAAACACACATTATAGAGACAATAATAATAATAATAATAATAATAATAATAATAATAATAATAATAATAATGACAGATGAGGAATGTAAACTCTCACAGTCCAGAGCACAAGCCAACTGCTTGTTTATAGTGATAGGAAGAAATTGCCTCTTTGAGCCAATTTTTCTATAGTTGTTCATTACAGGTATATTTTTCCCTGCACCCTCTGCACAGAACAGTAAGGCTTCAACCCTCTGAAACATGGCATGTGCATATGGAGACAGACATAGCAGTGACATCAGTCAGGCTGTCCTGTGCCATGGCATGAAGTGCAACCAGAACTATCTTTCTGTGCTCTTTTACCCTGGGAATTCAAGAGCCTTTTGAATGCATTTACAAGCTCCTGGTCCATGTGGGTGGGAGCAGAGCTCAGGCTCACGTTCCTGCCAAGGTGACCAAGCTCGTGCCAGAACAACAATGCTACCCTGTTGGTGGAGGTCACTTGCACCTCTCTGTCTCACAGACACCCTGAGGAAACACTTCTCAGAGATAAAGCTTTACACCATTCCCTTTTCTCACCTTCTGAACCCACAACCTGGTTATCCAATTCTCATCTTACTCCAAGGCATGTCTTTTCCCACGGAGATGCATCTCTTTAGCATTTCCTTGAAGATTTTCTAGAAGCTGTCTCTAGTTGAAGGCCACATATTGCCTTCTTGGGCAGCTACTTCTATGTTTAGAAACACTGACATAACAATATTTCTATCTCTTTTTCAGGTTTGCCAGTCCTGCAGTTGCAAGAGGACAAGGTGGGCAGAGATACCTTATAATGGCTTTTCCCAACTCAGAAGTATAAGCAAAGGTTCTATATAAGCAAAGACCATTGCTCATAGAAGCTGTGGATGCTCCATCCCTGGAACAGGTCAAGGCCAAGTTGGATGGAGCTCTTAGAAACCTGATCCAGGAGAAGGTGTCCCTGCCCATGGCAGAGGGGTTGGAATTGGACGATCTTTAAGATGCCTTCGAACTCAAATCATTCTGTGATTTTATGATTCTATGAATATGTTTTTTATACATTAAAACAAGACTTTTCCTCATTCCCTCCCCCATTGCTCACCAGGGTTTTTTTGTCCATTTTTACTATATCCCACACTCAGACTAAGTATCAAACTATGAGGCTTATTTCAGATCAACACACAGAACTTAGTGAAAAAAGAAAACAAAAACCAAACACCAAAAACAACCTCCTTGCATTTTAACCAATTGAAGAAATAAAGTTATCATGAAAAGACCTGGGACAGAAAAATTTAAAAATATTTTTCTGTAGTATTCATGTAACCTGGGGATTTCAGTACCACGGAACAACAGACACAAACACCATGACTCAAAGGGCTGGAGCCTTTTTCCACCACTGGAAGCAAACCTCACTGGGAGAGGTGCTGCTCCAAGTGGCTGGTTTTAAACCTTCAAACACATTATATAATACAAAGCCCAGGTCCAGACCCATGCAGGAAAGAAAAGAAACCAAAACATTACATTCAAATGGTACCTTTCAGCTCTAAAGAACCCAAGCCATGAATCATTTTATCCACCGCAGAATGCCATCACCTCAAAGCTGAAATGCAGCAGCTGTTTATTACCCTGCAAGAACATTAAGATGGGTGCTCTTCTGCAGCCAAAACAGCGAACAAAACTGAGTGGACAAATATAATAACCTGGAACATACAGGCTTATCCTCCCTACCTTTATAATGAGTACCAGAGGAACTTTAGGGACCAAAAACAGCTGATGCTTCCAGACACCCAGTGCTAACAATGCTTTCCACAGCACTTAAGTGATCCTTGGAAGCCAAAAGCATTTGACCTGGACATGCTTTGCTTTGCTTGGTTGACAGTGAGGCCAAGAGCTGGCTATCACACGCTGACCACAATTTCTGTGTCACATCCAAAGTCACTTCTGTCACACTCAGATCCACAGTTAGTGCCAGAAACACAGTAATCACGATGGTTTGAGTTGTCCAAAGATGCAGAAATTTGTCTCACTGCTTGTGGCAGCTAACTGTAGTTGTGTACCTGCCCTGACAGTTGACTGCTAATTAATAAATTGTGATCACGCTCTCTCAAACATGGCTCCCTCAGACCCTGACTCACAGGATCTCGGGGAGATGCTACATGTCTCTTGGAAGTGGCTTATCAAAATTGGAACTCTTTGCTATCCAAATATACTGAAGTTTTCACTCAAAATTCAAAATCTCATTGTTACACCACACTCATCACTGTGGTATCTGAGTATGGCCATTTCCAGCAGAATTCCAGCCCCAGCTGGATTCAATGAAGAGTCACTCGGACGCAGAGTTAACAGGGGCCAGGATCATGCAGCGAGTCCTGCGAGGGCTCGTAAGAAGTTGTGGCAGAAGCTGGACTTCAGCTCCCACAGAATGAGAAAGGGTCTTGTGGCCAAAGGACATTAATTAGGAGATTGCTAGAGCCCCAGGGCCCACTCCAGAGCTCTCACACAGATGTGTGCCACTGTTCCCTGCTCTGTTCCCTGCTGTGCAAAGTGAGTGTGTCTGGCTGGGCTGTGGTGGGGGTTCTGCTGTTACTGCACAGGTCCTCTGAGAGAGAAAGAAATCACAGTGATTGCAGTGTGTCCTGGGAGGGGATGAGCCCACTGGCTTTTGTTCATCCCCCAGTGGTGTGAAGTACGCTACAGAAACAATCTGTTCTACAGAACAGCTCTGCTCATACCTGTGAACCAAAGTAAGGTAAGAACATCTGGTCAATGGCCCAAAATGGGGACAAAAAGGAGCCCTGAGTTGAAATGGCTAAAATGTCAACCTAAGTCTCCTGTACTCCTCACCCCGCCGTGGCTCATTCATGCCACACAAGCTGTATTTTTAGCACTCCAAGAGGCCAAAGAAAGGCCTCTCAGCCTTTCTTTCCTGGGTCACTTGCAGTCCCAGAGAAACAATTCCCATTATGACATATTCCCAGGCAATATGCTTGGCCATTTACAGACCTGCACATGGTCTGACTGATACAGAGATATTGCAGCACTTCTGAAAACAAGATGTTTTTGCTAAAACACTCTCTGATAATCAAACAAATCAAAGGGCAACCTAACTGGATCTACAAAAGCAAAACGTGCAGCTGCCAAAGTACTGCTGTTATCTCTGGCATGGCTGGGTCACTGGGACATTTCACAGAAACAAAAATGTATTTCCTGCGTAGACCTAATTAAAATACCTCTGGGGAAATGTTTCATGTGTTCTAAAGACCTGAAGTTAGAGCTACCCAACTGGCTTGTAAGGAATGAGAATACTTGCCAGGGGTTGATGGAAGGGACCAAGCACCCTCTGCTCTACTCATTACAGTTAGGCTCAGCAGCAGCCTCTGACCTTGCAAGTATCTGGCAGGAGGGTGCTGTGCCCTCCCAGAGAGAGGGAGCTGCCTCCCCCAGCCAGGAGCAAGCTCTGATAACATTGGAGGGCACTGCAGAATTCCACCCAGGACCTTCCACAACAGAAGCCACTGTCCTCTCCTGGTCCACACACAAGGTTTGGAGAAGACAGCACAGTCTGTGAAAGGTAACTTGTACCCCTTCTTCTGGGTCTGGCCAAGTTCCATCTGCACCCCTGGGTCTGCTTTACTTCACAGGGAGGAAGACTTTGCTGCCCATGCACAGGTCTCTGGGGACAGATG
This sequence comes from Parus major, assembly GCF_001522545.3. NCBI lineage: Eukaryota > Metazoa > Chordata > Aves > Passeriformes > Paridae > Parus > Parus major. The sequence continues at coordinate 103,282,356 of NC_031770.1, forward strand.
GAGACTGTGGGTCACTTGCTACCCAGGTAACAAGACTTTTGTTTCCACCTCCTTAATTTATCATTTTGATCTTTTATTTTTTTCTCTCTGTTCTCCCTGTTATTAGTTCATGTGCTTATACTGCAGGATCTGGCTGTTTTTCTTACTGTTCTGGCTGGGCCAAGGGAGGCGGATGGCTCCCCCAGGTTGGTGAAACATGATAAAAGCTGAGTGGGGAGAGAGGCAAGGATGAGAACTCGGTTATTTTGCTCGTAACATGATGTGCCTCTTCTCTGCCCTCCAGTCCCACTGACTCATCAGCTCTATTTGTGCTCCCACTAGGTTTTGCAGAGAGCAGCTGCCGCTCCAGAATTTTTTGGATGAAACTGAATAAACTCTTGCTCCAGGGAAAGTTCTTCCAGCTGGAAATCTATGGTGAGTTACAAGTGGCAGCCCCGAATAACATGAAGGCTGGGGAATCATCTAAGTGATCACAGAGTCTGTGATCTGGATGCTGCTGCCATCTATTGATAATTGATAACTCACCCCAAGGAACCTGCAGCACATCCTTTTCACCCTGAGCCAGCCTCTCCCACCTTAATTTGGCCACTAACCCTACAGAGGAGTAAAGCTGGAAACTACAGCCACAGCCTCCTTGTGCAGCTACAGTGCTGAGAAAGGAGAAAGAATGGTCTGAGGAGGAAGGACTGACATTTGGCTTTCATTCTTTCCTCTGCTGAGCCCTTACAAGTGTCTAGCAAGGGAAACAAAGGTGACATTGCAGCTTGGATATATCCTGAACAGCATAATAGCAACGGCAGTGTAGGCTGGGTAATAACCAGAAAACACACTTTCAATGAGGGCTGAGCGAGTGCTGCACCAATTAAAGGACTTTGGAGGGCATTTTTATTTCCTTTTTATTTAACATCACAATGATATCTAAATACAATAGTTCAGATTGGACGAAGGGGTTCCATTTTCTGGGGAAAACAAAAATCTTCAGAACTAAAATATAAACCAGCAAATATTCACATCACATTGTAAAAAGTATGTGATTTCACCCCAAACCTAATTAATTTCTCTTGAGATCAGTGCACTTTTTTCTGGGTTATGTTTTTGTTTTGTTTTTTTCATTTGATTTGGAGGCAGAACTGAAAAAATCAAGTACGGAAAGGGTGTGGGCAGAAGGGAGAGCATTTCTGAGAGTAACTGATACTGCTGGAAAAAACAGACCAGCCTTCAGGCACAAACTGCTGTTTGTTTCTTCCAGCTCTATCAGTTGGTCTCATAAAAGCTATTCCTTCCTCTTCCAAAATTATTCCTTATCTCCTGAGCCTATCCCGGCTGCAGGCATGCATCCACTGAACCAGCAGTTCTAGAACTGTCCAACATATAGGCATGACAGACAAATCTAAAAATTGCAGTGGCAGCTAGTTAAAACCTATCAATTTGTACAGATTCTTGTGTCTAACCCAAGACTAAAATAGTTCCTTAATCAGAGGGCAGATCATTAACAAAATATGATGTTATTAATTCTATCATCATCAAGACCTGAGCACAGGCAGTCCCTGTCATGTCTCTTACTTGGCTCCCCCTTAGGTTTCACAGCACACAGAGAGAAGGAAAACTGATCAATATGTAAAAGTGCCCACCCAAAGCAGGTCTGTGACCACATCCTTTGTGAACAGCAGATTATCCCAACTTGATGATTTTTAGAAACAGATGGGCTTAATATCCCATAACTCTCTTCTAGAGAATGAAATCGGGGAGGGAGAAATGTAGGTGATGCTTCAGAGAAAGTCTCCATAATAGCAGCACTTCAAAGTGGCAATGGCACAAGCTTCTGGATGCAAGGAAACAGGCATTGAAGTGCACAGTATGTGTGTGAGCTTGAGTCATGCCAAACTGTCTCATGCACTCCTACACACACCAGCACAGTGTCACCAGCTCCTGAACAGCACATGTCACTGGAGAGCACCCAACCCAGGTGGAGAAGAGCTGTCTGAGGGGGCCTCAGCCCCACTCTGCCCCTTGTCTTGAGCTTCACATCCCACATATCCTTCCCTTTTTCTGTAGATCCTTATTCTGGCCCTGTTCTGCTGGATGAGAAATTGGCATCTCGCTGTGGTTATGTCCTGTCAGAAGACGTGTGGGGCAATCCCGTCTTCCGCGCGTCAGTGCTCGGCTGCCATGTGGCCAATGAGGTAAGGCCCAGACACGGGCTTGGAAGCAGCTCAAGCAGCACATCTTCTCCAAAAATACAAGATTGAGATAGTATATGGTATTCTAACAGCAATATTTTGAGAATACCGAACTCAAGGAACTAGTGTTGGGAGTGTGGTGTAGGAATGAATAGGCAATGGCTCTCTGCTGTGAGGTTTGTTCAGTGTGACTGACACGGGATTTCCTCTCTCCATGGAATGACACTCATCCTAATGCTGCTGAGTAGCTGCCAGTTCTCAAGCATATCCTTGTAGCTGCTGATTTGCCAGAGAGTTTCTTGAAAGCCTCTCTGGAAAGAAGTAGGCATCTGCTTGAAAAAGCAATGTTTGCAGTGTGATTCTGGCAGATCATTTCCTGGCTTAATTTGTGTGGTAATGTGCCTGTTAACACATGCCTAGGAACGTAGATCACACATGTCTATTAGACCCAGATCTGCCTCACGTAACTTTAGCCATCTAAAAGATAATGTCTAGTCTAAACTAGTTGTTTACTCTTCCACAATAGTCAATGGAGAGAAGCAGGCATCTCCAGAAGGTGATTCACCCCTTCCAAAAATACGTGTAAAAGTGTAGCCTGGATTTCTAATTTCTAAATGTTAGTTGAGATGAAATGTACCCAAAACCAGAACAAATCAAAGTAGAAACTTCATTGCTTGTCCATGTTTAGTCTGGTTGGTCCTGGAAGCCCCACAGAAAAAATATGGTAAAACTTTATAGGCAGAGGTTAGCTAACAAGAACGGGGGTGTACAGTGTGCTGTGCAATGACCTAGATTTCCAGGCTGGAAATTTCTCTGTAAAGGTTTTGCCTTCTTCTGTAGAAAAATACACATCTATGTCAGATAGAAGGACAGTCCATGGCTTTGTGTGTGGCTTCGGGGGAGCTGAAGAACTAAAAGGAGTTTTTCACTGGACTCAGTCTAGTGTTAAATACTAAACAGCATTTGTAGATTAATGTGAACTACTTAGATCAAAACAAAAGTTCCAGTACTTTCTCTCCATGTAGAGACACACAAAGTCACAAACAGGAGAAACATGGACCCCACAGTAAGGTAGGTCAGATCTGCCCTTGACCAGCTGCTCCTTTATAGTGTGGCAAGAGCAGTGCTGAGATGGGGTCTGAGGCAAAGGCTGTGAGTGCTGAGGCAATGTCCCTGGCTCAGTAAAATCCTGCATAAAAACCATTTCAGACAGGGTGGTATGCTGTAGGAGCTGTCACTGCAGTTCTCCACCTGTTCTCATCATTATAAAACACTCAGAAACAGAACACTCAGAAGCAGAAAACACTCAGAAGCAGAAAACACTCAGAACATGGTCCCGTGCAGCCACTCCTGGAACCTTCTGCACCACCTGCTGAATTGCCACTTTTTCTTCCCAGGCAGATGAGCTGTTTTCACTGACTGTGAACATCAAGGTCTCCTCATTTTCAAGCATGAGGGCAGCTGTCACCTACACCTACCCTATGTACTGCTCCTATGCATCCTGGGCTTCAAGAGAAATTGTGTGCGAAGAGAACTACATGGAGGTAAAAACCTTCCCACTGAAGGCGAGGCTGCATCCAAGCTCCCTGCCTGGCACAACCTCCACAAATTCCTGTCAGAAGTTGATTGTACCCCATGTACCAGGCATAATAGCAACCTGCTGGTATTTAGCAGAGTGTGTAACAGTAGATCTGATTAGTAACACATTTACATGCCACAGATATTTTGTGAATTTTGAATTTTATTTGCAGTGAAACTCAGTTAACTGTACAGATGAAGTAAGGCAAGCCTCTGCAAGCAAATCAACAGAGAGGCTTAAGGCCAAGCTCTTAAACTTGTGAGAGTCCCTTTTGGTCATAAAGTGCTGCAGCATCTGTGAGAATGGCATCCTCATATCTGAAATAATAAAACCTAGAGTCTGCAGAGCTGCATCTCTGCTGAATCAGACAACTCACAGGACAAGTCTGTGAGACAGGAGCTGCCTCCTGCAGTGGTGCAGTGGGGCTCCTCAGCCTCCTGGCAGTGTAGAAACAAGGCAGCAAACAAACCAAATTTCATTGCTTTCTGTGCATTCCTGCAACAGGCAAGAAAAAGAAAGCATACCTCTCCTATTAGAACTCAAGGCTGTGCAGTCACTTCTGGGTGTTGCAACACAATTAAACCATGGTACAGATGTCTTCAGACTGTCTCCTTTCCTTGCCTCACTCTGCAGCACATGTGGGCAAGATTTACACCACAGCACCTACCTTAGGTACTGGGCATCCTTCATTTTAGGCATTCAGCCTGCTTGGGAAGACAGAACCAGTCCTGTTGATGCCAATAACCTGCTTTCCTACACCTCCAGTGGAGAGACCCAGATGTCCCTGAAGGTCTCCAGAGCTTAATCTAGTTTACAGCTTACCAGATATGAAGCAGGACTTTAAGTTTACCTGGTTAAACACAAAATATTCCCACCACTATAAATGCCATGGTTTTAACTTTCATTTAAGGTCACTAAAATTACTGCCATCAAGAACCTCCACAGAAACGCTTTAATTACCTCCAGTGAATGCAAACTGTTAAATCCTGATAGACACTGCTCCCCTTGTCTGCAATAATACTGAGGATTTGTTTGCTCCCATTGCTCCCAAACAATCTCCTGTGTCCCCAGGTGTCAGTGAAGACTGATGTCCCAGCAGTTTCAAATGACTACACCGTAGCATGGATGTCAGCACTGCCAGAGGTATGAAGGGGAGACTTTCCTAACAGCTCCTAGCCTGCCTCTTCTCTCTACTCTTATGAGTCATTCTTGGGGCATAGCTCCATCTCTGACAAGAAAAGGGAGATGACAAATTTGCCATCAAGTACTGAAAACCTCTCAAGTATTTTTAGACCTCTAGACTGCAAAAAGACATTTAGGTGGGAGAACAGTCATATGCCTGTTCCATTAGTGAAAACTGAGTTCAAGACAAACAAAGGTAGGTAGTTCTTCGCACAATGGGTAGTGAAACTGTCTAACTCATCACCAAAAGATGTTGTGGCTGCTAAAAGCTTACTTGATCCCACGGATAGTCTGGAAAAGTTGACTGAAGAGAAATCCAATAAGACATACAAAATACAAAGAAGGTACAGATAGCTCAGGAGTCACTGAAACGAAAAATATTTGAGGCTGGAAAGAATGAGTGGGAAATGATGACAGGAACATCTCTCTTATGAGGAAAAGCTGAGGGAGTTGGGCCTGTTTAGTCTGGGGAAGACTAGGAGAGGATCTTAGCAATGTACACAAGTATCTGAAGGAAGAGTGTCAAGAGAATGGAGCCAGGTTCTCCTCAGTGGTGCCCAGCAGTAGGACAAGAGAGCAGACAGAAACTGATCCACTAGAAGTTCCATCTGAACATGAGGAAGAATGAAACAGATTGCCCAGAGAAGATGTGGAGTCTTATCTGGAGAAATTCAAAACTGCCTGGACACAATCCTGAGTACCACTCTCATGGGGACCCTGCTCAAGCAGAGAGGTTGGACTAGATGGTCTCCAGTGATTCCTTCCAACCACAGCCCCTCTGTGATTCTGTCAAATATATATGTTTGTCCCACATTTCTCATGTCTTACTTGCTCTCGATGCCCATTTTCCTTTTGACTGTATGGCCATCACAGCAGGGGACTCTGTTCTAGGCCACTTACAGGCATTGCTCTCTTCTTATCTTTGACACAGTATGGCTACACACAATAAGAGGTAGTCTGTCATTTGACCTGGACTGTTCCAGCAAACAGCAGACATGGAGATAATCAGTTTCTTAACAGCCATGGGTATTTTGTCCACAGTGGATTTGTTCAAGGCCATCTGTCTGTGTTTCTTCCAGGGCTGCTAGAAGACAATCTCTAAAGATGCCTTAAAGAGCTCTAAAATTCCTTGTCTTTACACTACATATATATATCTCAAGGATATTTCTTGCCTGAGATGAACTAATACTATCATTCAAGTTACTCCCACTACAAATAGGAAAATAGGCACTGCAACATCATAGCTTTTTAAGAGACTTTGGGAGACGTAGAACTGACGTAGCTCATCTCTCTCTTGCAGACTCAAAATGTTGCATACCAGCAATGGCAACTGATGTTTGTTTCTCCATCAGGGAGAAAGAGAATAACAGTAAGTGATGCAGTAAAACTGGGCTACAGCTTCAATAACACCCTGTCCCGAGTGTACCTGCGAGCGCCCTACCACAGCAATGAGTCTGATGTCAGCGTGGTGAGTTGTTGACCCCAGCCAGACACAAAGCTCTGCTGTTCCCACTGCCTCTCCAGAACATCAGCTCTCTTTTTCTGGGCTCCAACAGGTCAGTGGTGTAACTATGAACATGATCACTTCCACTTCCATGTACAGGCAGCGGTGGCTGCTTTTGCTCATTGACACGACTGCCTCCTGTCCTGTTGGTAAGGATCTCTTCCTTCTTCACTAAAAATAACCACCAAAGGAGGTAGCAGAAAACAGTCTTCCCATTCTCTCTTAGAGAATAGGTTTACAAGCTTCCCTCAGAACAACATGAGTTAAGAGTCTGTGGCTTTAGTCACAGGCAAACAGGCCCTGCTGTGACACTACATTACTTGTGTTCCCAGTGCAGTATCATGCTTTGTCTCTGGTTTCTCAAATCCCCACATCAGATGCAGGGAACTGGAAACAAGCAAAACTGCTACAGAAGAGCCAGGGAGCCTCCCCTGGACTAATCCCATAGCCTTGGCTCTTCTTTTTCATACAATTCCATGCAAGGCAGGCAGCTCTGCATCCTTGAAACTCACATCATCCTTTTCTCTGGAGAGGCAGGACTAGCCTGGCTTTTTGCAGAGAAGTGGTGGCTGCACCTGGCTCTCACAGAAGAGAATTAATGTGAACAAGTGATGAGGAAGCAAAAGGTTTTAAGTTGTAGAGAACTTGAAGCCAATATTTCAAGAAGGTTCAAACAGGTTATTCTGTGCCCTCTTCCTTCTGCCAGTAAGCCCTGGGACAACAGAGCAGGTAGCTGGGAGCAGAGCTGCCAGTTCTTCTGAATCACTTAATGATTCACCTGAAACTAATCCAGGTCTGCTTCGAGTGCCAGGGTCTGTGTGACAAAATAGACATCATTTGGCTAATATCCTACAAGGTGTTGCATCAGTGAAAACTGCAGAGATATCCTGGTGAAATGGAATCAGGAAAAGGCAGAGACAGGACTGAGTGATAGCTCCAATTGCCCTGTCTATCTAACTCCACAGATGGCATCAGCTTCACCGATACCACGCTAACATGGACTGTGCCAAGAGTTATCCCCACACTAGTGGTCCAGGAATCCACTTTTCTGTCTAAAAGCATTGTAATGGGAGTGGGTGATCAAGTCATAGTGAATCCAGCAGAGATGAACTTCTTACTGGAGTACAACGAGACACACATCAGAATAACCATCCCAATTGGAGCAGAGGGAGGCAAGCTAGAGGTTAGTACAAACCACTCACACACAAACACATTTGAGAGCCTGTACTACAGATGTTTCCAAATCATGGTAATTTCAAATACTAATTGATTGCTGCTTAAAATTTGTAGATACAATATTTGAAGAACTAGGTGTTTCTTCTCTGTGTTTTGAAAGCACTTACTAAGAAACTAGGAATTTATAATGACAAAACATGGTAGAAGCAAGAGACCGACACTGGAATGAATTGTCTATGTTGTTCAATAATGAAACTAGTCCTGGTAAACTTCTGGCCTGGCTCAGTGAGTAATTTCCCTGACAATTTCCAACACAGCATGATTTAGCAAGGGACAGGTTCTCTCCATGTTTTTGGGGTGCAGTCACTTGTTTTGAACACACTTTATTCAGTTTATTCCTTATCAATATATAATTTACAGATACAGAGGCAATGCCAAAAGGAATGTTCAGTAGAAAAGAATAGTTTGGGTTGGAAGGCACCTTTAAAGACAATAAACTCCAGCCTCCTCTGCCATAGGCAGAAACATCTTTCATTAGATCAGGTTGCTCAAAATTCCATCCAACTTCAACACCTAGAAAGGAGTTGGCAATATTCCTGCAAGATGACATTGGTGTGAGTTTGACTTATTCCTTCAGGAGGTCCCCATTTGTGTAACAGACAGAAAAAGAAACATGACTGGTAATCCAGGGATGGTAAAAAAAATAAGAAATAAAAATGTGGTGATGTGCTAAACTTAATGAGGACACCCCTGAAAACCTGATACTTCCTTACTAAGGATCTTTGCAGTAGCTGAGCCACACCTGGACCAGACAAATGGACCAAGCTACCAAACAAACAAGAAAAATCCACTAGCAAAATCTGTTCCAAGCTGTACTAGAATACCATCTGCTCTTCCTAGCTTAAGAATTTAAACCATATTCAGTCATCTCTTTATTAAGCTACCGAGAATTAAGACTTAACCACACATTTTACCTCCTAGAGCTCCATATCTGGCGGTGTATATGGAGTCATTTACTGCATTGACCTGTTTCTGGAGCACACGTGGACGGATGCAGGTTGGCAAACAACGAAGTATACAGTCACCAAATCCATCACCACGCCTTTCATGCCACAAATACCAACTGTTATCAACAGTAAGTCATTCCTCTCATTGACTCTTACCAATCTTTTGCTGTGCTGTACATTGCTCCACCTGGCCTGTGCTACAAATCTACATTCACCAGAATGTTCTCAACTCCCACTTAAAATGTTTTTAGGAAAAGTCAACACTCAAGTATTATATTCAAACAAACAAACAAAAAACCCCAATAAAAACTCTTTAGCCTTAACTTATAAGTTGATGATTAAAATGTAAACATTCCTTTCATGTTAATACCTGGATTTTTCCTGTGAGCACTGGAATAAAGATGTTGTGATGTGCACTTATCACACTGGGAAGAAGAGGACAGCATTCATTAATGGTATTTTCTCCCCCAAACTCCCTGCATCTGGTACCTTGGGAATATACTGAAATCACTGTGCCACCCAGTGCTGCAGTCATGGTTTTTAAATTTTAATTCTCAGAGCATTAAGGCACTAAACATACTTGGAGTTGTCTGGATAATTGATATAGAAAAAAAAGGAGCCTCTTACTATACATTATGATAAATTTTTCAAATTTTATGTGGCTGAATGAGATTCTAGATTTCTTCAAATGTATTGCACATCATAGTGCACCTCTAGAAAGTCACTGAACCCACTTTCTATAAAGTTCTATATATTTGTTGTTAATCCTCTGCAGCTTGAAGCAATTCTCATGTACTCAGAGTATTTCAGATCTGACTAGAACACAAACACTCATTAATCAGAGCCATTAAAGAGATGGCTGTTGGCTAAGTTTCCTGGAATTTGAATGGGAGGCCACCCCAACTGTCTTGGTTATTTGATCCACATCAGCAGTAATTTGATGTTCTCTCCCTGCAGATACCATGCCAGAAGAACGGCTATTTAATGTTGCATTTGGACACTTTCTTCCCGATGTCTCTCTGGTGGCAATCACAGTAGGAAATATGCCATTTTCCCTGAGGGAAGCACAGCACCACAGCTTCAAGATTTATGAAACTCCCTTTTCTAATGGAACAAAAGCATTTATCCTGGAAGTCTCTTTTGATGATCCATATGTTCTGAAAGAGGTAGGAAACACAGCAGTTCACTTCAGCAGCAGAGTGGAGGAGGTGGGACAGTCCCTCTTGGGGACATGGTCCAGCTTTTATTAACCAACAACACTTCCTTGATCACAGAGGTGTCAACAAGTCTAAGATAATCTGAGTTAGGATTAGAAGCTTTTATGTCCCCACCTTGATCTCCATAGATCTCTAGGAGATCAGTATCAAGTATAATTAGATGGGATGGAATGTTACCTCCTCTAGTGCCTGTCAGCATGGCTAATGCCCGAGTGCACACCCGACAGGAAGAGGTTTGTCAAGTCTGTATTAGACACTGCCCTCTAAAACAGGAGTGTCTTGGAAAAATAAATAAATTGCAATGCTGGCAAACATCAGTTTCAAAAATCCAGTAACTCCTGAGCCCACTGTTTGGCTGCTGGCACAGGCCATGCCCCGTGCGAGCACGCTACGGGCAGGCTCAGGGTACTCTAAATGTAATTTTGTTAAGCTTCAGACAGTTTGTAATCAAAATATTTGTAAAGGCTATATATTCACAGAGGGATTTCAGCCTCTTATTTCAGTGGGAGGATGCATAACTGCAAGGCTTCTACCACTCTTTCAACCAAACCATGCTGAGCTGTGGTGCTGTCACAAGAAACAACACTGTGAATGCACAGGATTTGTGCAAATAGTTTTCAGGCTGCAGTCAAACCACAGTCAAATTGCATTAAGGATCAAAGCAAGAAAAAAAAATCCAGAAGTATTTCTTTCAGGTTGAACACCAGGTTTTTCTTTGTAAGCATTTTCAGTGAAGGAAAAGAGGATATTGAGAGGAATCTCTCACAGCATCTCCTCACACCTTCTATTCAACCGATTACTTACTCTCCTGGGTTCAGCCCACACTCTCAGTAAAGAAGAACAAGGATTTGGACCTGGATCCCCCTCTATGATCCCACCATTGGGCTACAGAGGAACCACCACTGCTTTCACTTCTGTCTTCACTTTCTGAAAAGGCACAACATTCTCCACATTTATGTTTGGCTGAAAGAGCTGTTGAATCCAGGCCAGATTTCTGAATAGCTTCAGGCCAGCTGAAGCGATGCTTTTGGAGTCTGAGCTATTTGCAGGGCAGGGGAGGGTGTTGGAATAATTATTTAGTGTTTTTCAGAATATACATGCCTGCCTATTGTGAAAGCTGCTGCAGCCCTACACTTCTCTCTCTTTCAGTATGTGAATAGAAATGAAAGAAAATACACTCTCCTGGTCAACTACACCCTTAGCGTGGGTCTGGAGATGACACTCTACCATCATTCCGCAGAGGTGGAGTGTGTGCTTGCTGATATTGGTAAGTTTTCCCCTGACATCAACTGGTTTGTTTGCATCAACAGCATGGCTGTCATTGAATTCAGTGAGAGCATCAGAGTGAGGGTGAGAGCTTTGGGGAAAACCCCACCCCTCAATAGCTCATTGTTGGTAACAGCCAAGTTGCTGCTCCACTGATGGCAGCTCTTCTGCATACTGGCAAGACAGTCTGCCCTCGAGACACTGAGAGCAATAAAACAAGTGTGTAGAAGTTGGCTTGCAAACTCAGTGAACAAGATGCCTCAGAACATGAACATACATCTACTGGCAAAACTTTCAGACATTGCTACAAGTTTTAGTTTGTCCTCAAATACAATTCTGCCTCCACATCCAGGACAGAACTTAACTAACTCAAAAAAATTGCTGTAATCTCCAGAGACAGCATTTCTGGAAGGAGAAATCATCCACTAAGAACTGTACTTAGCAGGTTACTGAAACAGCTGGGAGGTCTGTTTGATATTTTCTCAAATTTATTAGATTTTTGCATGCCACAAAGATGACAGTCTCCTCACTGTCCTATTTTATCTTTGAAACAGCTCCTGCTTCAAAGGAGGCTGATCAAAAAATGTATTCACATACATAGCTCAGCTTGCCTTAGTGAAACAGGGAATAGTCCTGGAAGCAAGCTGACTGAAGCAGGACATCCCATCCCACCAGATGTGCACTGGTACACCCACTACAACCCAGCCAAGCCCTGCAGGCAATGCCAGCATGCACACAACAGGCTGCTGGGGCTTCTTACCTGTGACAGAAATCCCTGCCTGGGCCAAACCTCACCACTCAAACCTTCCTTCGTTCTTACTCTTCATCCCACCTTCTTCCCACAGAAGTACCAGAAGCAGTTGGTTCCTGTGATGAAGAAAACCTGTATCTAACCCTGCCCACTTTTGGCTTGCACCACTACTGGGACCTGTACCTTGGTAACAAGCTCCTGAACCAGCACCTTGCCCTCACCAATGGGTACCTTGCAGCTACCAACTCCACACACCTGGTCTTGCAAATACCTCTGTTTGCTGGGGGACTCATCTACCAGGTACAGGAGCTGTTCAGCAATGCCTTTCTATAGCACACAGGGCTGTTTGCTCTCACAGAGTCCTACAGTCACAGTCTGTCCTGCTGTTACACACATTGGAAAACCTCCAGAGGGAAGGACTCTGAGCCACAGCAAGTAGAGTAAGAGGCATCAGACCTGGACCCTTCTGGTATTATGCAATCTACGGTCCCCACTTGTCTCTAAAAGATATGCACTAAGTCTTCAAAAACAAACTCCTCATTGTTTTTAGTAAGATGAGGCAAAATGTCCCATCTGACCTGAGCCAGAAACAATATTTCAATACAGCTTTTATGAAAGAAGCTCTTTTATAGGAACTTCTTGTAGAAATGTTAAGACACGGCAGGGGAAAATTGATGCTCTAATAATTTGAATTATTCAACAATAATCAGTGCAGATTTATCTCCATGACAGTGACTGATAAATTCATACAAGAAAACTTGTACTTCTGTCCCCAAGTTGCTTCAGGCTCAAGTCTTCACACTGACTTAACTCTTGTGACTTGTTAGAATTCTTGTGACACAAGCTAAGGGGCAGAACTTTGCACATGTGGATGATGTACTATAACAAGAGAGCTCTTCCATCTCCTCTGCAGGAAGTGTCCTTTCAGAAAATTAAAGCAAGGTTTGATGTTGCCCTAAGGAAGGTGAGAACTATGGAGACCTTACAGATATTCTCCATTAGCTGCAGTTTTAATACTTCAGCATTTATAAGTAAGTTATGCAACTGATCAATCAATAAAAAAGATGTGTGATTCTTTCTTGAGCTCATAACCAACTCTCTGACTTTCTCAGTATGCCACCCAGATGGTACCATAATGGTATCTGCCCAAATGAAGACAGTTCCTGCCATTGACATGAGTAAAACCAAGCTAAGGGACAGCTCCTGCAAACCTAGAGAGTATAATGAAGCTCATGCCTTCTTCAAGTTCCATGTCACTACCTGTGGCACTTCAGTAAGGGTAAGTCCATGGCCAGAGCAGAAACACCTGCTGGAAGTCTCTGCCTCTTCTGCATTTTGTCTTTTGGTCCCCTGCTCCAGCTCCTGAGAAGAGTCAATTTATAATGAGCTTCCCATATGCACAGTTTGAAGGTGACCACATTATTTATGAGAATGAAATCTCTTATGAGAAGGAGACTCTTCCAGGACAGAGCATGCCAACAATCACAAGAGATCCAGACTACAGGTAGGAGCAGCTGCTCACTGACACTGCTCACTTTTGTACAGCTGCTGAGGAATATATGTGAACACAAAAATTGCTGTTTCTTCTACTCTAGACTAACAATCTTGTGCTACTACCAAGCAAAAGAGACCCTGGTGCTCGGTGTCTTCCCCAGTGAACCGGTCACATCCCCTCCCTTTGGCTCTGGGACGATGATTCCACATTCAAATACTGCAGGTGTGCAATTCCCTTCCATTTTTAAACCTTTCTGACTCTTTCAGTCCTAAGTTCCCTTGTTAAGACAGGCCTTACTTTCAACTAAAGAGCCTCTCTAACATTTCCTTCTCTGCAGCTTACAGAAGGGTAAGACAAGCTCTGAATGTAGTTTCAAGAGTGTCCAAAGGTAAATCTTCTCCCATGGAAATCAGAGAATCTCCAAGTATGTTTTAGTTCAAATAATATAAAATAACAACAAACTCCCCTATCATTTTCTCGAGATGAATCCTTCATGGAGTTCTATGGGCCCAGCGTGGCAATACTCAAACAACCCATGGAGCCAGTGTTTCTTGAGGTAGAACTGAAAGACAAGAGCCCCAAAGTGGAGTTATACCTGGAAAACTGCTGGGTAGCCAGATCTCCAGACTTCAACTCTACCCCAAGATGGAACATCACTGTGGATGGGCAAGTGGTATTAAATGTCCAATGAACTCATCAGCAATGTCCTAATTTCTGCTTAGATCTGATGATCTTTCCTCTCAAATAGGTGTGAAATTAATGGCAGTGAGTTTGCTGCAGAGTTCTGCCCAGTACCTGTGAGCCCCAGGGTGAGACACCCCTCTCACTTTAAAAGGCTGGCAGTAAGGACCCTGGCACGGCAACTGGAGCAGGTAGGATCTAGTGAAAGACTCACCTCCCACTCATGGACCCTATCCTGGAAGTCTGGATGATGCTCTTAGTCCTGTGGTTTGGTTGGAGGTAGTCCTGCAAGGAGCAGGGAGTTGGACATGAAGATCCATATGGGTCCCCTCTATCCTGAGATATTCTACGACTCTGCTTTGAGAAATAGACTTAGGCACCTCACAGACTTAAACTCTAGCCAGCATTCAACTCAGCCACCCTGACTGGTGTGCAGCTTTAATTCAGTTCTCTTCTTAAATCTTCTCTGCCACCTAGCTGACTTGAGAATGGACTGGCTGGATTAAATAAAAGAATTTGGTATGTAAATATGATTTTTATATGGTGGTTTTGGCTTTGTGTATGATCAGATTTATATCACTTCAGCTCAAAATGTCTAGAGCAGAAAAATCAGCTTTTATATCCCAATATGCACATGAAGTTCATCTCTGCTGTCTCCCATCTGTCCAAGCCAGTCATCCATCTCCTCAGGTGTCAGCCCAATGGGCAGAGAAGCAGAGGCACATGAGTTTGGTCTATAGTTTGAGATCCTGTTCTCTTCTAAGGACTAAGGAGAGCAAAGAAAAACCCAGGAGACTCAGCTGGGGGTACTTTGCTCCTTGTGCACCCAGCTGAGTGAACTGCCTGTCCTGCCATGTACTGATACCAGCCGTGGTGTGTTCACCCTGCCTGGGCAGCTCAATAACTGCATCATTATTTACTCAGCCTTTTATAGCCCCCTCAACTCTTGAGCTTGCTAGAAATGAACATGATGCAGTTCTGGCTTGTGCTGCTTCCTAAGTGTGCAGCTGCAGCAGGCACCAGATTGAGTTTCTGTCTAGCTTTGATACGCTGCAGCACGTGAGGTTTTAACTTCTCCTGTCTCAGCCTCTCAGTTACCAAACTGCTTGAGGGCTTCCTTGACACCAACTTTAAATTTCAAGGCAGGTTCAGCTAGAAGGTGCCTCATGGAACCTTCATGTTCAGAGAAGCCTAAGTCTAATCACATGTAGTTTCTGCAAAAGGCAAAGACAAAACAATGTTCTGCAAAGTGGGATTTGGTATGGATCAAGTGTCACCTTTTTCTTCTTCTCAGGTGTATGTGCACTGCTTGGTGGCAGCATGCTCTCCTACCAACACACAGCCTGGCAGCACCTGCAGAGGACACTGCAGCTCAAGCAGGGAGAAGAAGGGTAGGTTGTGGAGGAGAAAAAGAACCATTGCAATCCAAGCCTGACCTGATGTTTCTCAGAGATTTAGGAGCTGTGACATCTGAAATGCCTGGGGCATGGACTGTGAACACTGATGTCACCCTTGGTGCACAGCATGTATGTATTCTTTAAAATCTACACAAACACACTGTGTATCGTTCTCAGGCTCTCCAGGTCACCCTTCTGACAGTCTCCAGGGCTATGTACTTGCTGGACCAGTACGGATTGTTGCTCCAGATCCAAGATGACACATGTAAACTGAATTTGGTAAGAATTCCAGGCCTGTGTATTCACCCTGAGAGGTCGCCATGCTTTGTGACACAGGCAATGCCGAGTCTGTCCTTGAGGACCTCAAAAATAAAAGTTCTGGGACAAGAAAAGGGGAAGGACATGGTTTCAGTCCCATGGTCTCAGCTTGAGCCCATAAGAGAGGGAAGAAGGAGATCTCCCTGCCAAGCCAAACACAGGTGCCGTGGCTCTGGAGCAGATGCCAGCAGCAGAGCAGGGCATGCTGGAGTTGGGCCATAGCAGGCAGATTTGGAGCCAGGTATTATTTCAACAGGTTTTCAACAGGACTGCCCCCAGTCTGAGAGAAAACAGATCCAAAATTTTAGAAACAAACACTAAGGCTCTAAGGCACACTGCCATATTCCAAATGTTTTTGAATGGTTCAAATCCTCCAAAGAGTAGGGTTTCTCCCATAGCTTCATCCACCCTTGAAGAACCAGAGCTGCTGAGCTGTCTGCTCCAGCATCACTCCTCACTTCAGCCTCTGTGTGTGTCTCCAACAGTACATGAAGGCTCTGCTGTGCTGGCTGCTTTCCAAATGGTGCCACTGGACACAGGAGCTACTTCTTCCAGGAACCACCAGAACTATTTGCATGAAGTTTAAATACCAAATGGTGGGACAGCACTGGAAACTTCTTGAGTCTGCTAACAGGATCAGTAAATCTTGCAACCTGTTGCCTTTTTGAAGTGGCTACAGAAGAAAATTTACCAGAAAATGACCCAAAGCTTCAAAATAACACTTTGTGTTTCTTCCAGCTGCTCAAATATGGATTTGCAGATCACTAAAATTAGTCCAGCCCTGATTATGGCTGCTTCTTGTAATACTTCATAAAGTGACTGCCAATCCTCCCATCTGAATGCAAAGTGCAAATCTGAAGTCAAATAAAAATACACCAGAGCAATGTAAGCACAGAACATCTCCTTGCTAATGTGCAACAGCAACCATCTGCTGTACCAAGACTGGCTTCAAAGAGCCAAGCAATCGCTGCCAGTGCCCCTCCAGCATGAAACACTAGGGCACACACTTCTTCCCACTAACACAGAGTTTTGTCTATGTCATTACATCAACCTGACATTCTTGGAAACTTGTTAGCTCCTCATTTTCCTCTCACCTGCCTCTGTATGGAAAAGGCTAACTCTACACAATGTGAGCAGATGGACACTCCAGTATGAGCAAAAATGACACCTGGTATTTTTTGTTTCTGTGCACACTAGAAGCTTTTTTTTTTATTATTATTATTATTATTTTTTAGAGATCAAGTACAAACCTGACACACGACCACCTGTAATCACTCTCAGGATGTGCCTACAGTGTAACTGCAGGCGTGGCTGCAGCACAGCCTGTTCAACAGCAGTGCAGAGGGGGCAGATGGCACACTCGTGCTGACAGCACACTCGTGTGCAGCCTCCAGAGGGTTTCCTGGCCCAGATTGCAGTTTCCCAGCTCCTCAGCCCCAGCCTTCCCAGGCTGGCTGGTCACTGCACACACACGGCCCGCTTCCCAAAAGCTGCAGTCCTGCCCGAGATGGCTGCTGAGTAAATGCCCCCTTAAAGCTGTATCTGCTGAAGGAGTAAGTGCTATAAAAAGGAATGGGAGAGTGCTGGGACCCCAGGACCCCCCAGCACTGTCTGGGTGCTGCCTTCCTCTGCTGCATGAGCAGTGCACTCTGCTGTCCACAGCCCACACTGCAGAGCCCAGTAGTTTGCCAGGAGAGCACACTCCCTGTTTTTAACAACACCACCAAACTCACAAGTTTAGGTTAGCTTTCTGTTAATCTGAAAAGCAGAAATTTGTAGACTGGGATGAAGGGAAAATAATAATGACTAAATTCTAGCTCTTCTCAGCACTCTCGGGCCACACAGGTGAGCATCAGGTTTGGTGTGGTGTCACCAAGGTTCACTTGTTTTGCAGCCTTGCACTGTATATTCAGATAAACTTGTTTGCAGTAAGTGGGATATCCCAGATCCTCCCCTTTTGCCCTGGAAAAGCAGGAAGGGGTCCAGCAGCATTCCATACCCTTCACGCACCACCTGGCAGATGAGGAGACTTTTCCACATACATTGGAAGGGAGATGGAAAAGGGGAGACAGACTTGCATTCCCACTTCACCTGGGATTTCAGGCTTCCACCTTCCCAGACAAGCCAGAGCACTTCCACATCCTTGGTCTCTTTCCCCTACTTTGGTTGCTGTTCATGGTGTAGATGATGAATTTCACACAGAATCTCACAGTGTGTCAGGGTTAGGCATTCTCTGTTTACCTTTGAGGGTGTCTGTCCCAAGGTATGATTCAGCCACACGATTGCACAAGTGTACTGCTCTGCACCTGCATTCTCCTGGGATTATCCCTACCTCTCAGGTGTTACAGATGGAACTTCAGCACCTAACTCCTGTCCTAGATTGCAGTTTTCAGGCCTATAGGCTTAAATGGCTCCTTGGATTAGCTTTCAGTTACCACCCTGGTCATACCAGAGTTGAACATGCCTTTGTTATTCAGCCAATGTGGAGAAAAGGGAAAGGTATTTTTAATGTACAGACAGAGGCACACCAGAGTCCCCATCCTGGGAGTCCCCAGTCCCCACTGACCAACCTTTTCCATAGCAACAGAAGTTAGGTTGAAACCTACTGTTGTGAGGCCTGAACACAGCTGGACCAGCTGTTCCTTGCTGGGAGACAATAATATCCTTCAGGCCCACTTCACATCCTCCTGGTACAACACAAACACAAGTGATAAAAGAACTGATCACAGTGAGCTGTAGGAAGCAATGCTCTGGACTGCATCCAATCCCTCCCTGCTCATGCACTAAAGGGATCCCACAAGGAGAATCCTGGAAATCACCTTAGGAAACAGAGCAGTGCTCAGCTCAAATGGTCACAACATGCTGGAAGTGGGGCCTCCAACTTGACCAGATCTCTCAGCAAACTTTTTCATAAAAAACAACTAGACCTTCCATTCTGCATGAAAGCCACTGGTTGGGGTCAAATCTGTTTCCCTGATCCAGCCCCTGCCTCTGTTAAAAGCATGAGGCAGGTTGCAGGACATGGGTTCGGGAATGAAGAGATGACTCAGTATGAGTTAGCAACTTGTTCCATTTTATCACAGTTTCAGCTACATTTTTATAGTATTTTGGAAAGGTAACATGCAATATTTTATTATGATTGGATAATTGCTGGTTTTCATGTGTTAACTTCTACATTTCTATTGGTCCAGCTCATAACACCCGAGCTCTGTAAGATACTTTTTAGTGGAACTTATAAGATACATTAAGCAGTCATATAAGATACATTCTGCAGAATTCACATCCTGACAAACTTCACAAGATACATTTTTCAGATTTCTCATCCTAAATTCTCATATATTCTTCATGGTCTTTTTAACACTTAGTCTTCTTCATATATTTGATACAATATTGTGCCAAGGACTCATGCTGACTCAAAGTCAGGGTTGTGCAGGCCTTCCAAGGAGCTATGGCCTTGAGAAGCAAGGAATTCTTCAACAGCAGGTGAACAGTCATCTGCTGACATAAAAGAATATTGGATATTATCTTCCTATTAGCAATCTTATTGGTTTTGCTTTTGTGAATCCCTCCCCTCCTGACAGGCAACAGAGAGCATTACCTGCACAGCTGAGCTTGCCTGAGACAGAGGAGTTCAACCCCACAAAATTGGAATAGTGCACCTTTCACTCCTGTCACTTTTTGACAAGGTTACCTACTAGATGCACAGTGCAGCCCTCACTTGTAACAGCCCTAGAGATTCAGGCTTTTCATGCAGACTAAACCTCCACTGCTCGCTCAGAAGGCAGGCAGGTGGAAGGGGGACATATTCTGGCTACTTGACAACCCAACCCTTTGGCCTCAATGTGCCACAGCTTTCCATTTGGAAAGGCTCTCCTTGTTCCCCATGCTGCACTCACACTAAATGTGCATAAAACCCTTCTCACACTGCTTGGTGCCCTGCTAACCTTGGCATTCTGTCAGCTTTTCCCACCTTCCTGAAAAAGCAAGGGAAAGGCCTTGCCACATGGATAGTTGTGTGACAACTCCTTCTCCCATGTTTCAGAAGGACAAATGGAGTCCTAAGGAAAAGCACAGGGTGATGATGTTACTCTTTGCCTTGTTCTGTAAGGCAGTGATGTTATTCTTTGACATTCTCTAACACATTATGGAATTTTTCGTAAGTTTAGAGGTAAATCATCAGGTGAGAACAGTTACTCATTGCCAAATTAACCCTGGCTACAGGGAACAAGCCAAACAGAGGGTCTGCCAGTGACAGCTGTGGGAGGAAAGTCAAGGCTTGGGACAGTAGGTTTATAGGTAGGAAACCTTGGGAAAGCAGCTGAGAATTATTCACGTCTGAAGTATTTCTGGCCAGAGTAAAGAGAGTCACAGTGCATTAGCAGCAAACATCTGTTTTACTTACTGGTGCAAGCCCATGACTTTGACAAGGGCAGTGGAATGGGCAGGACTGACCCAGGAGCAACACAGAGGTGTGGAATTCTCATGCAGAGACAACCCCTAAAGCCCAGTGAAGGTAAAAATCTACAGGACCTCACCTTGAAAAGCACCCAAAGCACACAACCCTGCTCCTTTCATAGCCTGAGAGGTTGCCTGAATTTCACAAAACATTTCATAAAAGAATCTTATTACTCTCCATTAGGCTTTTAATTCTTACACTTTTATAACAGGAAACTTTGCAGGACAAGGGGAGTTACTAAATACATCCTCCACTTAAAGTTTTGTTGTTTTTTTTATATATACTGAGCATTATGCCCTTTGGTGTGGACTATCCCCTTGGTCAGTTTGGGTCACCTGTCGCAGCCGTGTCTCCTCCCACCCTCCCAGGCATCCCCAGCTTCCTCCCCAGCCTGGCAGTACAAAAATCAGAAAAGGCCTTGGCTCTGTGCAAGCCCTGCTCAGCAATAACAAAATCATTTCCACATTATCAACCCTGTGTTCAGCACAAATCCAGAACACAGCCCCATACCAGTCACTGTGAAGAAAACTAACTCTACCCCAGCTGAAGCCAGCATGGCTATTTAATAATTTCAGGCTGAAAACCTGAAAGCCAGAGAACTAAATGACTCGTGTGTATGTGAAAGGGGAAAATGTGAAAACCCTACTGGCCAAAATTATCTTGAAAGAATTCCAGATTATGCTGAAATGCATGATGACAGTTCATCCTTTCACAGGAGAGACAAGGAAATACTGTGGAGAACTGGCAACTGCTCCCAGCCCTGTGCAGTATTTCTGTGCCAACAACTGCATGAGAAGTAATTAAGCAACATTCACAAAACAACACAAGCTGGAATATTATCTCTAGCATCTTTGTTTTGTAAAATACTTACTCACTGTTAATATTTTGATCTATATCCTGTCATTTTAAGTGTTCTGTGCAGAATCACATCTGCCATCTCGCAGTAAAACTTCGTAAGTCACATTCAACTGTTCATTACTGCTTTTTTAATTGTCTCAGCATGGTCAATCAGGAACATACTTAGTTTTAGCTCACCTTCTCACCATCAGTCAAGAGTTGGTAGGATTTCTCATTTTAAGACTGAGGTGGCATGAAGCATGTCAAGTCATTGAATTATCTGTGTTTTAGAGACAGAATACCAAGATATGTGGTAGCAAAGCGTGTGCTTAATATATCAAGTCCAAAAATTAAGACTTCTGAAGAGGAAAAATGGTCATTGCCTATTTCTCAAACTGTGAATGGTCACAGACTGGTATTATGTATATTTCTGTAATTTCAAATGGCTACAGTCAAGTGTCAAGAGCACGAGCAATAAATGCAGCATTTTCTCAGCCCTTTTCCAAATCTGCTCACTGTGGATGTTGCAGTTTCATCCCCACACTGAAAGTGATCTTGGTGAGGCTGCTGGGAAGGACATCCAGAGGCCCCAGTCTGATCTCATGACTCACCCAAACAGCCTCACTCTCTTCAGTGAGTCTCGTGCTTGTGCAGACTCTGGGATCATTCATGGAGGAACTCACTGTAAGCAGAAATGTCACTGGCATCATTTTATTTAAAAGACAAAATCCTAATGCTCATCTGAGCAATCAGACAGTATTTTTTTCATTAGAACTTGTGTTGCTATAAACTTGCTGACAATTTACAGACTTCAGTAATGGTCCCTCCTACCATGTGAGAAATGATGCTGCCTGGGACTTCACAGGCATCTCCATCAGATGGATTTCACACTGTATCTTTCAGGAAATTGATCTCTAATAAGAGAAAGCCACAACTCCTCCTGTGAATATTTTCTACAGTAAACTCTGCAGATAATCATGAGATAAAAAGTACATTTTCACTTTTATTGTCAATTAATCTGGCCAATATATTCATTATAGAATTACAAAGTATTTCTGTACAAAATCTGTAGATGTGTCTCACAGAGATCAACATTACACATTCCCTCAAGAACAAAAACCCCAAATCCAGTTTCTTTTGCAATCATAACCAATTTTTAACTTATTTATCTAAGAATTAAGTGTTTCCACAGGTCATAACAGATGTAAATGTTCTTGGGTTTTATCCATCGATGACAAAAATCACATTTATGGGAATTGCATCACTGAATTTTCAATAACCCCGCTTCTGTTTTTCTTCTTTATCAAGAATAGCCTGTTTTAGACTCAATGCAGCATCTTCAAACTGGGGGTTTAACTCTAATACTTTCCTGAAATCTTTTATGGCCTCATCAAAGTCTCCTGTCACAAAAAAGAAAAAAAGGAAAAGCAAAATTATCTTTAAGTGTTCATGCTCACAAACCTCTCACAACTCAAAAACACCTCCTAATACACCCACAAAGTAGCAGCTACTTCCTGGATCCACTACATTTGAATTCTCCACAGGCTCAGCTGGGAGTCAAAGGGCAAGAATCTCCAATGGACTTTATGCTCAGGTCAGCCGGTTTATTCCCAAGAGGAGACAAAAGGCCCACACCAATAATGAAGCTGCCCTAAAGCTGGTACACAGGCACAGAGCTTCCAGATGGTGCCCACGGCCCGGCTCCATTCTCTAGTCCCCCGACCTCTGACATGGCCAAGCTCTAACAAAAGGCACAGCGCTGTCATTTTGTTACGGCACCATCAGAAACGGGACAGGAAATTCCCGAGGTGGCCAGTAGCCCACTGGAGGTTGTGAAGGCTGCGCTCACCGCAGCTAAAGCTGCTCGGGAAATGCTGTATCTCAGATTTATTTAATGGTAGTGTTTGGAACTGGCTTGTTTTACCCCAGCGCAAATTCTTCCGCAAGTACACCCTTCCTCCTGTTTTCCACAGAACAGCATCCTTTCGAACGGCTCGGTTAGGAACAGAGGGGTGTAAGAAGGCACAGGCGGGGCAGGCAGCACCTAAAGCTGCTGTCACTGCTCAGGACGTGTCGCGCCCGTGGCGGAGCCGTGTTCCCCGTCCCGCCCGTGACCCGGCGCTGCCCGGCCGGCGCTGCCCCGGCCCGGCCCGTACCCAGCCGGTAGCGCACCAGCCCGCGGTTGTAGTAGGGCACCTCGAAGGCGGGCTGGCACTCGATGGCGGCCGTGAAGTCCTGCACGGCGGCGGCGAACTCCACGCTCAGGTACCGCGCCTGCCCGCGATCGTTGAGCGCCGCGGCGAGGTCGCAGCGGGCACTGCGGGGACAGAGGGAGCGGCGTTAGCGGGGGCCCGCCCGGAGCGCCCGCCCCGCTGCCGGGCCCCGGCGTTACCCCTCGGGGCTGCGGGCGATGAAGCGGCTGAAAAGCTCCTCGGCCGCCGAGAGCCGCCGCGCCCTCAGCTCC
>NC_031770.1:103305926-103366447 GCF_001522545.3 Parus major
GGCGCGGCCACGTGAGAGAGGGCGCGGGGGGACGGAGCTGATCACACGGCGGGGCGCGAACTCGATACTGAAATACCGAAATACCGGGATACCGAAATACCGCCGTAGCCTCTGTAATAACCAGCTGCTCCATTCTCGTGAGACCCTGCAGTTCAGCGCCCAGATCTGGGGCTGCAGCACAGGCACAACATGGAGCTGGTGCAGCGAGGCCAGAGGACACCAAGATGATCAGAGCTGGAGCACCTCCCCTCGGGACACAGGCTGGGAGAGCTGGGGTTCAGCCCGGAGAGGGCTTTGTGGAGACCTGAGAGCACCTTCTAGTACCGAAAGGGGCTCTAAGAGAGCTGGAGAGGAAATGTTTACAAGGGCATAAAGGGATAGGACAAGGGAGAATGGCTTTAAGCTAAAGGAGGGAAGGGTTAGGTTAAATACAAGGAAGAAATTATTTACTGTGAGGGTGATGAGGCTCAGGCATAGGTTGCCCATAGAAGCTGTGGGTGCTCCATCCCTGGAAATACTCAAGAACAGGGTTGGATGGGCTTTGGGCTACCTGGTCAAGTGGAAGGTGTTGCAGCCCTTGTCAGAGGGCTTAAAACAAGATGTTCTTTAAGGTCCCTTCCAACCCAGGCCGTTCTATACTCTGTGAGTCTATGGAGATGGGGTTAATCCTTACTGGCCTAAGATAAGGGAGGTGGTTAGGTGAGAGCACAGAAGAGGTCCTACACTCTGCTCTCCTCAGAAATGTGCTAGGGCACAATGTGAATGTCACAGCTCACGGCTCTTGTCAGGCAGCCAAGTGCTGGCTGGTCCTGGGGACAGCTTGTCCCCTGCATCAAGGCCCTGCAGCACTGCCAGAGCACAGGCCCAAACCAGCAGTAAGGTAGGACAGCAAGACATCACTCCTATGACGTTTCTGTGTAACAAAGGTGACACTTCAGCTCCTGAAATCTGTTCCAACAGATGCAGGCTGCTCTCAAGCTGCATGAAAAATGCCAGGTTCCAGGTTGCAAGTTCATGGAGGTTTCCTTAACCTGTTGAAGATGACATCACCCAAGCTCAACAACCCGACTGACACACTGACTGCTGCGTGTTTTCAAGCCCTTTATTGCTGTGGTGGGTTTAGCTACACTTGGCAAAAAAACCAGCACTAACATATGCTTTTAATGGTATCATCACTCAAGTAGTACAAAAACATCTATGGAAATATTATCAAAATTACTGTGACATTACTTCAACTCAGGAATTGCTTCCTTCAAAAAACTCTAAATTTTGAGAAAACTCAGTAATTTCCTGTGGAATTAGATTAGACAAAAAAATGGAGCCTACTCAGAGTAGAACGTGTTGATATGAGCCTACATTCAAGTCACATGGTTTTGAAACTGGGCTCAATCTATAATAAGAATGCTTTGACCTTAAATCTTTTTTTAAAAGTGTAGCAAAAAATGGATCTATTTACATGGTAATTTCTTCAGATAAATGGAAGCAGTAAAGGTTTTTCTTGTGGGTTTTCTCTTTTGGGAGTTTTTGTAACGTTTCTCTACCAGCAGCACTAATTGCTACAATAGAGTAACCTGAGTTGTATTTCAAAAGAAAACAACATTTTAGAGGCCGTTTTTAGCAGTCATAAATGCAGATACAGAGTTTATCCTCAGCTTACTGTGCTGTGGCACAGAGGACAGGCATTATAATGGCCTGCTTCTTTGGCTTTCATACAGTGCTTACACACACTGCACATCCAGAATCGATACTCCAGGATAGGGGCTCCGGTTGCAACACACACAGGAGGTTTACCATCTTCACTATAAAAAAAGAAAAAAAAGAGTAAAGCTGAAAGAATAAAAATGTGGTGTGCCAGTTGCTGATTAGAAGTTATTAGCTCATGTAACACTTCATTATTCACGTAACCAAGTATAAAAATCTTCACACCAGAGAATACCCACCCCCAGAATCATAAAGTCAACAAATCAGGAGCAGCAGAACTAAAAGATGGGGTGAAAAGAAGCAGTGAAGGCCGTATAAAGGTAAGGCCTGATTAGACACGTGCACTGCTATTACACTCCTTCCTCTGAAGCCTGAAGGGTCAACTTGACAGCTGCTACTGAGATTCCATACAGATGCACAGTAGGATCAATCAAGACAGGTTAAAATCCTGTTTGCTAAAAGAAAACTGATTCATAATTGATTTCCATATTTACAAGTTCCATGCTCTTGGCAGGAAGTATGTCACACACACATGTGGATACAGCCACTCCAAGGACTTACCCCTTCAATGTGCCATTCCCACTAATTTTAACTTCACACCAAATAGATTTAAGTAATTCACAGAACACTGGAGAGCTGTTAGTTAATAAAGGTTGAACAGTCCCTTGTCGATATTTCATCACCCCACCATGGTGATGCAAACAGTAACATTCCTACTCTATTGTCACATGACACCATCTCAAAGGTCCTAAAACTCCTGTGCTTTGTCTACCTACATTTCAAATTAAGATGAAGTTACATCTTTATGCCCAATTCCTCAAAGGAGTCAGTGTCTCTTTTCCCAAACAATATAGTGCTGTATTACCTTCCTCCAAACTGGCCAACTCCTGCCTCATTCTTGCCCAATATTTGGTTTAAGCAGCAAAGAACTTAATTAGTTTGGTCACACACAAATCCTGCTAAAACCCAACTAAACTAAACCCAACCTGCTAAAATGCAACCAACAGCAGAAAAAAGTGATAGTATTCTTATAGTATCATATAAAAATAAACCCACCTCTCAAGAACATCATCCAGATCAGATTTTTTGTTATGCTTTGGTCGGTATCTTGTGAATATCTCTAGAGCAAGGTCTTCATACTGTTGTCTCTGCTCTGGCGTAAGAGTTTCTAAGGATTCTAATTTAACAAAGGCTTTTGAACACGTATCAAATGCTCTGTTTGCACATGCACAGAGTGCCAAAAGGGAATATATTTCAACTGCAGGGATAATATCTTCATAGTCTCGCAAATGAAGAGCTAAAAAAAATGAAAAAAAGAAATCCAAGGAACTATTACACATCTTCTGAGAAGTGCAAACATCTATATGGAATAGTTGCTACTAGACAACAGTATGAATTCTAAAAATTGGACAAAATGAACCACAGCCTTTTTATTGCCTTGACTATGAAGCATTGCTCTGAAAAAAAAAAAATAGATTTCACTTGGAAATTGGTGTCTTAAAACACTTATTTTAGTTGGTTGGTTGGTTTTAAAAATATTAGAAGGATTTGAAATCTTCATTACTTGGACAAAGTACAAGGAGCCATTTGTTTCTTTAATTCCCACAGATTTTTTGTGAAGCTCTATAAGGAGGTGTGATGTAAATTCAGGTAGGCCTTTTAATTTAGGGAGAGAAAAACAACAGCAGAACATCTGCAGAGATTGACCAATTTACCAGGTAATACTTTGAAAGATTTGTATATTCTTTCACAAAGTCCTTTCCAGGTATTGTGACTGCAGCCATGTTCAATTCATTACATGGTTTTGGTTTAAATTCCGTGGACTTATTAAGAACTGAAAAACATGGCAGCTATAAATGAAGTTATGTGCTGTCTTTACAGGGTTGAAAATGAATTCTTACCTGTTTTCAGTGCTGCATCTACAGAACCTTTATAGAGCTGTTTTTGTGCAAGTATGAAAAAGTGGTAAGCCTCAGCTCCTCGCCAGGCATTGTCTGCAAAGCGATTCGTTGAAGAAAGAACATCTTCTTCCAGCAAACCAGCCAAAGCTGAAGCACTCTGAAAACAAACCAGTATCACAAGTAATTTTTATATGAAACAGATACAGCAGGAAATAGGGATATATGAAAAGAGCTTTTCCATACTTGATGATTACACCACTGTCCATGTTAAGTGGGAAGAATACAAATGGACCTACAGTGAGCATTGTCAGGCGTTCTGTACAGAGCACAGGCACAACATATGGTACAGATTTTCAAAGATAAATATCATATATGTGTGTATACAAATAGATTTTGTGCACATCTGCAGACTGGTTCATAGTTTGGATTAATACTGCATTTCAACACCAAAGCTCTTAAAAAATTTCTTTAAACTATTTCATTTGTGCATATGAAGATGAACATGTGAGCAGAGAAAAAAATTCATCCGTTTGCTTCCCCTGTATCTGGAGCCATCTCCCTGCTGAATTACAGGCAACACAGCTTAATCAAATCACAGATCACCCTTTGGGATCAATACTTCCAATTGACACAAGAGTCTTGCAGGAGGAAAAAAGTCTGGAGTTTCTTAGTATGGTTTTCATTGTTATAGTGAAAACATTAAGAAAAACACATTAAACTTAGGAAGAAAAATATCTATTAATACATACAATTTAAATGTTTTAAAATAATACTTAAAACAATATGTTTTCATGGGGGACTTGCTTGAAAGAAAGCTTTGTTCTTAGCAGGGAAAAGGGTTATTAAAAAAACATTATAGGCTCCCATGAAGATGGCTTGCTATAATCTGACTAGCTAGCAGATACCAGAATTCAGAAAGGGGAAAGAGAAAAGAAAGACACTACCTCTGAACTTTTCTCTTTAACTTTTCCCCTTTGTGCATTTTGCATTTGTTCATGACACTGTTCCATAAGTAAGGCTGATAGCACATAAAGCTTTTTAACTCGCAAAGGCTTCGTCCTTTTCTTTGACTCTTCATCTGCAATCTTAAAAAAAAAAACCAAAGGGATTTAATTCTCTTGGACAATTGCATGATTGTACAAACCTAGGAAATCATGCCAAAAATTATTCTGCCTTTAAATGTAATAATTTAGACTGAAAACAGAACTATAAATGAAAATGTCAAAGTGAAATATGCACATTATTCTGTATTTATTTAGCTAACATGTATATAAAGCCAGATTCTCAGGAAGGATAAATCAGTGTAACCATGTATAAGTCTAGTGATCTAGTATAAAAATAAACTAAAAAATAGCAATTTTTAAACACATACATAGCTTTCAATAAGGTCTGGTGGTTTTCCCAGAAAAGAAGAATGGCTTTTGAAAGTAACATATATTACATATAGTGCTATAAATATTTGCAGTAAAAATTGCATATCATTCCTACAAGACTTTAAGCTATGTAGAGAAATCTCTGCAGCCAAACCAAATCTAAGCAACATCTTTAACTTAAAAGCACACCACAGCCATTTCTAATTGAAGGAACTAATTGAAGAAATACCAAAATTTAAGTTCTAGTTATTGACATAGTTGTTTTTTTTGGGGGGGGGGGGGTTTATGTTTTTTTGTTTGTTTTGTTCTTTTTAAAAAAAGGAGATCAAAAATAACTCCCATGATATCTGAAATAACATGGGCATTGCATGCCAGGCCAGTCTACCACACTCTTTTACTATGCAATGCAGGGCATCAGGACCTTTTATGACATGGAGTTCATCTACTGAAGTGAAAGTCTCAAAATAAATAGATAGCTTGTGTCTCCAGTCTCCTCTCCACTAGCTACAGAGGACATCCAGGGTAACTATTACTGATAGAGATACCTGAACTCTGGGAAATGGGTTAATATTTGCATTATCCTGTATGATGACATCTGCTTAATTGCCTTGACATTGTTAAAACTAAAATAACCCCAAGAGAATAAAAGTAACATGGAAATAGTAAGAGCTAGTCCAAAAACCCCAGTTACCTGACATAAAAATAAAACCTGCAATACCTTGAACATGAGCTTAGCAGCTTCGAAGAAATAATTGGCTTTACGGTAGAGTTCTATAGCATCAAGGATTTTATTCTTTTCCAGTAAATGGCTTGCATATCTGGCTAACAAGGATCCAATCTCTTTCATATTGTGATTTTTAGCCAGCTCCACCGCTTTATTCCACTAGAAATTAAAGGAGGCAATTATTAATCTCATTTTTTCAAATACACTCTCAGAACAAGTCAGGTATTCATGAACAGACTGCAATGTTTGTGTGCAATATTTCATCACCATTTTGAACCAGACTGCTATAAAATTAACATAAAAAGCAAGAGAATACAAATGTTTACATCATTGCAAATCATGTGATGCAGCAGTACTGAAAAAATGCTGGACCTCTGTCCAAAACCACATATAAAACAGTTGCTTCTACTTTCATAAAAGCTATGCAAAATCATTTCAGTGCAGCTCATAACTGGACATGTGGATTTCAACACTTCTGATATTACTTAAACCAGACTCTGAAAAGTATGTCTGAAAGAGTACCTTAGCCCAGAAGCTTAAAGCACACAGTAACTTTACTTTTTCTTTTATATACCTCATTTTGTCTGTGAATTTTCCTCATCTCCAGTGGCTTGGCTACTGTGTTTGCCCCAGATGAAAAGTTTGTCAGGACTGAGATCTTAACTGAATCTCACACCTAATAGCTCTTCAGATCCATAAACTAAGATAGTTCACATAAAGCCAGCCCTAGTCAGTCCTGCTATTCCATCCATCAAATTCCTCATCCTCAGTTTTTCCCTTACTTGTGTTGACACAGACTGCACAGTTGCACAGGTTAAGTCATACCAGGGAACAGCTCTAGTTATAAACATGCAGATCAGTTTTCAGCTCAGCTTTTTCCAGCTACATCCTCATCCAGTCACAAATCCATTTGCATCTATACAAAGAAGGATGGGGATGTGGAAAATACCCAGAATGAACATCTCTCCAGTCTTCTCCCATTCCATCAGGAGGCAGCACAGCCTAGCTCCACAGAGGTTACAAATGTCTGTATACCGAGCATGGTGCCCACATTCCCTGCATGCAGCTTTGCACTGCCCCTCCTGTGGTTTAATCTTAATCTCAGAGAACTGGCTTAAACACTAAGTATGAATTTTCCACAAACGATGATAAATCATCTGACACTTAACAAGGATTTATATTCCACTGGGCATTAGGATAGAAATCTCACTGTTAAATTGTTATTATTACAGATAATTTCCTGCTGTTTTACCTGGTTGAGATGTACACAGGTATCCACGGCATCCTTTGGCTGATTACATTTCAGAAAGGCTGACACAGCCTGTTCACACATCCCCACTCTCACAAACATATAAGCTATATCCTGCAAAAAGCATCAGCACTGTATTAAATTCACTTCTGCATTTTTAGTACATTGTGCAGCAACAGCAGTACTCCTGTTTGGTTAATTTAAGTCCGAGAGGGTGGGAAATGGGTTGTTTGCTTCATGGATCCTGTGAAGGCACCAGGATTGTTGTAAATCTTTAGAACAGTGTGCTAGTCACACACACTGCTTCTAATCTAAATTCAAGAAAGCTATTACAATGAGGTTAAAAGAAAATGCTATGTCTTATTTTACTGGAAAAGTCATTAAAGGAGCATGTTTTGCACTTTCCAAGCATTTTGGATTAAGTCAACCACAGCATAGTTTTAAATTAGCTACTATTTAGTAGATAATTTCCTGCTACATATACACACCTATACCCTGTACACCTATATATCCTACACACCCTATCCCATCTGCTTTCTCTCCTTTTAGAGTCAGTCAGGTCTTTCTGGGGAACTGGGACAATAAGGGAAAGGGAATATAAAAATAACAGTAATACTAGAGATCAATACCACAGTAACACCATTGCACTTGAGTAGGTCAAACACTGCATTCTTTCTCTCATTCTCAACCCTCTCAAGATGGGAAATTTTGAATAAATAGTTGGGTATAAGACAATGAACAGTAAAGGTGCTGTTTTGCTTACAGGGAGCAATTTATGATTCTCTGGAAGTGAGTTGGCCAAATTCTCCAGTCCTTGGTAGTCTTCTAGCATGTAGTAACATTCAGCTAAACGTTCCTGGTTTTGCCCTTGGACATAGTACTGTACAGCATTTAACCTAATAAGACAAAAAAAAGTGGTGGCTTCTGATGTACAACACAAGAGAAGTTTTTAATTCTGTAAGCCTTTTGCATTTCTAATTTAAAATCACATTATTTTAAATAGGTAATTTTACTTGACAAACTTTCATAGCTAGAATTTCACTGTTTTTCCAAAATGCACTAAAAATTATAATTTTCACAGACCATTATATTAGAAGTGTAGCAATATTGATTCTTTGACTATCATAAGATTAGGAAGTCAAGGAATTCTTAAAGCTATATTCCCACATCTGCAGAGATGAGGACAGACAATGGACAACTTACAGCTAAACTTCCAGAAAAAGGATTTACTGTTGTGCTTCCGTATTTGAAAATGCAAACACTGAGACCACCAAGACCAGTCTCCAAAACTACCTGAAGCATCTAAAACTCAACTTTCAAAATCTAATCACAAGTTTTCAGCTGCATTGTGACAATACAGATTGGATAATGACAATACATAGTGGAGCTGTGGAACTCTAAGACATGGGCTTAGAAGGCAACAAGAAATGTTCATGAAAAAAAATTCCCTGCAAGTAATTAGCTATGGAGACATCACCTCTGGTTCAGTAAGCACCTGACTGCAAAATGTGTTCTGGAGAAATACCATCACAGGTGTGCCCTGCCCTTAAAATCCTCCTTGGGTGCCCAGTTTGGGCAACAGCTGGAGACAGATCCAGGTCAGAGAACTCTGGACTTTCTCAAATATTCATGGTTTGAAGCATTTTTGAAAATTCACTGAAGGTTAGTAATTCTGTACTACTTTTAGTCCAGTTTGGTTTTTTAATACTTTCTATATCCAGTCTAATTAAACTGTATAAGTATTTCTCTTTCCTTCCCTTCCTTTGAAGCAGACAAACTTCTGGCAAAGCAGAGATTTTGTATCCCCTTTCACCCTTTAGGAAGCTGATCAGCTGCTGTTTATCATATTATGGAACCATAAAGGTGTGAGCTTAATCTCATTATTTCAAAATTATCCAAGGTACTGCATCCTGACCTTCCTGATATCTGTCCCTCCTCATAAGTTAAGTCTTGTCATCAGTTTCAACATTTCCTCTGTAAGTTCCTTACTGCAGTTTCTCTTCAGACCATACCATTTCTGCCTATCTGCGAAGTAGTCTCCAATGGCGTTGTGTGCCTGCTCCAGGAGGGCATCGTCCGAGTCCCCCGAGCCCGTTTTCAGCAGCTGCAGCACCCGGAACCAATCGCCCAGTTTGATCCGCAGCCCAATGGCAAGATCTCTAAACAGGAAACAGCAGGGAGAGCTCAAACACAACTAAATAGGTAACAACATCTCAAGAAAAGCATCCAGAAGTATTTTTGTGTTCTTAACCTGCAGTGCAGGTATCAGAATGATCCCAGATAACTTGTTTACAATTTAAACACCATTCCATTAAAGCAAATACTCAGGAGAGCTCACAGGTTATATCACACACATGCACCTCCTTATCAGCCACACTACTGTGTGAGGAGTTAAATGAGTGAGACAGCTGGGCTGATGTTACTTCAGGTTCCTTCTTCCTCTGTTCTGTATTTTTCACTGCTGACCACTACAAGAGAAGACAGCATCTGCAAAAGGCTAAAAGCAGAAGGAAGGTGAGGGGAAAGACCAAGAAGCAACAAATATGATGGAGGCTAAATAAAAATGGAGGCTAAAGCTGAGATGTAATAAAATGGATTTCAGAGACTTCTCTTCCAGATTCAGGGTGATTTTGGATAAAGCAGAAAGGACTCAGCAGTAGTTTTCCCTTTTTATTATTCATGCATACATATGACTCACTGTGTGTCTGTCTGGCATGCTTTTTTCCACCAAACAGAATAATTCTGTATTACCTCATATAAAAATAATTCTGCAGGTGCATAGAAAATAAATGGGAGATACCTATGCCCTTCTTTTAAAAATGCCCTCAACTTACAAGTAAATTAAGGAAGGCACTAGAAAGTCAATGCAGTCAGCTAAGTAAGAGTATCTATCTAAAAACATTAAAATATTATTTGAAAAATAGACTTATTTCATTGTGATTTATGGTAGATCCTTATCAGGATTTTTCTAGTTTTGAAAGTTGAAACAAGTAAACAAAAAAGTAAGTTTTTGACTTCTGCAATTCTATGTCCAAATTTCTTTTCAGCCATGTGAAAAGGAATATGCCACATCTAAAAGTGGATGTTGCAATGTGACAGAAGTGCTTAGGAGGCAGCCCACATCCCCAAACCACCACCAACTAATTAATGACATGCAAGGAAGTTTTCATTACCAGGTGCTATTGGGCACCTCTCCCCAGCTCCTGCCTTCTCCCACTTACTTTCATGAAATAATAACTAACTTTTTTCTCCATCACTCCCTACTGTTTTTCATGGCTCTGTTAATCAAAGCTTAAAACCTTCACATGTGCATAAATGATTCATGTTTCTCCATGTTTGACCACCATCTACAGGCTACACTGCACAACTGCTGCTGCTGCTTTCTCATTATCCTTTTTCATTAGCTAGAGACAGTGCTCTAGCTAATTAGAGTTAATTTACATTCCCAGCAATACTAAAATTTTGCTTTGTTTGCTTTCATTCCTGAGCAAAAATCACACTGATTGGTTTCAATGTTTCACAGTTTCATCCAGAGTTCTTCTGTCTCTCCAAAGATTACAGTTCATTAAAAACTCTGTTGTTTGTATATGTAATTGAGAAGAATGTGTACTTGGCTACTTGCACAGAGCAACACCACATAAATTAAACATTATTTAAGATTGTTTGTATTTTTGGAATCCCAGTTGAAATACCGACAAAATACTTGTGAAAAAAAATCTATAAAACGCAGCACTACCTAGAGCAGCCAAGGTTTTGTAAACAGTTTGGAATGCACTGTTTTACATACAGAACTGGTTATCTATGGATAAACCAAAATTCTCTCCATCTGATCCTTACATGTTTTTGCAGCACTCGGTAAAGACTCTCCAGAGAAAACAGCCATTCTTGGTTAAAGAATGCTTTATTTTCCATAGACTTTTTTTTTCTGTATTTACTGCTGAGATGTTTACATGCAATTACCTTCTGTCCATATCCAGATACATTCTTTCAGCTTCTTCAAATCTGCTAAAATAGGCTGCCACTTCTGCTTGCTTCATGGACTCGCTCTGCAGATTGCCCAGGCGCTTCACAAACTTAATGCCTTGATAATCTTTGCAACGCACAAAAGCTTGTTCAGCCGTCTGCAGATCCAGCTTCTGAAGGGCAGCCTCAGCCAGGAGTCGCCTGTGTGAAAAACAAACATACCAGATGGAAAAGCAGCTATAGAATAGATTAAATCAGGATACATTTTTCTAGTAATTATTTAAAGAAGACTTAAGAGTTGTTGTAATTTATTGTTTACTAGCTAATATTAATACAGTCATGAGTTTATTCCTAACACATTCTGTGATGTGTCTGGTACTTGGTTAGGGAGAGATGTTCAAATAATTGCTAATATTCTTTTGTTCAGCTGTTCAGATGGACACTTGCTTGGGAGGAATGGGCAAGATTTGACTGTTACATTTATGTGAAATGTGTTGCTGGTCTCAGTGCAGTTCCACTTATTTATTTATTTCTCCCTATTCATTTGTTGAAATTTTAAGCCTTGATAGCAGTCTCAGTCTAAATGCCTCCAGCTACATTGGCCATGATAAATAAATTATCCTTCTGATGCATCTGGATGTTCCTGGTCCTGTTAGGACAGCAGTCTGGGAGAGCAGGGAAAACCTTTGGGGAACCTTGTAACTGGTACTGCTCCATTGGTTAGCTCTGCAAACAGGGAATTCAGGCCAAGCTGTGTGCATCAGGTGCTTGAATGAGCTCTAGAATTTTCTGCAAAAATAAGGCTATTTAAAATTTAGACTGGCTGACTGACATTGTGAAACAAACTCAGTGCAGTAAGGCACTGAAAAAACCACTAATATTACTGCTGTATTCAGTGACCCAAGCCATGCTTAGGCAGTATCAGCTCTGTATTTTTGAATCAATTTGAGAATGTTGGTATCACCTAAACTCAAGTGCTCATCACTGACATCAAAGAAAGCAATTATCTGCTACACATCACCCTGTTTGTTGCATTCTAGAAGTAAGGTCACTGTTTTGTTCTGATCTACAGTATCTTGGCTTTATATCCAGCACTTCTGATCCATCTCTTCATAAATATGTGATATGTTTTCTCTTATAATAAAAATAAAATTCATGGCAATTTTGGAGCAAGGTGAACAGAATTTGACATGTATTTTGTGATACAGAACTTTTACTGAGACACAGACTTGCACAACTAATAGTCATTTTATATTAAGTGAACAGATGGTACTAGCAAAAAAAGCATAAAAAGTTTCAAAACTCAAAAATATCTTCAGCTAGTTCAAGACGTTTATGAAAATGAAGACTCAAAACACTAGCATTTTACCCTACACACTCAAGCTAATAAAATTATACTATTACAGAAACTTTCAGAATACAATTTCAACTAGCAAATCCTGTTGTTCAAAATTAATATTCTAGAAACAAAGGCACAAGTAGATAGAAAAGAATGTTTTTTGGTACAAGCTTTTAAAGCAAAGTGTCTTGTACAGTCTTTCAGCAACTCTAAATTAATCTCTGAACAATCATAATGAACAGTGAACTCTCCAACCCCATTGATGCAAGCTAAGCATCCAATGCTGCAAGAGACTATTTAGCTTCAAAACAGAGGCAAAATTACTAAAGAAGGGAACAGATAAGTAAACAGTCTCCACAGAGTTAAAGAGAATTGGTCTCCTTCATCAAGGAATTTGTCAATGAAGTTCTAGGTTCTGCACTGACTTTTCATTAAATTATCTACTGAGGCCTTTACTCTTCCAGCCCTTAGAAGCTGGGATATTGAACAGATTTCCAGCACTCCTATTTTTACATGTTTACTCTCACACATTTGCTCTGCAGACTTTTCAACTTTAGTTTAATAGCTGAACCATGTTTAGTTTAAGCATGCCACTATCTCCATTTCTCAGATTACTTCTGAAATGCTGCATGGGAACACAGCACACCCAGCCCTCCTCATTTCTGTCCCTCATGGCCTGTCCACATGCTACAAGGTTACTCAAACTACTCTTATCCATCCATCAATCTGATGTGTTCCCTTTACCGGATTTTAAGCTCGTTAATGTTCAATATCAAATATATAAATTTTAATTTTAATTTAACCAACTTGGTTATCTTTCTGTCAGCTTTTCATTCCCTCCAAAACACAAGGAACACTGTTTTGGGGCCCATACAGCACAGAGCAAAACGGTGTCCTGAGCTTAGACCCTATACCCACTATCATGATACAGCACATGCCTGACATTCTAGGTACTCCAATATTCATTAAATCTTAAATGTTTGTGTGTAAAATATATACTGATTTGGCTGGTTTTAATTTGAGGTTTTTCATACTAGATCTGTCTGAAAAAGAAAAGAATAGAAAAGAAGACAAATTTAAACAAATTTGACTTAAAGGAGATTTTACCAAAGTCTGGGATGTGGATTATCTTCTATGAATTGGGAAGATTCCTCAATGCCAACTTTTTCAATCAATGCTCGACTGTCTCGTAACGAGCGAATCTCAAAATTGATGACGTAATCTTTGTTAGGATGTTCAGGATTCTAACATGATGGATAAAGAAACATATTTTTATTCCTGGTGACTTTTATTTTCACCCAACAATACAGATATTTATCATTAAGACAGACACTAACTTTTCCTACAAAATAAAATTAATTATACTTACCTTTAATATTTCATCCAGAAGAACAGACTTGATCTCTAAATCTTCAAAGTTGCAAATATATCCAGATGTTTGTATAGGTTCCTTAAAGTTAAATAAGTTATAAAGGAATTAACTTGTATTCTGTCTGACTATATCCTAATAAATCTGTTAAGTATACATATAGATACATTCTTCTCCAAACTAGGATATACTTGCACTTCCAACAAGAAACAGATACTACAGTCATTAACATTATTGACAATTCTGTAAACACAAACATCATTAAAAATCCTCATGTTTTCTGCAATTAAATCATGAGAAAGAGATAGAATAACACCTGCCACAGGTAGTGGCAATAACATTTAAACACAGGTAATAACACTTAGATTCAACTAAACTGTTTTACAGGTATCTCTACTAAAATTGCATTTATGTATTCCGAAGCATACAAAAAATACACTCCTGAAAATCTCATACGTTTAAGAAAAATATGACACCATTTTTATGTCTCTAGGACAGACCATTCATTTTACCTATTTGGTCCAAAGCAACATTTCCACATGAGACTTGATAAAATTTTGAGGTTTCCTGAAGCAAGTTTATAGAAACAAACACTTGCAGAACTGAATGGTAAACACAAGAATGATACTATTCAAGAGTCACTAATTTAAGAGTGAACTTTTTAAAAAGAGTAGTTTAGATATGTTGATATTTACCTCCGGATCCAAGTTTCTGAAAACATACATTCTTGTTTTCTCCATCATTGCAAACAAATCCGGGTTGTCCTTGGCCCATTTCATATCCCAGACGTCTTTGCGTTCCAGTTTCAGCTGCTCGCCTGCCTCCTGCTGTCCCGTGCTGTCTGCAGCCCGCGTGTCCAGGTCGAGGAAAGTCAGGACCCCTGAAAGGTCTATGATAGCAAGACGACTACAGAAAAACAGAGAAAAATAAAGCAGCTAAATGACACTACTCCAGGCTGTAAATCTGAAATAGTTCTCTAACCTGGCACAGTATAATTCTACAGATTCCATGAGAGGCTGCCGTGTGCCAGAACCAGCACAATCCGTATGATTTTCATTTATCTGCACAGCAGAGACCAGACACATGGAAGGATGTTCTTCATCTGCTCAGGATCTGGCCCTGCAAAGTTCTGAAATATGTCCATTTTATATCCAGCATTTTGAAGATACATCAGATATCAAGTTGAATAAATGTCAGGTCTGTCCCTCACCAAACTTTTCTTGACAAAGACTCAAATTAACAACTAAACAGAAAGGGTTTTCCTTATTTACTAGGAGGCAGTGAAGCAGATTGTTACATTAAAAAGTTGGTGTGTTGATGCAGACTGTTAATTCCTAAAATGGGATTTCTTGCTTTTCTACAAAGGGTATTCTTCATGTTTTTTTCAAGTCAATATTAAGTATAATCCAATTAATCTTTCAAGTTGTTTCAATTATGGGAAAAAAGTTTTTAAAAGGCTACATTTGAAAATTTACAGTTGCATAGGACTTCAGTCAATCATAGTAACATGTATTTACTACAAGGCCACTTTAAAAGCATTTCTAAGTAT
Source organism: Parus major (assembly GCF_001522545.3). NCBI lineage: Eukaryota > Metazoa > Chordata > Aves > Passeriformes > Paridae > Parus > Parus major. The sequence continues at coordinate 103,321,095 of NC_031770.1, forward strand.
TGACAGGTAGACAGCCTTAATCCCTTTTAAAATTTCAAATGTAATTTAGAAAATTAACCTCAAAATGCTTATGGATTTGAGCTTATTTCCCAGAACAAAGTCATTTAGTCATTTAGGAAGAAAATGTCTTGGGTTCAAACAAAATTAATATGACTCTAACTAGATCGCGCTGCCTTTCAAGCAAAGCAATCTATATTTTGGCTATACCTGAAGAGGCAAGAGATCTCTACACATGTATTATGAATTTTGTGTGAAATTATAAAGTTATTTTGAAGTGATTACAATTACTGTAGCCCTGCAAATTCTTGTGTATTTTTGCCTTTTTTTACAATACTCTCATGTATTCTCTTGCAAAAAAAATAGCTGTTAAGTAGAAAGCAACTTCATTATTGGCATAGATGAAGCTCAGGAGAACCAGACTTACTAGAAACATCACCCCTAGTTACAGCCTGTAACAACGGAAAATTAAATGGGATGAACAGCTTCCAGGCTTTAAAAGGACAGAGAAATAGAAAGAGGTCATAGATGTAAAATTTCAGGTTATGACATAATTTTATCAATTCATGTCATGATCAATGCTTGATTCATCTAATAAAACAAAGCTATTTTCATGTACACACAGTGTAAAACATAGGAGACCTTTACTTACAGTCTCTCAGAGTAATGATTGTCCAGATGAAAATAATTAGTAATAAATAAATGGTTAAGCAACCATTAATAACAAGTAAAATTAATTCATGGTTTATACTAAAGATAGTACACAATTATTACAGAATTATAGATTTCACAGAGTTAGTATTTTCACAGATTTTAGTGCTTCATTTTGAAATTTAATATCTGTGTTAGAAGCAGATCTGTAATTTACCTGGCATTGCAGTTCAAAGACAGCTGATAAGCACGACAGTCCAGGGTGTAGCTCTGCACCACAGCCACACTAGGGAGGCTGTACCTCTGAATAGTGCCAGATTCTCTTCCCTACAGGAAAACAATGCTGCCTTAGTGACAGAATTTGTCCACCAGTAAACCCTTTAAAATGGTCTTATTTATATGCTGTTTTAGACAAAAGAGTTTGGGATAAGTGACAGCATGAGTGAAAAGAAGGAATCATCACCCTAAAAGTTCTGAATTCTGGTATTTAAACAAGATAGTTTAAGATGCTACAATTGGCAGATCTACTTAAATGGAGGATGTTAAAACAAACAGTTACAGTCCACATCTAGCCCACAGAATTTCAGGAGCCATGAACTTCCAGACACAGTCTACATAATGAAACAGGAGAGGTGTGAAAAGATCCTTGTCCCACACTGGTAAATCCCCTTGAAGAATTCCACATGGCAGCACAGTCCAGGTCTGAAAGCAGGACAGCTCTGCTCATGTGGGGCTGTCAGCATACCAACAAGTCTCAACAGTTACTGCACGACCAGAGCTAGATTTAAAAGGAAATGCTATAAAATGCACTGGTTACTCACAGGCTTGAGTAACAGGAAACAAACCTAAGCACCTGTGTGGTTTATTTTTATTGTGCTGAATGAAATATCCATTGCCTGTGTCAAGATGCCATCAGGCTGAAAGAAGTGACATCTCTGACTGAAATAATCACTGCCACTATTTTCTTGTGGTGTTGCTGTAAAGTGAACAACATGTCCAGCTTGGTTTGCCTGCTGTTCAACTCTTATGTTGGAAATGAATCAACATTAAATTCCAAAGGAGTGAAAACTTTATTCCTTCTTTTTCTCTTTTCTTTCCCCAAAGCTGTCCCTAAGATCCTCAGCATGAATCAGCATTTTTGACTTTTTCAGATAAGTATATCCTACAGACTAAAAAACAGATTAGTTCAGAAGTGTTAGAAAATTGAACCATTATCACATGCATTCAGCTTCAGCACATTTATCCAGATTTCTAAAAGGCATTTCCACTCATTCCTTTCTTTTAAACAAAAGTTACAGATTAAGCATTATCTTAATTAAGTTCATTTTCTTATTCTTCAAGCAGCAACAATCCCATAGTCACCTATTAACCATCACACTTCTTTTGTTCCTGCTTTCTCCCATGACCCTCTGATTTTGTAAAATCCAGTCAAAAGATATAACAAAAAAACAAACAATAATCCACACTGGAATCAGAAGATGAGAAAAAATCGAGATCTTTCCTGGAATGTGGATAACAGGAAGAAACACTGTTCTTTTTCTCTGTTCTGTTTAGTTTGCTTTAAAGCCCACATGCAAGTTTGTTCATCTAATGAGATGACTTTCCAGCTTGGAACAAAAAAAATTCACCAGCTCTTTGGCATGATTCAATGCCTCACATCTGTATAATCCATAAATGTATTCATCTGTATATAGTACAGTACCATGCATTATACCATTAATATGTAAACAAATATGGTAAATCTTTGTCTAGAACATACTGTCTCAAAGAGACTTCTCAGGATTCAGATTACAGAATTAAGTCCTGACCTAGACTTTATAAAATCCTATGTGTAGGTATTAACTCAGACAACTAGTCTGTAATTAAATTGCAAGTACTTAGTGAACTATCCCTCCGAAAGAAAGAATCCAGGTTAACAGAAGAAATTGTTAAAGTTATCTTTGAGTGTAAATTCTAAATTCAGAAATGCTTTGAAATGATGACTGTTTATGAACACAGAAGAATCTTATGCCTACAGGCACAAGAGGCAATTAGGAATTGTGTTAATCATGTAGCTTACCACAAGTAGTATCTTATCAGATGCTGTTATTGCACAAATCGGGTCTCTTGTTCCCTGAAAGTTAACAAGTGGTATCAGTACCAGTTTTACTGCAAAGGTAAGAATGCCCTACTAAAGAAAGAAGGTTATTTAAATAAACAAGAGTGTTGCTAAGTATCCACTTGAAAAGGGGCTATCAAACCTTGTCAGCATACAGTCTGTGAACGTTTATCAGTATCAGTAGCCTTTGCTCAGGGAATTATAACAATAATATTAGCAGCTTCCTTTCTTGTCCTGTCCCTCCCTCCAGAAAAATAAGAAACCCAAAATGTACCAGGCATTTAACAGAAAACACAAGAAAGCAACAATCCCTGACTTGTGAGGTCTGTTAATTAATTAATTAATGGTATATTAGTGAGGACAGCTAGCACTTGCACACACAAATGAAGTGAAAATGGCTAAAAATACTAGAAAAGATCACAAGGGTTATTGAGTTTCAACAAAGTTATATTTTGTTGAAGGGGAGCTGCTTTTGACCAGGAAGACAGCAAGTGTCTACATACTGTATACACCCAGAATATATTTATTCCATGGCCCCTATAGTTTGCTGTATATTTCTAGTAATACATAATGACACAGTAATAGCACAAACCAGAGGGGAAGAACAGAACTTAGGTACAAAAGGCAGAAGTGAAAGAAATTTTAAGTACAACCACTTCTACTAATGAAAATCTATAAAATAAATAAAATAACTAATTACTGCTCTTTCAAGCTACCAGTGACACCACAATAAACTAGTTCAAAACATCACTCACTTCAAAAGCTCTGCTGTAATCAAGGTGTCCATCTGCAGACCCTGAAGAGGTGTCATCAATATGATAGATCCTGTAGAGAAGAAAAGTTAGAAGAAAAAATGAGTCCAAAGAAAGGATCATTGGTGGCATCGGTGTGTTTGATCCTTGGAGAAGAAAACCATTGGAACTGGAGATGAGAATAAAAGCTATGCCTGTTCTTATGTTCCAAAGCACCCCTTTTGATAAACCTGCTTTGTATTCATATAAAGGTATTGCAGTTGCTTTCACTTTCACAGCCCCTGATGCTATATTCCCTTATGATCTGTAAACTTTCATCCTGTAACAGTAAGTTCCTGCTGTTACAGTTAAGTGTCCTGCAGGTGAAAACCATCAACCACTCAGTTGTCCTTTTTGAACATGCACTCCCATATTTCCCCAGGCTCTTCTCCATAATTATTAAGAGTTTCACCTTCACATACACAAAAACTTATGTATTACTGTATTATCCATCACTTATAACTTATCTTTTGCCTTAAAAAAGTAGCATTAGGAAATATTTTAGAATGTTAAAATCATCATTAATGCTGAATTACAACTATTTATATTTTTCTGTATTTTTATCGATTTATAATCTTGTCCAAGGCTAGGACATCCAGGTCCTACAGCAATGTAAGTTATTACATCATGTACAAATAATTACTTATTATTAGGGATATATGGTGACAGGAGATGGTAGGTTTACAGAAAGATAATACAGTGCAGAGATTATATAGAAGAACACACAATATAACTAAAAAGAAAACCATAACAAAGTTGCAAGCTTTGTGAAGGTGACAGAAAAGTTAATACCACAAATTCCACCTGGAAAGGAAATATTTTGGAAGCAAAACGATGTTGACTTTGGCTTGTTTAGTTTGAGAGGATAAAAGTCCATACAGGATTAGTTGTCAAAGCCACAACCAGACACAAGTGTATTAGAGAAGAGCCAGCTGGACAGACTATGTTCTTACAGGCAATGACAGACAAGAAGCAGTTAAAATTATCAGAGGGAACAGAGCTGCCTGGAAACTAAGAGCGTGGAGGAGAAACAGGAGAGGGGTAAAAAGGCATCAAGACACACAGCTCCATAAGGAAAATATGCAGCAAGCAAATGGAGACACTGAACAGGAGCCACTCCAAAAATGTCTGAGAGACCTGGATAATAAACACAAAGTTTTTATACAAAACTAGTATTTCATCTTACAGGCCTACAAGTCAACAAACCTGATTAGAAAAATGAGAAGAAAAGGGTTTGCATTTTAGACATGGCAGAATCCACCTCATCAACGAAACCAGAGCAGAGGAAGAAAACTGACAAAGCCTGAAGACAAACCTTTCCCTGCCTTCTTTCCTGGTCCGTGCCAGCTGATTGATTTCCATGGCTGTGAGCTTCTTGGCCACCCGATACTGCCAGACATAAAACGCGTCTTTGGAAGCTGCGATCACGTGCGTTTTGGTCATTGTGACAAACAATGGCTCTGTTACAAAACCCAAAGAGTTGCAAAATTAGAGCAGCAAGCATTGGTGTAGATGACAATTTGTACCTTTTTTCCAAGATGGATGAAAACATACACTCATATATTATAAGCAAAAAAACAACGACCAAAAAAATCCACCCACACACAACCTAACAGCAGTTTTCATTAGCTGGTAACAAATTTCACAGGGGCCTGTGGCTTTGTCCAGAAGAACAGAGAAGTTCTTTACAAGTTCTGATTTTACCATTAACAGTTTTCTCCCTGCTATTTCAGCAAATCTTCATGCACTGATGCAGAAAACATCAAATATATATAGACAAACTTTCAGGTTAATCACCAGTTCAGGTGAAAATATATTTCAAATCTCCTTAGCAAGATCTATTAAATACTTCCATATCTGACATATTCAGATGGCTGATATATGGCTATTCAAAAGTTGACAATCTAGAAGAGGTTCTTTTTCTTAAAAAAAAATCATAAATTTTAAGTTCGACAAGACCTAGAAATACTGTTTGTACCTTAGTTAATAGTTGGGCCAAATATCACTTCTTTATCTGAATGGCAAGAAATTAAATATTTAGCAGACTGTGTACTTAGTTTTACTTTATTATACCAAAAAATCACAGTGTAGGAATGCAGGATATTTTCATTACTTCAGCCCTAAGCCCACTTAGAATATCTGCACAAATTGAGTATCTCATTCCTGCTGTCCATGCTCAGTAATAAAAAACAAAAAAACAAACAAAACCGAAACAGTAAAGGTACAGAAAAATCAAGAAACCTAGTATGCAAATCAGCCAATGTCTTTAAGTTCTAAAAGTAAATCATTATGATTCAAAAAAAAAACCTGAGATAAATTCAAAAGAATTGTGCAAACCAGCCTGGCAGTGGAACACTGAGTCATGCAGATAACATGATATGAGCAGAAAACATAATTCTTTTACAATTTATTTTTTTCTCCTCTGTATTTTAGCACAGAATAGAACTCTGGAGGGAGCTATAAGCCTGCCACACAGAAGAGCAGTGCTACAAGAGACAGATGGGGGAAGATTGGTTGAACAGATTTCATTTCTTTGAAACCAAGAGGATTATATAAGCTACCCAATGGCTGCAGAATACTTTTCAGTAAAAATGGGCAAGAAGGCTTAGTGATGATGCTTAACGTGAGCAGCACAGTTGTTTACATTGTATGCAACTCAGTGTATTTCATGTACTTATAACACATTCATTTCAACAATTAGTCACATCCAAACTGAAGGATACAGTCTCCTGTTTCATCAAAAACATTAATAAATTCTATATATTTGCTTTGTTTTTTTATTAACTTTCATGTATGTGCCATAACAACCAATGTTTTAATCCTTTAAAACTGAAACATGAGAATCTCCTGATCTGTGAGGGAATAAGGCTTGCTCAAATCACTTTTTTGTATTAAACCTCATATTTGGACTCCACTTAGTCAACATTTGAGTACTTGGGGTCCAAGACAACATAAAAGTACATTGCCATGCCAACATCTGAAGCCATGAGCATTCCTCACACTCTTGAGATGACTCCCCCTTGTACTTACAGCTTCCATGGAGCCTAAACTGACTCATTTGTGCACACCTTGAAATACCTGAGTCTGGAAAAAAAGTTCACTTAAGGGCTGATGTGATCCAAAAACAAGATGGCAAAGCATTCCTGCTTTACCCAGGGGAATACAATCAATTAGGCATTTTATGAATATGCCTAAGCCTAAAGTGATTGTTAATGCCAAAAAGCACATACACGCCAACCTCTGTCACATTTTCCTGCCACTTCTTTCATATCAGCTCCAGCAGCAGCTGGACAAGAGAGTAAGCTGGATCAGTTCATTCATCCAACTGAACTCAAAATTAAATAAATAAAAGATTACATTAAGTTGGATTAAAGAGAAAATCACAAATGCTGGAGCAGGCAGGAATGAGCAGCCAGCATGGAGGGCAGGGCCTTCCCTTCTTTGCAACAGCAGGCTCAGCAATGACTGGATTTAAGCCAAATGTGAAAAAACAGGGCACAGCACACAGACACAATCATCAGGATCAGATCCATGCAAAGCCACATCTGGAAGAGCAGCAACTCTGTGTGGGAACTGATGCTTTTACAGAATTGCCTGTATAACTTCAACAATTGCATACAAGTAGTACACATGGCATTTTCTCTAGAACTGCTTTAGCATTTTATATTGGTCAGTCATTGAATAAGAAATCAAAACCAGAAAAACCTGTAGAAAAAGAAACTCAAATCCAAGTCTGGACTGGACATTATGAAACATTTCTTTACAGAGGGGGTAGACACACACTGGAACATCCTGGAGAGGTGGTCAGTGCCCCAAGCCTGTCAGTATTTAAGAGGCATTTGGACAATGCCCTTAGCAACTTGCTTTTGGTCAGTCCTGGAGACTGACTGGCTGATCCTTGTCAGTCCCCTCCAACTCAAAGTATTCCATTCCACCTTCTCACCTCAGAGCCTTCCACACTGGGCTATACTCTGCTCCTAAAATATTTTCCTTCTTGACTGTGTAACACCATAAATTCAACGTAAGAGAAGATGTCCCAGCCTCCCCAAGTTTTGGCTGTTGCTTGGCAGAGAAGGAAAGAATGAGATTTGTCATTTCCTAGGAAAGACAATGTGCTCATTTCAATCCCTTCAGGCTGAGGAAGATGTAGAATCCCTTTCCAGGCAGCTGGTTTAACTATTTAAGTCTCCTTTAGTGTAGGGAAATACCATCTTATTAGCAGCACTGATTTACCAGCAGGTGCTGCTCACCTGAGCATCAGTGCCCTTCACAAAACCTGACTATTAAGCAGACAGAAACGAAAACACTTGAAGTCTGAAGGAGGTGAGAGATTTGGATACTCCTCCGCTCAGCATTTCCACTGCACAGCAGCTTCTCATGCTTAATATGTAAACTTCTTAGACTATTGAATTTTGCTGATTTTGCAGATACCCAACTTCAATATTAATGTCTTAATACTCAATTTTCAGACACTTAAAATATATGGGGAAAACATTCAAACAGGTGCTTTACTTTCCAGGTGCTGACCAAATATTGAAAAGGACTAAACAAACTGTCCCCATCAAAGCAATTCCAACATGTAAAACAACAGTCCTTTAAATTCTTCCTGGCCCTCTTTTCTCTCCTCACCTCATTTCTCTTCACTATTCCTTCGTAAAGCCTCCTCCCTGAAGCATATACACCCAGGAATCTCAAATAACCTTCTACGATGTCTGCATTTCATCCACACACACTCCATCTCACTTCAGTGATGTTAGAAAACACCTGCTTCAGTGTCTAATCTTCTTGTAAAAATATAGACAGAAATCGAACTTAATGCATGCCTACATTACTTCACCACATGAAAAGGCTGAGACACTTTCTAGTCTATGAGATAGGATACACAAACAAGAAAGACAAGTAATCCCACCTAAATCTGATGGAAAGGAAGCAATCTGACAGACAGACACAATACTAAACTGTTGTTTTCATACAAGTCTGTTACAGGCTGTTCCTGAGAAACTGGAATGAACTTAGTCTAATCAATAAATCTACCTAATTTTAGAGCTTGATTCAAATATCTCTACAAGTGTTGGCTCACAAATGAAAGAAAATGTCAGGCAACAGCAGGGACAACTGAACATGTTGGGACATGTGGGACAACTCATGAACAGCTTACGCAACATAAATAGTCAAAATCCATTACAATTTACATTAAAAAGGATCAACTAAGTAACAGCAATTCACATGCTTTTCACATATAGTTAAGTCATCCCTGTTAAGGCATCAGGAGGGAGGCAAGACACCTGGGCATGACTCCAGCTCTGCCTTTAATCCACCTGTATGTTGGTCAGGCTGTTGTATTAATTTCACTAACACACCCTTGAAAGATGACACTTCACTATGTCAGTGCTCCTAAGCACATGTAAGAAGATGATATAATCCAGCCTGAGTGACCTTTTCTTAGCAGATACCATCTGTTGTGTTTCCATTAAAAAGATATTATATAACAAGATATTTAACCTCCTGTAGTTTATATTTAGTTATTCATCAAAGGACTTTTGACAGAAAGCCTGTGAGCATGTAAAACAAGCACAGAAGACACTGTGTTGGTTAATTTTTGTACCAGAGTAGGATGGAATGCAGTAATGTTAGACAATGAAGAAAGGAGTAATTTATGGGCTAGCAAACACAAGCTATTGTGAAGGACCTCAAACACAAGGCACAGGAAGCAGGGGAAGCAAAATGTCTTTGGACAAAATAAAAAGCAGTATGAGGAACAGCTGGAAGTGTAACCACTCATCAATGTCTAAAGAAAGCTGAAGTGATGGCCCTTCATCAGATAATGACTGATTAATTCTTTATTGCCATCATTAACAGAGACAAGCATTAGAAAGCTAATGACATAATTAAAAATTCAACAGAATAAAGGAAATAAGCACTTCTTTTTTTGAGCCTTACTTGAGCTATTGGCTTAGAGCCCAACAACATAAGATTTACATCTCCTGAGAGTGAATCAAACATTGCATAATGTCACAATTACTTTGTCATTAGGAGATTAATAGCACTTTGTTGAAATGGTATTATAAAATATTACAAACTGACATTCAGACAAATTGTGTCTTAACACACATTCTCAGATTCATTATTTAAATGCTCTGTCAGCTACTTAGCATCCCTACATGAGCAGTCTCTTCTCCACTATCCATCTCCTACCAGGACAAAGTCCAAGAAGCTTTGCCCAAGAGGCCTTCAAGGCACCTAAATCTCAAGGAGGAGTAAATTCTTTATGCTCAGTAGAGCTCCTGGTGATTCTTGTTCCAACAAGGGGCAGTGTGCTAGAAACCACAGATAGTGTCTGTTCAATTTGCAATAATTACAGCCAGTCAAAAAATATAGTTTAGACTCATGGTAGTGAAGAGCACACACTCAAGAAAAGGCAAGAGCACACAGATACCAAGTGGTCTGTTCAGGACATTCTACAACATAAGAAATGATTTTTCACCAGCATTTATGAAAATCAAATAATATAACAACCTAAGTGTATTTAAGCCTCTCTGAAAGATGTAACTTAGAAATCTGAAACAAGTATAAGAGTTCAAAACAAAAAATTATCTAACTTTTTATGGACAGAACTTTATGCAACAAGTTATTAGCTTACTAAAAGAAAATAACCTGAAAATTTGTATTAGTAGAAAGAAGAGGGGAAAAAAAGAATTTTACAAGCAGATAATAGATAATTTTTCATAAGTCAGTAACACCCATCCAATTATCTTGAGTAAGAGATAAGTTGATTTTACTTTTTAACTGCTTATTTCTTAAACTATTAATAATGACTCTCACCAGATAATTGATTCCATGCTGACTTTCCTCATTTATAAACAGAAGAAAAGGACAATGATTCTGTTAGAAATCATGTATCAACTGGAATCTTAGAACTTTCAGAAAGGTATTCTGCCCTTAAGGTTTTACAGGGTCTTCTCTCTATTGACTTTTGCAAGACCAGACAGCTGCTTAAGTTCAGTATGCTGTCAAACAGGAACAATTACACTTCCTACTGCCAAGAAGCTCCAGCTGTGATAAACAGCTTTATATACTGTACAATAGGACCTTGACTATGTACAGCTGTCAGCCTCTCACACCAACTGACCTTCTGCTGCAAGTATCTCTAGTTGTTCTATAAAGTTGCATTTTCAAATGCTACAAAAAGAGGAAAGTAACTATGATGAAACCAGCACAGTGAATTCCAAGAGTTGCATTTATAGACATTTGCTTTTCACTTTTACCTTCAATCTCATCTGCAAGTTTGGAAAGCAAACTTTAAAGGAATCTTACAGGAGGTATATATTTTTTAAAGAAAAGGTTGAATCTTTGGCTGTGTTTACCATACAGTAATGAAAGGCTCGCTTGAAATGTTTTAACTACTGAGGCTACAGAAATTTTTAGGACTCAAAAATGTAAATATTCCTAACCTCTGGTATTTATCCACCTATGAGGCTGAAAGCTACAATGCCTAGCATTTTCACAAGTGAGCTCACTCTAGGAAAGAGCACTGCAAATCTATGCACTAAACTGGTCCTCCAGTCCTGGAGGGAACAGCAGCAGACTGCAGAAAGCTAAGTTATGCTAAAGGAAGAAATTGTTTAATCTCTTCAGCACAATTCAAGTACAGTCGGAATAACAACAGCATTTTTCAAATAAATAGCTTTTCTTTTTAAATGTTCCCAGTTACTGAAAAGGATTACTTTCTTGTGTACAGGCAGCTGTAGGAGATAGGTCATACTGGTGGAATCATAAAGAAACCTTTGTTTATAATGCAAATAAAACTCTCACAGATAGGTCCAGAAAGTTCAAATAAACAGAACACTAGCAAAATGCAAAGCAGAGAGTTTAAATGCAGAGTTAGAGGTGTACGTGCAAAGTTAATTTTAACAGTGAGTGGGATTCATCTCACCTAATTTTAGACATCTCTGACAGAGATGAGCTGGCTGCTGGGCTTCTTCATACCCAGTGGAGAGCAAAAAGACCCCCTAAATGAATGATTCACTCAACTTATTTTAGATATCAGTTGCAGAAATGAGAAGAACTACTCCCTCTAAGCTCCTGAACCCTTCTCCCACCACCCTAATTCTGCCTGCCAAGTCCAGGAAACCAGTGGGCACATACAGCGTAGACTACCACCCATCACCTTATTTCATTGGATTCTGTTTTGGTGTTAGGTGTTCTGTTTTAGGTTTTGGTTGGTTCTTCTAGCAGGACAGGCATTGTTTGGTTGTTTTGATGATGTTTTTCCCCAGTCTTGGTAAAATTTTTGGTATTGAACCTCTTGGATACGTTGTTCCTTAAGTCTTATATGACTCTCCTATTGGAAAAGGTGGCAGGAGGACATCAAAGGGACAGAAAAAGAAATCACAAGACTAAAACTACCACAATTTTCATAAACATCCCATAGGACAATGTAGTCAAATTCATTCATCAGAGCATACTCTTCATTTTAATCATTAATATATCATCTACAATATATGAATATATAATCTACAATATGGGGCATGAATTTTAAAATTTGTGTATGACTCACAGCTGATTTCCTCCTGCTATCACTGAAAAACTGAACATGAGAAAATGATACTTACAACTTAGTTAATATATAATGAAGAATAAAACCATTTAGAAGCACTGATTGAGGAAAATAATTTTTGATCTCAATTATTTGAGATCATAAAGTTTTTGGTTGATTTTTTTCCCACCTATATTCTTCTGTTACTTCCTTATTCATTAGTTCTTCACCTTACTTTTCTCATCATTTCTATCTTACCAAAATTTTGCTAGACACTTTACCCATCAATTTTATCACAGAGCATGGCTGTTTTCTGTTTAATATTGACAACAAGTATTAGCACTATGACTTAAAACTAACTTCTCTACTGAGACTAATTTAGCTAGAAAAGTTTCTTTTTGCAGAGAGGATAAAATGATGGCTCTAGAAGGCAATTTACATTAAAAAAATTAATGAGGTTTCTTGCCCTAATAGTCTTCCCTCTCATTCAAAAGCAAATAAGAAAATCTAATTTATAAATTTAAACATATAGAAGACAAGTTATTTAGTCTTTCAACAAAACAGGAGAATTAATCAAAGAATCAAGGTTCAAAAAGAAAACTGCAAACAGGGTTCACAACATCTACTCTGAATCCAAATTAAGATCCATTTGGGTAACAAACCAAAAATAAAGCAAAAACCAGAACAAATAAAAGTGGATTCATGAGTCAAAAAACTGATTAATTTGTCAGTTTTTCTACTGTTCCCTCATCTGTTTAAAGGGAAAATAATAAATTCTCTTTATTCTCAAGCAAAAATCACAGAAAACAGTGGCTAGCAATTACTTGACAATGTTCTGTACCACACCTGCAGCAAACAAGCAGTAGGAAAGCCTGGAATTCAGTGCTAGTTAGAATTTGGAGGTGTTTCATACTTGTGTTATAATCCACTGATGTTTTTTAATTGCATTTTAATTTATAATCTGAAACTACTTAGATAAAACAATTATGAGGAAGATAAGGAAAAGATATTATCAACACTGAAACACAAGAAATTGATGCTTAAATTATTTGGGAAGCAGCAACGAGTTATTTTAAAATGAAGGTCAAAATCAAATTATTTCACTTCCTCTGATACAACTGCACCTTTTTCAAAGTACATTTTCCTAAAAAGAAGTTGAATTACCACTGTTGTGAAGGAAAATCTGAATTGTCAAAACACATCCGAAAGAGGGGAAAGAGGGGAAAGAGGGGAAAGAGGGGAAAGAGGGGAAAGAGGGGAAAGAGGGGAAAGAGGGGAAAGAGGGGAAAGAGGGGAAAGCAAGAAAAGTAGCAATTTTTAAAAATTCTATTATCCATAGTTTGCATTAACTTGAAGAATCAGTTTAAGTTCAGCCAATTTGACAAGGAATGTTACTGGTTTGATAAGCCATTATCTTTATTAACAGATAACTAACAGGTCAATTCCAGCACAAGTTACAAAATAAGACAAAGTTGCTTACCAATATCAATATATTTTGGGTCCAGGGGTGTGCCAATAGAATTGCAGAGAACCAGCACATACTGTATGGAAATAAAAGCAAGGGTCATTACTACATTTTTTGTAGATCAGTAAGCTGTACACAGTTTTTTGTGAAGGTGCATCTCATAACCCACACCACACATTCTAATGCTCATCAGCAACAGCAAACACAGAGACCACGACTGCAGCAAAAATAAAGCAGCATTAGCAGGAAAGTAATGAGCTATTTAGTGCCAATTAGCACTATAAATTAAGAATAAGCAAGTAACCAGCTGTTTTATGCATGGGAGAAAATCTACCAGACAAAATCCAACAAGTAGGAGGTATCACCAGTATGTCCACAGACAACACATGGGCAAGACAGGCAGCGTCTCCCCTGCTGCTGTGTGAGGCACACACTGCACTGTGTTTACAGGCATGATATACCACTGACTCAGGGACTTGACTTGCATCAGCTGCTCATGCAAAAGATAATCTAAAAAACATCCAGCAGTTAGGATCTTTGTTCTGTCCTTTGCAGATCTCCTTGAACCTCCAAGATGGTAACAGTGTGGGGGGAATTGTCAATAAGGCTCTCCCTCTGCCCTGCAGTATCCCAAGTACTACAGAAGTGGAGGGGTTTTTTTTAAGTTTTGCCCTTGTAATCTCACTCAGGAAGGCTTTAATAGCTCAGAGATTGGGCTGCTAAATTCAGGAAGATGCAAATACATAACAATTCACTAGACACCAATGTTTCATTTTTGTACTTTATGTATTTATTCATCCAGATCTAAATCAAGGATTAAATATCTTAATGATTATTGCATAGGGAAATGCCTTGAATGAGAAGTGTGGAAATTAAGGAGCAACTTTTACTGTCAAGTATTTAAACTTAAAATAAAATAAATAATATATACAGGGCTACCAAAATGTGAATTACCCGAGAGCCGTTACCCTGACTCTCCAGGAAATAAAAGATAGTTTTTCATGGCTCTTTCACCTCCTGAACAATCCATGTAATTGTGGTAACAGACTACAGTAACCACACAGCCACCCTTTTAAACTGATAGCTTGACATCTTATTCATCACATGAGAGCAGCTCGATGTAGCTTTTTATCTACCACATGAACTTCAGTCTTTCAAGGAAAAAGAGCTGAACATGAATTTCTTTTCATTAATTTTTTTTCTTGGTTTGGCCACCAATAAGTACCTCACAAAAACAGTATTTTTATTTCTTTTTTCACGAGTTAAACTTTCCAGCAGCATTCTCAAATTTCTATTTAAAAAAAATATGTTGTGCCTCTGCCTTTGTAGGAAAATACACATGGCTGTTTTAACTCTCTGGTTTTTATTTCCATCATGTTTACATTAATTCTTCTCCAGTAAATTATCCCCACATTCAGCCTACAATAAATATCTCTTTTATGCCCTTTTCTAGTCATCTCTGAGACTCCAAGTCAGCACATGGGAGCCTGTTAAGGAGTAATGGAGTAACAGTATCCAAGACAGGCTGTATGACCCACTCAAGGTGGTGCCAGGAAGGGAGTTTCCATTGTCTGATTTATCCAGCCTTGTTATGGGTATCAACATGAAGTCCTTCTTAACTTACTGACACTTGCAATATCTTTAAACAGGTCTTGCAGAAATTAAGTATTTTTCTTTTTTTTTTCCCATTAGCTATTTTTTTCCTATTGCTGTAAATTCTACCATTTTGAAATAACAATTCTAATCACCAAAATCTCTTGTAAACCAAATCAGTTTTTCAGACAACTCTAAAGAACTGCTACCCATAAGCCTATGTGCTTCATTTCCTAAAACCTGGCAACTCACAGTGTTAATAATTACACTGGAGCCATTTCAAAACAAATGAAAGGTCCTTACTCTCTGTAATTTTCAGGTGCTAAATTAAATCTCTTATTTATGCTCAACAGAGTTACACTAAGTCTCTCTACTGTTTGTTTCCACCTTTAAAATTACAGTTCAGAAAAGAATTATTTTATTGCACTGAACTTCACCAAATGTTTATGGCCACATATGTTTTAGGTCCATATGACAGTATACCATTTATAGCACAATGAAGCAAAGCAGCACTAAAGCATGCTTGGGGTTTTTTACCATGGCACCAAATGACTCTGTCTCATGCTCCTCCTTTGTAAGCAATATATGTGATACAGAAAATAATTCTGAAGTGATTACACAAGAAAAATCATGTAACAGTATCACACTAACTGAACATTCATTAACCAAAGGATACATTTATTAATTATAATTACATATTAAAAAAAAATAATAAACAAAGCAGTTTGTAGTAAAATGTAATTTATATCACCTAAAAAATTATCCCTTTTTTTCCATTTCTCACTGATAAAATATTCATTACTATTCTGATGCTTTTACCTTGTCTCTGGAGAACTGTTCCAAATATTTCTAAAGAAACATTAATCTGGAAGGCTGCAGATTTTATTAGGTTACTGATGGCTACAAGGAGTTGATCTGTAGATGCAGTTTATCAGCTACTTTGTTGTTTGTTGGGATTCTGTGTTTTTAAACACTGAGCCATTCTGTCAAATGACAACTCTAAGGCAGCTTCTTAAACTTTTAAAGTTTATCCTATTCCAGCTGTAAAGAACTGACATGTGGAACAGAGTATTTCAAGTGAAAATTAAGACAGATTTTACCTGAGGCTGATTTTCATCTGCTTTAGTTGCTAAAACACAGAAGTCCCCGTAAGTTGTTATGGAAATAAGGCTCTTGACATATTTCACATATTTCTCATTGTTTTTTGTGTCCCAGAAGACTACACAGCACTCCGGGCGATCCGCTCGGGTATAGGCATAAACAACGGTGTTGGAGCAGTAACCCCACTGCCAAGAAAGACAATGTTGATAAAACCAATCAGAAATTGTAAGAATTCAATAATGAATTGTCCCAGCCATCAAAGAAAGCATTTATTTCGTTTACACAATTCCTATTCAATATTTCTTACCTATCAAGTGACAAACTAACTTATTTTGAGAACACAGCTCACATAATAACACACTGGAATAATACTTAACTGGGAAAAGCTTTTCTATCACAGCATAATTTCAGAACTGAAGGATCAACCTTAAAATGTGACAAGATCTCACTTTGCCTTGTTTCTTCCTTGTTCAGCAGGAATATAGGTATATTTATATAGTTCAGCAGGTATTCAGAAATACCCACTGTGATGATGGTTTCTGCCATCAAAGTACTTGCTTTGTGACTACTATTTTGGAAACCCAAAGTTAATTTCCCAAAGGAAATATAATAAATACTGTAAACAGTGCAATTCCAGAAGCAGACAAAAATAAGCAATTATATAGGAGTGCTGTAATAACTCATACCACCCTTCCATATTAGTACCATGAGAACCCCTCCCTGCCTCCCAGAACAATGTAATAAATCCTGCAACAAGTAGGAGAAAAGGCAAAAAGGCAAAAGAAACAAAATATACATGAGGATGTATTTTATTGCGTTTGATTTAAAACACTGAATTTAAAAATGAAGATCTTTCTATTACAGCAGAATCAGAAAATATCTCAGAAAGGAGGTGAAGCTGTCAAATAAATGAGACAAAGAAAAACACTTAAAAATGATGATGCAATTGTAGAAAAACTAATAAAATTCTCTGCATCAGCATCTACTAGAGAGAGAAAGGTTTTTACTGTTGGCAAGAGTTTCCCACACTCCTCAGGAAATGAAACCAAGATGATAAACTACAGCACCAACAGAAGAACTTCTAAAATAGACCTGCAGACTATAAATTAGTATTACAGCTCCATGAAAATTATGAATAGTTTACAAAAAACATCAGGTCAATTCATAGTTTTTACTGTCATATTAATTTAAAATCCCCTTTCTCTTATTATGGCTTATTGAAAAATAGAGGAAAACGGATTATTTAGTAGATTGGTAATGTGATATTAACTCTTCATCTCCAGGTCATTAATTCCAATCCAGCCTAAGATAATTACAGTTTTAAATCACTCCCATTTAATGACTGTCACATTTTAGAATACATAGCTCCTAAAAGGGAGTTACTTATATTATCAAAACACAGCAGAAGTATTTATTGAGGGAAAATATGTAACAGTCACCATAAAAATATTTAACACTGAAATAGAGTACACTACCAACATATTATGAGTTTATTTGCTGCAGAAATAAATTAATTTGAACATATCTCTTTCCTTTTCAACTATGCAAAATAGAAAATTGAGCTTACATGCCATTTCTAAAACTGAAGTTTCAAAGTATTATTAATTTGCAAACTGTGCCAGATCTTGAAATACACATGGTCTCCTAGATACTGATGAGTTTAAGAAAAAGCAAGAGGCCTGTATTCCAGCTGTTGCACATTTCCCAGAATAAACATTAGGTAGCCTTTCCTGCAAGACTAATTTCCAGCTCAGATTTCCAAAGTCTTTTCCAGAAGATTTACAACAAACTACATGAAATTGCTTCCTAGTAGATTTGTGTTTACAACTCCCTGACCAATGGTTTTTCACAACCAGGTGGAAGAATACATTTCAGTATAGCTGCAGGATGTTCCTCACATTGCACTCACTCTCTCTTTAATTACAGTGGCTACACACCAGTGATTAAAAAACATATCCTGTGCCATGAAAAAAAAAGTATACAGTACAATATACTGGACAATAATTGCTATTATTTGTTAAATTGTAAATTTAAGTGAAATAGATTTAAGTCCTAAAAAATAAGAAAACACCAAATGAAAAAACTCAGGTGGTAAACAAGATAAAACACTTTTTAGAATTAGATGAATACACACTTGTAAGAAGTATATTGGGAACTGAAATGTAAGCAGGAAATACATCTATCAGGTTGCATTTATTCCTATTGTCTGGGTGTCTACTCAACTTTCCTGGCTCAAATGAATAATTCACCACTAAAAAAGAAAAGACAATAAAGAAAGACTCCCACAGTTCCAATCTTATAACTCAGCCCAACCTACTTAACCACACAGCAGTGAAAACAGAGGAGCTTTACCTAATGACATCCTCAATTCCTACCAAATTTAGAATCATGTCCAGTTCTGTTTCCTTTTTGTGAAAATGAAACTCCAAATGCATTGCAAAGGCAATGGCTAAGTCACTGCATCACCAAGACACATCCTCACATTCCACTAAAACTTCTAGTCAGTAGTGGTGATCAAGCTGCAATCATAAGTCAAGCACTAATTTAATATATATACACACATATACACACACATATATGTATATTAGAGCAAGCTGCTTTTTCAACCTGATCAGAAAAAGTAACAGGAAACATTAATATAATTGTCACATTACTACATACCTTGTAATGTGGACGAATGTTTGCAAAATATATGTAATGATCAACCGTCAGTGCAATTTTCAGTCCACCTCCCTCCCAGGCCAAGGAAGATATATGTTTGCCAGGAACTTTCAGTGTACGTAAGTGCTTGGTTAGAACAAGGAAAGAAAAATATCTGAATTCATCACAGGAAAGCCACTCTAAAATACATAAATGACAGTTTTGATAGTTGATAAAAAACCCCTATGGATATTCTTTACCCCAGAACAATTCTCACATTGCAATATATATGCAAAGAAAAAGCGATGTTTAAGGTGTACACCATAATTTGTTCTTTCACCTCAGGTTTGGTTTGTCATTTTTTCGTTTGTGTTGTATTTCTCCAGAGAGAAAGAAAGAACAGGACTTGGTGATAGTTCAAGCTTGCAGAAATAAACAGATAGAGAAGGACAGTATAAACATTATTCTGTTTGATTGGTAATTTGAATCACCTTTATGATTTCAGTCGCAATTAAAACATCGCAGTAGTACTGATCCTGACACACCTCAGAAGTTTCACTGACACAGCAAGTCTATTAGTCAATTAATGTACAATTTAATTTAATTACAGCTGATAGCTTAAACAAATAAAACTAAACAAATTCAACAAATAAAAACATATCCCTATTCTATGTCAAGAGCACACAATTAATTAGCTGCAGAGGCACACCATTTTCACTAAGGCAATGGACATTTTCATTTTCTCTATCTCCTTTCCAAAAGAATCCAAGAAAGGCAGTTGGTATGCTTTCCATGTTTTTTCAAATATCTTTATTTTGCTGAAGAATTTTAAATTGAATGAAGGAAACAATTAGAAACAAAAATAATGTTTTCAAAAGCTGTAACCTTAGTCCCACAGAGCACTTGTTTGTGGGTACCTTTTTAGTTACAAATAATATAGATATATGTAATAAAGGATAAACGTATGCATTTTACTGTACTTTTTTTAATACTTTTTACTATTTACTGTACTTTTTTTAATAATCTTAGGCTTTAAAAAATACATTTTACTGAGCAAAACACTGATACTTATGCTCAGATCTAACTTTCCTTTTGATGGTTTAACTTTGTGCATAAGGAAACTGCTACCAATGAATTTACCCATTTCATGCCTTTGATCAGATGCAAATACCAAGTCAAAATACTGCTCACACATTATTCACAGAAAATACCATCTTCCAAAAAAGTTAAGTCCACTTAACATCTGATTGCCAGAACTAGTACAAAACAATTCTAAACCATGAAGAATTTATTTTTAAACTAAATACAAAATCTGGAACACGAGTTTCAGTTAATCCGAAGGACATCAGCAACCAGAGATGTAACATTATTGCCAATGCCTTTCAACTAAGGCAACCCCCATAGATCTTAACTCCTTTCACAGCACAGCTCAGAGCTGGACAGTACTTCCTCTGTACAAGGGGCAAACTTCATCACACTCTGATACATAAAAATAATTTACTGATTTTTCAGGTATATTACTAAGAGGGAAAGGGATATTACCTGGCAAGGCAAAAATCACACAACAAAAATATATTGACCAGTCATCTCTCAATTATCAAACATTTAATATACTACAAAAAGACAGGATGGACAAAAAACATTTAGAAAACAATAGTCCCAACAGCAAAAAGAAGAAGTTTAGAAAAAATTTAGCTTTTCTTAGGTTTCTGAGCCATTGCTCTTACTGATACAGGATGCCTTTTTGCCAGTTTTACTGATTCCATAAAAAAGAGCAAATATCAAGTATTTAATATCAATAGTAATTCACTGCTGTATTTTCAGCTTCTAATCTAGAGATGTCCAGGTCTCCTACACAGCCAGTGTAGAAAGACAAGTACTTCTGGATTTAATACACAGATGTTGACAACTTGACTGGTGCCTAAGCTCCAAACTGCTTATCCCCTAAAGCCTCATCTCAGGGATCTGCTGTTCACAGTTAGACACCACACTTCTCCTGTCATCAGTGTTTTGACAGGCACTTGGATTTTTGTGCTGGCCACTATGCCACTGTTCTAAAAGGGTACGTGGTGCTGTTTCCAGATTCACGTGGATATCCCAGGTGGATACCTCACAGCACTAAACACCTACATTTTGGTATCCAAATTCCACCAGTAATGACCCCGTAGCAAAACATAACAAAATTGAGAAAGAAAAAAATCCTAAACATTTACATTACATATCAAATATTTTTACCTCACCAAAGGGAGTGTAGAACTGCACAACATTGACATCTTTATCTTGAGAAGCTGCTTTGAGGGAGCCTGCCACCGCCAGGACGCTTCCATTGGGGTTCCACTGAATACACACCACATTGATGCCAGTGTCCATCAAAACAGGATCTAGTTTTTAAAGAACAAACATTAAGAGTATCAACACAAGTAGACATTTTGGGTCAAGAGAAGCTCAGTAATTTGCACTCCACATTTTGTACCTACTGTAGTCATTTTCATCTCTCATTATCTGGCATCTCCCATTATTGTAACAGACAGCAAGGCAAGGGCAGTTGGGTTCAATGTAGCCCTGGGTACCGTGGTACCAGTGTATCCCAGCAATGCTGAAGGCTCCAGTTAAGTTCACCAAACAACTCAGCTTCATTTTCACCTGCGACAGAATGGTTAATTAAAGTCATATACAACATGTTATTTAAAGAATAATTTATATCTCTAATGACACTTGGAAAAGACAAGATGTCTAAGCAAAATTGTTTTCCTGTCCCGAGAAAAATTTTCAAATTCCCAGAATTTTATGGGTTTCAAAAACTTTATGTAATCAGAACCAGATCAGACATACAAAAACACAGATTTTTAACTACGAAGAAGTACCCTTATGCTGGCATTTTCATTCTTCAAAAAGTAACTTAAAAACAAAGAAAACCAACAACATAAAAAGGCCACCACTCACACATGTGCATAGACACAAGAAACCCCCTGTAACGTTGTAAACAATAATTTTTATTTCAAACCATTCCTGGGCACAATTTTAAACAAAAAAATAAATAAATAAATAAACCAAAAAAACCAAAAAACACCACAACTTTTGTTTCCTTTTTCTTGAATTAAGTTTGCTGAGTAACTTACAAAAATAATTGGAAAAAAAATAGTGTCCAAATTAGAACACCAATTAAGATAATTTTTGCAATAACTAGCCCAGAATACCTGGTAACACAAGTAAGGGTTTGTCTGAAAGATAAGAGTATTCCTGGATCAGTTCAAAGAGGAATGCCAGATAAGTTATGGGAGAGAGGGGGAAAGGGAGTACAACCATACATATTGTTGATATGGTGGGGAAATGACAGCAAATTATTTAAAGAATTTCAGTAATTTGTAGCAGTTGGAAATACCATGACTCGCACAGTGGGAAGATACGATGGGAGTAAAAAGAAAAGGAAGGGTAGAAGATATTTTCTTAGCAAGGTAACAGAGAGGAAAATTCACCATATTAACCATTTAAATTTAAAAACATAGTCCCAAATACACTGGTTTTCAAGTCAGTGTTTTACTTAGCTTTTTGTTATAGTCATATTCCAATACTTAAAGTAGATAAATAAATCTAGATTGCAGGAATTCAACAATATACTACAGCTATTTCCTTTTATTTTTCTACTTACTACCAGATTTTCTCTAAAGAATAATAGGAGCAATAGGAAAAAGACTATTGCTTTTTCTAAAAGCACGCTAATACTTTAAGAAGAAGCTGTAAGAAGTCAATATCCTTTAAGCCAGCATTAGTTCCTCCAAAGAGTGAAAGGAGGAAAAAAAAGCAGCTAAAAATATTAAATCTGACCTATCATCACAAACATCTCTGAAAATAGAGATTTTCAGATGTCCTAAAGAGTTTCACTTAATTTCATCAGTCTAACCATTCCTACTTTTACATTTTCAGTAACTATTGCAAGGCTGAAAGGCATTAGTTGATGTCTTAATCATTTAGCTACCAAAAAACAAATAACTGTAATAAAAAGCTGCAGGTCTCTGAGGCTGTCCAGTTCTCAGTATTGAAGTACACCAATTAAACAAACATTAAATAAATTAGGAGGAAGTGAGCTTTTATGCCTATTGAAGCCAATTATAATCCTTATATATAATTATTATTATATCCTGACATTATCATTATAATCCTTAATTACACCACAATGAACTTACAATAAAATTTCCCTGATTGTCATAAATGTGAATCTCTCCATTTGCCATTCCAAAGAGTAAAATTTTGCTATCGGAGGACCAGGCCACATGGCACAGGTGGGTACCTTTCAAGTCTTTTCCCCAAATGCGATTGCCTGGAACAAAACATTGACTACACTTAATAAATATACCACAAAATTAAACACAGTATGCAAGTTGCCAGTGTGAAAACTAAAACAGCTAAAGTCAAAGCAACAATTAGTAACTATTAATTGTATTTACCTAGAGAAACAGAGCCATTGTGTATATAATACTACAAACAAATTTGTGTAATAGCACAACAATTAATAGGGCTTAAAATCTTACCATCCACTGATCCAACAATCACAGCTCCATCTTCATATACAATACAAATCTTCTGTCCATCAGCATTCCAGCTCATACTTCGAACCACTGATTTATTTCTGTTGTTAATCATCTCTTCATACCAAGAACCTATTAGAAGGGAAAGAAAAACTGAGTTACACTTGTGATTTGATAAACCTCTAGAGAACTCAAGGTATATGCTAATCACTAAACTGCTCTTTCAGTAAAAGCCTAGCAAGGCTACACTAAGTGTCCCCAGACGACACAGACACAGTGTCTGTGAAACCCAGTGTTCCCATAGGAGCTGCTCATTTGCAAAGCCAAGTGACAAATGAGGACTCAGAAAGGGGAGCCAAAGTCCAAGAGGGGCCCTACAGAAAGAGCTCTGTGCTTAAGTAATTTCAGTACTGACAAAACAATAGGAAACACAAACAGAGGGAACAACTAGCTTTGCTAGGAATAGGTAATACATAATTTACTGATTGTTTTCCAAAACTAAGAGATTATTTATGTGACAGTAGCCACCATATATCAGCCAGAAAGACTTCTATTCTTTACTCCTGAAATGAGAAAAGAGCTAGGATTTTATTTGTTTCCATTTTTCATTAAACTAAAATTCCCAAGAGAATAAGAAAACCTTTCATTTCATTTTTCTTTCCCACATGTTGGAAAGTGGTTACCTTGACTGTGAGGTTTGCTGCCTTTCAAATGAATTCCAGTGAACCACAGTATATGTGTGTGTGAAAGGGTCAAGAGCAATAAAAGATAATTATAGACATACACTGGTTAGTCATATTGGTTCACTACCTTAAACATTTCTGAAGTTGTTTTTATGAGAGTATTTAATTGATTCTTTATGCAGTGTTGGTAAGTTGTTGCAATCTACTAACATGCTTTTGCTCACTGCACAATATATTTTTTATATTGTATTCCAAGCAACAGAGATAAAAAATTTAGAGCAGTTTATCAAGCACAAGGCTAAGTACTGATATCTTCTTCTATGGTAGCTCTGCAGGACAAATGCCTTGTCACATGTGACTACACTATAAAAAATATAGACAAGTATTATAATAAATTTGAATACAATAAACAAATTTACAATAAATACAACTTGAAAATAATTTTAAAACTATTTTGAGCTACACAATCTGCAAAATAAAAACCCCGAAAAAGAATTTTAAAAACTGCAAGTGAGGAAAAAAAAATATTTCTCATGACACAAAGTATTATTCCATCTCAAGTTTATCCTGCAGAATACCTCTGTACAGCATCCACACAATGATGAGGCCATTTTGATCACTGGTAGTCAATTTTTGATACTGTTCATTCCACGTCACAACCTGCACAAAACCTAGAAAGTGATAAAAAGCTTTTTATTTGCACTATTTAAGTAGTTAATAAAAATTACAAGATCCAACTTGATTACTCTGCAGCTTTTCCAAGGTTTGCATGGCTGACTTTGATTTGTAGGCTTCTTTCTGTGCCACTTATTTCTCTTTCAAAATTCTGCTCAAGAGCTCCTTTTGCTTCTGTATTTGCCCACTGGAATAACATTCTCTCCAAATCCTGCTCAGTGCTGATTCCACATCCAAAACACAAATCATGGTTTTGCAGGTTCTGTCCACCTGACACTCTGGGACACTGACAAAACTTTACTTGCAAAGTTGCTGTAAGAAGTCTGGAGTTTTTATTCCTCTTAGTAGTCTCATTATCACCATTAGTGCACTTTTAAAACAACCTCACTGACAATTACCCAAAAGAGCATTCTACACACAAATCCTTCAGACCCTCAAGCTTCATATACAATCCCACTCAAATATTTGAAACATCTTTAAATTTTTATCAGTTCTGCACGGTAGATCAACTTGTAGCACACTTTTTCCTGCCCTCACTGCAGGGTACTCATTTTCTCTGTATCCTTTCCATTTTTAGTGTTTCAGTCATGAACTCTATCAACAGATGCAATCAGAGATAATTCTGAATGTCAGGGATTTTTTAAGGTAATAGTAATCTATTTCAAAACTGAAGACATCCATTCAAAGTATCCACTAAATCAATTCCTCACAATTAATTGGTTCCACTATTATTTAATTAAGCCTTTAAAAAAACCTGACTCTTGGCAGATTTCAACTGCTTGTGCTCATAAGAAAGTCCATTTCTTTGAATAATGGAAGGATATTAGCATCCTCTTCATATCCCACTGTCCATGGGTGATGACCATTCAACATTTCTCATGTGAGAATTTAAGTCCTCTTTAATTTTGCTAAAGACTGAAGTAAAGTTTTACTTTCACAGGTTATCCTTCTCCAGCTTGCTTTCCAACTTGTCTAAACTTTGTCTGTATACTGCAGTCTATGAATACACACATTCTGTAACTTGTCAATAAAGGGAAAAATTACAATATATTTAGCACAGAAATTAGATTTACTCCACTTATTTTCATTTCCTCAGAAGAAAACAGAAAGCTGTAACAGATACACAAATCTTATGGACATTATTTAAAAAGAGAACCCTAATAGCCTTATCCAAGATAACATGGTAAAAATACACAACCAAGCTGTTACATAGCATGCTGAATACTCACAACCTTTATTTCAGATTTACAATAAAAAGTTATACCAAAATTACTCTATCAGCTTCACATAAATCTTGCATTTCTATTCTAAGAATAGACCAAATGCCCAAATACACTTACCACTATGACCTTCAAGAGTTTGAGTCACAGAAATGTTGTTAGAAGCTGCTAGTCCTTTTGTCTTTGTTTCATCTAAAAAATTAACAAAATTCACTATGAAAATAAACCTAACAAAGCATACATGTTTCTATGAATACTGAATCTCTAATCACTATTTACACAGATAAACTGAACCACTTAGAAGGAAGTACACAGTAACTGCAGGATGAAATTTCCACCCTCCAGTTCCTTGTGTTTGCTATTCACATCTTACATCCAAATTGATATGTGCCTTAAGGTCTCTTTTCAGGAGAAAGAGCCAACAAACAAACAAACAAAAAAATAAAACCCCAAACCCCACAACAACAGCTACAGTTATCACATTTTATTACATTCAGAAAAAAAAAAAGTTAAAAAATTTTTGAAAATGGATTTTGCTTTTCCTGGAACGTATTTATTTAAAAGAAAATACACAGCTTTCTCCCTAAAATAATTAAGATGGAAGAAAACATTCAAACAAAATCAAGAAATAACAAAGTAAGGCCCAAAACAAAGTGAGAGCCAATAAAAAAAAGAATTAATTATATGCCCTGGGGAAAAAAAAAAAAAAAAAAAAGGAAGGAGCACTGAAGAAAACTTCAGCATATATAAAGATATAATGGGTAGACAAATTACTTGTGTGCCAAATAAGACCAACTGGAGAAAAACTGCATTCATAAGATAGTGATGAAAAAATTTGATGTTAAAAGAAATACATATGTACAGATTTAAAACTTATGCAGTATCTTCAAGTAACTCAGGGAAGAAGTTATGTTTTTTTAAGTGTGGTGGGTTTTGCTTTTAAAATAAAAATTAAAAACAATAAAAAAAAGAAACCACAAAAAACACCAACACCCCCATCCCCATTTACCTGTTTGTGTTTCTAATTTCAGAACTTTCAGTAATCCATCCTCTCCACCACAGGCTATGAAACCTTGGGTCTTATTCCAAGAAACACATTTTAATCGAGTATTGCCTGGAATTGCAATCTGAAAAAGAAGTATTTTGTATCTCTACACAGTTGCAATAACCACCTTTTATTTCGCATAGTCTATCTGAACACCTTAGACACACCTACAATAGCACAAGAGATCAATTTATTTCTATTAACAGACCTGTACACGCAAAAAAAGAGAGAAGACCGTAAGCAGCAGCGAAACTGTGCCAGCCTCAAGCAGCTGAAGTCATGCAGTAAATAATAACAGGACACCTTCAAAGGTGTGCTGAGCAACACAAACAGGTGACAGGAGTCACACAGTGCACAGGGCTTCGGTCTCCAGCGGAAAAGCCGCGTCCAAAGCCCACCGGCGGAAAAACTGCGGAGCTGATGGAGCAGCGGGAGACCAAAGCGGGAGAACAAAGAAGCCAGGCCGCGGGAACTGGCGGGACAGAGCAGGGCAGACCTCCGGGAGTGCCGCTCCACGTCCAGCCACCCCACAGCGGCCGCAAGCGAAGGGAGGGACCGAGGGTCCCCTCAGCCCCCGCGGGCTCCGCGCTCCCGATCCCCGGGACTCCCCAGGGCAGCTCCGCCTGCCCGACAGCGGCCTGCCCTCCGCCGCCCCGCGCGTCCCCAGCAGCACCTTCTTGAACAGGTAGATGAACATCCCTGCGGAGCGCTGGGAGCCGCCCGGAGCGGCCCTCACGGCAGCGCGGCCAGCCCAGCCCCGCGTTCCCCCGGCAACCGCCGGCGGAAATGGCGCCGCTTCCGGGGGCGCGGCCGGGCGCCATTAACGGCAGTGCCGAGGGGCCCGAGCTCCTCGCGGCCGGGCCGTGAGGGCTTCTCCCGGCCCAGGCGGGGTGTAGGTCCCTGCCCGGGAATGGGGGTGCTCAGCCTGCTTAGAAACCACTGCCAGTTCTTTAATAAAGGTTATTCCGCTTTTACACGAAGAAAAATCCCAAAGTTTGTGAACCTCAGGTTGTCTGTGAACAGTGTTTGTAGGGTAACGTACATCAACATGGAATTGTAGAGTGGTTTGGGTTGGAAGGGGCTGTAAAGACCATCTATATCCCATACCCCTGGCAAGGGACACTTTCCACTAGATCAGGCTGCTGAAAGCCCCATCCAGCCTGGCCTTGAACACCAGGGATGGGGCAGCCACAGCTTCTCTGTGCCAGAGCCTCACCACCCCCACAGTAACAAACTTCTTCCTAATATGTAACCTAAACCTGCCCTCTTTCAGTTTAAATGCATTCATAATCAAAAAGGAAGAAGACTTAATCCATGAAACAGAGAGCAACTAACAAGCTGTCAGTGATTTTGAGGCATTAGAAAGATAAATTACTTGTCACTAATACTGCCATACTAAAATTTACATCTGGACAAGTTTTGATGATCTCAGGCCTAGGGGGTGGTTAATAAAGCTTGGGAAGAAGGATGTCACTGATAAAGGACACAAAGCAGAATTTATGGGCTACATTTGGCAGAACTTTCAAGATAAGAAAGAAACTAATAAAGTCAATTCAGCAACCATGTGGAAATCAGCTCTGACTGGGTAAAGGGTAATTCCAGCAGGGGCAGATTGCAACCACCAGACCCAAGAAGCCCACCGACCCAAAAGAAAAAAAAGATTGAGCATGTGGTCTATTGAGCTTCAGAAGCAAGAGAATCATTAACCAACAGAAGGTATGATACTAATTAAAAAGAGAACTGTGTAACTTACAGCACTATGTAATTCCAGTGCTCATTGGTCTTTCGGTCAGGAATTCTGCAGATATCTCCCCATCCAGGACTGGGTAAGAGACTCAAAGGTGCAACATGTGAAGAAAGAGTGTATAAAGTAAGGAAAAGGGTTGATAGAATATTGTGGAATTGGTATTATGTAGTAGAATTTTGCAAAACTCATACATGCTTGACAGTGACAAGTGGAGTGTATGAAGTCATGGTTAAAAATTATTATTATTTTTCAGCCAGTAATGTGGAATGGGGCAATTGATTAAACCTTCTCCTTGTTCTCCATTAGGATATATTTTGAATAATTTGGGCTAGTTTGGTGGAGAACTTCTTACAAAGTGGAAGTTAAGGAATACTGTTCTCAGTGGTAGCCAAAATATAAATTGGATCGTGATGAAAAGTGGTCAGAAATGGGAACATTAAATTATAATAATATGCTACAATTGTTGTTTTGCAGAAGACTGGATAAGTGGGATGAAATCCTCTGTGTGGAATTATTTTTCTCATTGAAAAATGGTCACAAAACAAGAAAGAAATGAAGGTTATTGGTGTCTGATTCAAATGTGTTAATGATGATGGAAGAGAAAAATAATTATCTTGTAGCTGTTCTGCTTGTAGTATAGGGAAAAGGTGTCTGAAAGTGGATAATCAGGAAGAGGGTTTACAATTGCTGGTTTCTCTGAGAAAGAATCAGGATAGTGATAACTGGGACCAGGAAAGTACTGATGGAAAGACTGGAGGAAGTGGTGCATTTAGTCCAATTGCAGGTAGAATTTGAGCACACCAAAACCCTGTATATGTACAAGTTACTTTTTGGAACCAACCACTGATTTGATGTATTGGAAGGAATCTGCCAGGTTGTACTGAGAAATCCAGAAAAATTTGAAATTCTGTATGGTACACATAATTCACATATTCACATAATGTGAATCTGACAGGAAAAAATGACCAGGTGATGTGGTAGGAGAGAAAGCTTTAACTTTCAGAAAGCTTTTAACTTTAGCTTTAACAAGATTATCTCTTGTCTTTAAATAAAACCCTGAGATTATTACACAGGTACTTGCTGTTTAGAATACCAGTCCCAGTCAAATCACCAATGTATTCTTTCAAGCATGGAGATCAAGTCTACCTGGAAAGATAATCTGCTAGCTGAGAAGTGGAAAAGACCGTGTCAGGTACTGCTAACCACACACTGAGCCATGGAATTGAAAGGACTGGACTCATGAATTCATAACACACAGACCAAAGTATTCCTCCAACTTTGTGGTGGACTTAACAGAAGGACCCTTGAAGCTGAAACTGACTCAGGGCTCATGAACTGCACGTGGACAAAACCAGAATCTATACTGCAATTTTATTGTACTCAAGGAGAAATTTTACTATATTTTTTGTGGTTTACTAAGTTTAAAAAGTTTTTATAGGCAATGCACTTGATTTTTGGAGCACCACTGACCACCCAGGCCTGGGTACACAACTCTGAAATAAACAATCAAGTCTCTTTTGAGTGTGTAATTATTGGCTTGTAGCACACTGGATAATAAATCAAATTTTCTGAACAACAATATGTCCAATTTTAAACAAATAATTTGTATCATCTCGGAATTTTACATGCTCACAAAGTGAGGCAGGTAATTGCTCAGAGGAATTGAATGTAAATATTACCATTTGTAATACAAAATGAAGTTATGAATACTAGTGCATGAATCAAAGCCTGCCCAGCTGACAGCTTGCAAGATACATCTGGCCTCCAGGACAATTTTCCACTATCCTATAAAATTTTACATTTCATCTGACAACTGGCCTTAGTGTAAATAGGACTGATGTCATCCCCTCCCAATTGCCAAGAAGTTGTAAAGTCTTGCATCAGATTTACAACTTGTTTATTCTTACCAATTACAGAGGCCAAGGCATACTTTTGGCCCTATAAATGCCTGTATAATACCCGTGCCTAAGCAGAGGACATGAAAGTAAGCAAAGTAAAGTGCTGGATATAAAACTCCATGACTTGGAGAAATAAAAAATATGCATGCACAGCACTTTGAGGAAGCAAGTGTAGCATAGCCAGGATGTCCCACATTAACTTTAATTGTACTACAACAAATTAATATCAGTACAGGGACACATCACAAAATACAAAGCACAGCCAAATCCAGCATTCTTGGAGGGTTTATAGCTGATTTTTAGCTGAAGCTGTGTCCCATGTTCACTTGTGCTATTTAGTGTTTTATTCCAGCTCAACATTAATGTATAGGCATATCTGAAGTCACACTCCCATGTGCAGTGAAGTGAACATAACGTGCTTGAGTGTGGTATGTGCAGGTTGTGAAACAACTACAGATGTTGTTTAATACATCCTTGACAAGCCAGTTACAAGATATATTTTGTATAATTATATTGCAAGGGTCTACAAAATATGTGGGATTTTTCCATAAAAAAAACCCCATCATTTTGACTCCTAATTTAAATATAATTTCTAAAGTATTTGAATAATTATAAATGCCAAGTGTATAAAATGAATGGATTCCTTTAATGACTATTTTTTTTTTAAAGCTTGTGTGTTTTATCCTGAAAGCTTGATTGACACAAGTATCAGTAAAGTCTGTGTGATGACAACAGGAATGACTGACTAATAATAACACAGGTAGATCTTTCAGGATAAAAATATTAAATTGGAGGATGTCTTTCATTCTTCTACATTTTAAACATTATTAATACTTGAAATTACTGTCCAATCTTTTATCTATATTTACAGTGATGTCTAGGTTTTAAAATCAAGTACTTCTTTCTCCGATTGTGTATTGTGGCAGTATTCTGTCTATTTCTTCCATTTATGCCTCCTTTATCTTTAAAATTTTGTTTCCTTTGGGTTTTTTAAACCCTTTATTTCATAACACATGTCCTTTAGGTTGAATACAAAATAACTCCTACATCAATGTGCATATCATATTGTATTTTATTTTAATAAGTTACAAGATCCCAACTTACTTTCCATTTTAATTGAAAGAAGACATAGGCACATTTTTTCATTCTGCCTTGCCATTTCAAAGTTTGATATAATGTGATATACTGTATCCATTTTTTTTTCTGTATTTTCTGTGAAGTAAGAGAATAAATAATGCAGTTACTACAGAAAAGCAGTATCTGCAGTACAAACTGAAGCACAGCAGGAATGAGTAGCTTCATGGCTATAGAGTGACTGTACATGAAGATCCTCAGGGTCACTGTATTTTCAACTCTTGTCTTCCTGAAGTCTTCTTGATGTTTGTTGATTATAATAAACCAGCTGCTATTTTGTAAGCTTTGCAATGAAATAACGCTTGCTGAAAACAATAAAAATTGATTCTGAAAAATCATTTTAAAATCAAGCAAAATGATAGCTCAGACAATCTGCTGTCTCTCTTGATATGCCTGCAGCTTCTCAGACACTTCCTCTAGTGGTCAGTTGTTAAGGGCAATAAAATAGATGGCTATAAGGTTTGTTTTATTTACAGTCTTTCTCACTGCTGCATTTTAAAAAAAACACTGTTTTCTAGATGAGGTTAATACATGCTTGAAACAGAGGTTTCCAAATGTACTAGAGCTCTGTCAAGACCTGGCATCTTCCCAAATAATCTCAACAACCCAAATTCCTTAGAAAGAGTTGGATCAGATGATACTCAGGGATGAGGAGCAGAAGGTAATGGTCTCTGCTATGTTTTCCAGGTTGCCTTGAAAGGATGTTAGGGGTAGAAATGGCCCATCAAAGAATAACTTTGAAAGAAAGCCTCAGCTCTTTGTAATAAAGTGTATTTCTAACTTAAACCCACAATATTTTCTTGCTTAACATGAGCTCTTGGGGCAGAAAGATTGATCTCTGAAGGACGTGCTACTACTGAGATGACATTACAGGTTTAAATATCTTGGTGTTCAGTTTTAACTAATTAGATTCCCTAGAATTGTACATTATAATCCAGGAAAATCAGAGGTCTTCCCCTAGCTTTTCCCAGGCAGATAAACTGAACTCCAAACACACTGCAAAAAGAGGGATGTGCACGTAGATCTCATAAAAATAACTCTGAATTTATTCAAAAACTGGGAAAGTCTTGTGTCCCTGGCAGAACTGTTTATTTGACTTTCAGAAACTTCGGCAAACTGAAAAATTCTTGTAACTATTTAAATGATGAGTTCATGTATAAAACTCACTACTTTGCTCCCCTTTTCTTTTAATCTCAAATAGTCCACTCCTCCTTGATTTTGAAGCCCCAGGGATGGGTATGATAAACACAGACATAATGCTCCTTTAAATCAATTCCTATTTGAATTAAGAGCACCTTTGACAAAAAAAAAGCATTCAGTCTCAAAAATTTTCAGCAAAGAAAATCTGTGACAGTCCTTGGTAAATTGTAGCAGTGATCAACCACTCTCACTTCTAAAAATTATGCCTTATGATGTACCACAGCTTGTCCAACTTCAACTTCCAGTTATTAGTTCCTGCCATGTCTGGGGGCATTCATTCCAGCATTCAGGCTTGCTGTGGTATGACAGAGTTCAGCACTTTATCTTTCTTTATTGGTTGGGGTTTTTTTCTCTCCCACGTGTTTGTGGAATGTCTAATCTGGGGGCTGACCACATTTCTCTTCATGGCTGCAGACACGGCACTGCAGCAAATGAAGCCAGCAAATTCCACCACCAGCCAGCACCTTGGATCTCCTATGGGCACAAGGCATGCCCAGAGCCTCAGCACCCTGCCTTGCAGCTCTCTCATGGCCCTGTATCCCAGGATACTAATAGGCTCACACATTTTCAGAGAAAAGAGGATGCTTGAGAATCACTTGGGACAGTGCCTGCCTATGGAGGTGGGATGCAGAGGAATACACAGCTAGTGGGACTGTTGTCACACTGCCCATGAAGTTGTCTTCAAAGTTTTGGAACATAATAGGAGGGCTATTGATGTAAAAGCTAGCCAGAAGAATTACAAGTAGAGCAGTGGTTGATGTTCAGCATGGCACATGTAATCTAGGGGATGTGGGCATATGCACTTATTTTATCTGTATCGTGTTGCTCTTCAATGAAATGTGAAACATAGTGGTGTTTGCAACACCTTATATTATTTTACATGATATTTCTAAAATCACTCTGAAAATACTTTCACTTTTGAGGGATATTTCTTCCCTGGTTTATATCAAAACAGGTACCTCTAAAGTATCAGGAAAGTGCTGAATGCAGGTAATCTTGTAAGAAAAAGGATATATTTTGTGGAGAGAGCTTCAAGCCGTGAGGTCACTGAGTCCTGGAGGGCAACTATGGCTTCACACTTACAGGACTCTTCAGTTGTTACAAGACTGCTTGTTATGGCTCCTAAGAGAGAAAACAGCATTTAGTATATTTATTACAATTATTGAACATTTAAATCCCAAGAAAATGCTTGATCTTGTGGAAGGAGTCGAACTCATGCTTGCCACAGCAAGCACTGCAACCCAGGGCAGTTGGGAAGGAGGGGCAGAAGTGAACAGGGGCTGGTGTGTAGCCAGAGACCTGAGTGTCCTAATCCAGGACAGGTAAGAGAGAGCTCAACTCTAAGCAAGAAGGAGGAAGAGCAGGGTATTCCTCACCTGCCTGCCTGGATCCTGGATCCTGCATCCTCTATACTCTTTGAATTAGACCATTACTGAGAAAAAAAAAAAAGAGAGGCCTGGCTGCAGGGACCAGCCAGCTTCACCATCAACTTTGTGTAGTCCCACAAGTACTCTTGGTTTCTAACATTTGCAATATGTGTGCATAGCGGGGAGTATTTTTTTGATTCAAGAGACTGGACACAAATCCATTCAGATGTCACATGAATATAGATGGTGGGAATGACATCATTCAAATAGGCCCAACTGAATTTAAAATCTAGCAGAAAGTCACAGCAATCTAACTGGAGGAGCCAGTTAATATGACAGAGGAGTCACCAGTCCCTTCAGGAAGAGAAAGTGAGCGTTGCTGTACTCCACAGTGCTTCCATTGAATCTGTTCCTAGGTCTTGACCTCAGTCTTCCAGACTTACACAGGGCACCAGCCTTAGCTGTCCTCAAGAATTCCTTTTTCTCCATAATTCACAAAAAAGATGACAAGAGTTCAGAGAGACAACAATTTCATTGTAGTATAATAATGTCAAGCATCAATAGATGGCTGTGGGTTCTCAGCTGCATGAAAGGCAATTTAACCTCACCTACTCCATAAAGCAAATAAGGCTGCACTGCTTGCTGAAAGCTGAGAACAAATGTATCAGCAGCTTCTGCAGCACAGGAACTGTAGTGAGGACTCCATCCACATCTGAGACTGGAATAATAAGCTTCCAAAGGCAAAGCCTTCTTAAAAGAGAGCCTATGAATAAATTTTTAATAAGTTATAAAGAGGTAATACCTGTATATAGTACCCATCTCTTAAGAAATGTTTTTTAAACATTACTTGCAAAGGCAACATGCCATTAATACTCCCATTTTGCAATGAAACTGCAAAATCTATGAGGCTGCAGACCTGGCAGTGCAGAAACTCATTTGTATTAAAGCCAATATTGAAATTGGTGTCTCCTCAATTCCACCAAGCCTGTATTTGTTCAGCTCCCCTCCTTGGAACATTCCACTGGCTTTATGGTCAATGTACAAAGAAGAGCTGTTCAAGAGTCAGCTGGAGGAAGGCCAGTTCAAAACATCACACCAACATGGTTGGTTTCCAACCAACTGCCAGTTAACTTTTTATGTCTGCATTTAAGTTCTCCAGTGACAGATACAGATCCTCCTTGGATTTTGTCCGTTTTAACAAAATTATTTTTCCAACCAACTCTGGCAATTTTCCAAGGGTGCTGTGAATTCTTCTACAGTCCTTCTGTGAAACTGACAGTCTTCTGTATTTGATATTCAAAATTTGTGGCATTCCTGTGGCCAGTGGGATGCCCAACAAGTCACACAAAACATGCTGAAATTGTGGTTTTGCACTGCCTTTGTGTTCAAGTCTAGACCAACAAGAAACTATTTTTGCAGATGGTGTTTGTGTATAGCCACCAATTTTATAACTGTGCTCTTACACAGTCTTCAGTCACTTGATGTGACAGCAGGTTGTTCCTGCCTTGAACCAGGGCTGGACTAGGTACCTCTTGAGGTCCCTTCCTACCCAGTTTAATTTCAGATTCTACATCAGACTGTGGGGAGGTTCTGCCAGCATTTGATCCCAGTATTGCCCATCTGAAGAGAAAACAGTGAGTTCATACTTGCCCCAGTCAGCTTGGGGGAGAGGCCAAGAATACAAGGTTTAACATTGCAGTAGGTCTGACCTGAGTATTGTTCCACTCAGGATCCCCCAGCCATTCTCCAAATGCTGGTATGCAATGGATCTCATATCCCAGAGACAGGTGCCCCAGAACCCTGCCAACACCCCCAATTATTCCCATTTCATTAGGATTGCAGATTATGACAGATTGTATTTTTAGATACAGTGAGTCCTTAAATGTGTGATGATAGTTAAGAGGCAAAATTAAACTTAAACTAGTTTTAAATACAGTAGCTGCTATAACTAAGCAAGAAGGACCAAAGTAGCTCAAAATAAAAATGGAAAGAAGCATAAAAGAATGAAAAGGGATTATACTTCCTTAGAGCTTGTGAATTGATAGACCATTTCTCAAGCCGATTAAAAATATTTAACACATTAAAGAGGTGTTTCAATAAATAAACATACTCAGAAAAACCCCCAACATTAAGTTATTACTTGAGCATGTTTTGTCATCTGAATTTAAGATAAAGCCTTAATAGCAGTCACAGGTCTATCATCCACTCACACAGACCTGCTGCCAGTCATGGGTTCCTGGTGCACACACACCAGTTCACACAGGATGTGCTTTGGAGAAGCAGTTACCCAAAAACAAGATAGCATTTTTTAATGCTTCACAATGGCAATGCTTTTCCATGCTGGAAGCCTATCCTCTATGAATCTTATCAGGAGCTACTGGGATGTGTAACTGATCTCACCTGGGAGCAGCAATTGTATTACTGGGGATTAATACATTAATTAATACAAGGGATACCTCAGATCTTGCTCCCTCTGACCCAGCTGTGTAACCCCAGCAGATGTGAAATGCCACATCAGCTCCAAAAGCACACTAGGAAAGGTTTCCAGTACACAATAACTTTACAGTAAGTAGACTGGGAAGGAAAGAAACACTTCTGAAATTGTTACATTTTTACTGTAACACAAAGTCACCAAGAAGCTAAAGAAAGGAACAGCAAGATGAAATTCAGCCTGGAGGGGAGGACTTCTCCTCGAACTGTCTTGCATGGTGGTACACACATTCCACAGTACTGCAGAGTGTGTGACTAACCCCAGCTCTTCCCTCCTCAACAATTTCTCAGTTCTGGGTTTGCTGAATATTACATAAATTAGGGAAAGCCTTGTTTATAAGTTGACAAAGACTGCATGGTATTTACTAACATTTTTACATATAAAGATATTTGTATCTCTGAATTTACCTCAAAGTAGGCAAGACAGAGTGACATAGAACTGTCTTTTAACACCTGAGTGCACCTGGGAGTTCCTCAGACAGATACAAATATACTCATATGCTAACAAGAGCTATTTCAATACATGCACTTAGCTGGGGAGGGCATGGATGGAAAGGGATCAGCAATCTGCTCTCACTTGAACACGTCTTCCTGTCTGGGTTGAGGGTGTAGCCTTGGTGGCAGTCACAGGTGTAGGACAGGTCATCCCTCACACAGACCTGCTCGCAGTCGTGCCTGCCAGGTGCACACACATCAGCAGCTGAGGGAGGCAATTCAGAGAAGAAGAATATTAATCCATATCCAAACTTCTTCAAAACAGCCTTTAGTTGGTCACAGTGATTCTCATTCGCAAATGTATCTTCATTTGGATTCAAACCAGGGTGTTTTTACTGCATGTCAGCACACACAACAGGGTGCACAAGGGTGTGTTTTTATCTGGCTATCAACCTCACAAAATTAGTACAAAATTTTGGAATACTGGCAACACATTTTTGCAGCTGTAACAGATGGCAAAAGGAATGAAACTAGAAGTGATAAAGTTACAAAACAATTATCCAGCAGAATTTCAGAGAACAAATATCTCATGATTTTAAAATCTGATTTTAAAAGACTATTTGGCATTACTTCAGCTCTAAATGAGTTGGAGAAGACACTGTTTTATGGAGTGAAAAGACCATAAACAGAAAAGTATATGTGGCTGCTAAAAAAGATGTGACACCCACTGCCAGTTACAAAGTGGGCACTTTATGTGTGAGGCTGCTGTTTTCTGCCAAATTTAACACACCAGTTCTGAAAGGGCAAGCTTGTGCAGGAGTTCCTATATTTGGATATCTTTGCAGTAAGAAGGCCCAGTAAGGCACAAGAAAAAATAAAGGATGGAGAAAGAAAGGAAGAGAGGAAGAGAGAGAGAAAAGAGAGGAAGAAAGAAAGAAAGGAGAAGGGAAATGAAACAAAGGAAAAAAAAAACAAAAAACTAAAAGAAAAAGGGGAAAAAAGACCCTCTTCCAGACCTAGACTATTTTTGCATCATTTTTTGCCCATCTTTGTGAAATAATTTCCACAAAGATCTGAATGGCTAGGAAATCATTAGCAAGATACTGAAAAATGAGATTCAAAAGGAAAAATAAAAAGCATGTGAAGAAAATAATTTAAAGTTTGAGTATGCAGAAGGAGAATCAGTGCTGTGAAATGAGGTTTAGGACTGGACTCCCAAAGGGAAGGCCTAATTGAATTTACATTTCCTCACATGTTTATTGCCTCTCTAATGCCAGCTAAGAGCTAATCCTAGGCACCATATTTACAAAATCAGCTCCTAACCTAGGCAGGAAGAAATACTGAGGCCCTCTGGCTTCCCCTCTTCGACATGTGAGACCTGTGACTTCACTTGAGAGATTTACCTAGGAACTTCCTGGAACTGAAAGCCCATGTTTAACAGTTTGTCACACAAAATATAGCAAGGAAAAGGATTATAGTGGAAGTGGGGAAAAAAAAGGATTTTCCCTAAATAAATCACCAATGAGACATCCAAAGAAATTCGGAGTGAAAATCAAACCCTAATCAAGTGAAGATAATATAGAATAGATATTAATTTGTAGATAATATATACTTATGTGTACATCCCTGAGTACCAGCTACATCTCTGCTCTTGTTCTCCACAAGGGACCATCACTGAGAAGGAACATTTCCCTCCATTCTCTAGAGTTCTAAGGCTGGAATATTTCTTAAGGTCCAAACACATCCACCAGAAAAAGCAGTCACACTCATGATGATACAAACTTCAATCTCTCTTCCAGCACAGTCCATGCTCTCCATTGTCTCATTCCCTTGTGCTGCTTTACTGAAGAGTTTTCTGACAGAAGTGGTCCACATCACATATCAGATATGGGAATTCATGCTCCATGGTGTGAAAACACTGTGAAGTCTTCAAGAAAATGCCAGGTTGCATTTTAATCTTACCCAAATACAAGCTTCACACAACTGCAGAAGAGCCAATGATCTCAAATTACTACTGTACATACAGAAAAACAAAGTTGCCCTGAGTTTTCAGGAGCTGAAAAGAAACTCCGGGATAGTTTATATGAAAAATAATGTA
Organism: Parus major; assembly: GCF_001522545.3. Lineage (NCBI taxonomy): Eukaryota > Metazoa > Chordata > Aves > Passeriformes > Paridae > Parus > Parus major. Next base: position 103,360,485 of record NC_031770.1, read on the forward strand.
AGTTACCTAGATTTTTAAAAGCTGCTTGCTTTTAGTGAAACACAGTTTTTCCTTAATCAGATATTACCTGAGCAAGTCTTCTTGTCTGGATTCAGAGTGTATCCTTCATAGCAGCCACAGCTGTAGGTTCCATCATTACTCAGACAGACTTGGGCACAGTCATGCCTTCCAGGTGCACACATGTCCATGGCTGTGGTGAGCCATGGTTTAGGAAAGAAATCTATTAAGCCCTCCCAGATACTTCACTGTTTTAAATGCTCAGCATTTGTAATTACAATTTAATTATGATTTAAACAGTACTACATTATAATATTGTGCTGCAGAGAGCTGAATTCAGTTATTAATTATTTAATGGAGGAGGCAGATAGTGCAAGACATCACTACACCACGTCTCATGCAGTTCTGTCTTTCATCAGCAATTCCAACAGTTCCATACATCCCCAGCAAGGATGAAGCTACAAACCTACATGAGATGAGCAATTACCTGCCCTGTGGTCAGACTAAGCAGCTAAACAATATTTATGGAATTCTGTGAAGACCATAAAACAGTAGAAAAAAAAGAAGTAAAAAGTGCCAAACTGCATTTTTTAATCAACAAATTTAAAGAAAAATGCAATGTTATTGTTACTGGAACCAAGGAAAAGACTACAGCTGAGTTCTCATTTTAGGGTAACTCAGAAAACATGTCCATATCTCCAAGCAGCCTTTAATTCTTACCTGAGCAAGACTTCTTGTCTGGATTCAAGGTGTAGCCTTCATAGCAGTCACAGACATAGGATCTGTTGTTGCTCACACAGATCTGGTCACACTCGTGCCTCCCAGGTGCACACATGTCCACAGCTTCTTAGTCATGTTAGAGACACAACTCGTTGTTAATAACAAGGAGTTTGGGATGGAGTGCACACTCCCATTTTTTAATATATGCTGATTTGGAATCAGCTCAGAAATGGCAAAAGTAATTGAAGGAATTAGAACAAGGGGTAGGAGAAATATCTATAGTATCTACATCTGAAGACTTCGTTTTGGCATCTAATGGATGCCAAATGAATGGATCTGTAGGCACAATAAAAAGGATGGTTATAGAATCAAACTACATCTCACCTCTACTTGCAGCTGAGTTATATTTATTATTTATTTCTAGAATAATGTTTGTTGTTTCAACAGAAACAGATAAGTAGAGTTGTTTGGGTTTTTTTTTTCTAGTTGAACTCATTATCCAAAGGAATAATACCTGAGCAGGTTCTCTTATCTGGATTGAGGGTGTATCCTTCATAGCAGTCACAGAGGTGGGATGGCCCATCACTCACACAGAGCTGCTGGCAGCCGTGGGTCCCCAGGGCACACACGTTCACAGCTGCAAAGGGCATTGACAGAGAGGTGCTTCAGGCATCCCACAGGAAAACAACAGGCATTAATCATTCATGCTTACAGAAGTACATCTTGCACTGTTTGCTGGATTAGTGATAGTAAATGTCAGCGCTGTGTTGCTGTCACAACAAGTTACAGGCCTCCTTTGCACCACTCCATAGCCAGGAGAGAGAGGTCATCAATGGCATAGAAATAACTCATTACCTGAGGTGGCAGGAAAAAATGAATGGAAAAGGGTTCAACAAGGAGAGATTTTATCATTCAGTAACATCACACTGGAAGGGAGAAGACAGCAATGAAAAGGATCTTAAAGAGGGAGGGAGGGAGGGAGGGAGTACTAATCTTGTACTCAGATTAGTATTATTGTGGGTATGGACTACTGGTAAAATCAATCTCCAAAACAATACTGGTGAATTAAAAAAGAGTGCTTGAACCTTCTCATGTATTTCTGAAAACAAGGCAATTTTGTGGCAACAAAATGGCAATATTCCCCATTTTCTAAAACAAGGAAAATTTAGAATTCTGCTAAAAAGGCTGGTTGAGTTGTCATGTCTTTACATTTTGAAACACAGACAGCACCTTTTCATTGGTGACAGCACCTTTTCATTCCCTGCGTACTTGGGAATAAGAGAATTAATCTCCATGACTTATGAACAAAATCTCTGGGTGATATTTTCAAGCATAAGTGAGAAGCTCAGACTCAAATGGTCAGATTTTTGTGGTAGGAAAGTCAAACATCCATTGATTTGGACAGCTATTCAAAGCTAATCAAGACTTTTCCATCTCTGGGATGGCCTCATGCTGAATAATGCTCTCAATGCATCAAGAACTTCATCTTAGCCAACTATTTTTCCCCTGAACATTAGTTTTCCTGTTTTCAGTTCACCCTACAAACAAATTAATTGCCTTAGTCTAAGCAAAAGAAAATCCTAATTGCCACTGGTGAGCCCAGATTTCTGACCAAAAAGCACTCTGGAACTGGAAAGGGACCCAGTTTACCACACTGTCTTACAAGACACTCTTAGATTCATTTGGTTTATAGAAGTCTTTTTAAAGACTGTTTCCTTCACCCTGTTTTTTTCACGAATCCCACAGATTCTGGCAAATTGCACGCAGGCAACTCAGAGTTACACTGGAAGCGTACATGTATGAGCACTCTGATTTACCCTCCAGCCTTGCAGGGGCATAATTTCTATGCTTCAGCACAATAAACAGTAGGTTTATTCTTAAGAACAAGAGATTTTTCTTTGCTGCTGTGAAAGGACTTGTTTTGATGAGATCATAGGTGGACATGACAGCACACATACCTGTCCCACCAGGTGGCCACTTGTGAGGATCTGGTCACATCAGCAGCACAATATGGTGTCAAGCCAAACCTCAAGGCATTTCCTAAGCTAGTTATTGGACAAAGTGTCCTGTCTGCAGATGGTCTTACATATTTATTTCATACCTAGAGAAAGAGGTCTATTCACTCTAAACATACTCAAAAAGTGTGGTGGTAATTTTTAGTAAGGCTCTGAAATAGTAAAGTAACATACCACCAACCAAGTTCCCAAGAAAGTGGCTCTTATTTTAATTCTCTTACAATGTTATTTATTTTACCTATTATTTTATTATTTATTGTTTTATGGTTTTATTTTTTATTATATCATTATATTATTTTATTATTATTTATATTTTAGTATATTTTATTATAATTATATTTTTTATTTTGCCTATTATTTGCTGGAGATTTATTGTAAATTTCTTAGAAATTCACTAGAAAAATCTACTTTGCACAAGTTTTTTAATTGTCAGGAAGTTGTCATTTGATTTTTGTGAGTAGGGCTGTGTCACAGCTAACTATAGGCAGTTCTAAATACTCCAGGTGACCTTTTTTTCCCTGTAAATGACAGTAACAGCCCAGTCTGGCCTAGCATTGTTAGTGGAATTCTAGCTGACACCAAATACATACAGCATTTTTATAAGATCAGCCCTGAAAAAGCAAAGCTAATTCATCCCATAGTTCCTTGTCTAAATCAAGTTTCAGAGAAACAGAGGGAGATTTGAGCCTGGCACACTGGAAAAGCCCAGCAGTGCCTAAGGAGTGAAAGCCTGTCCTGAGATGACCTGCTGCTGCATTTGGGCACTTAATCCTGTACCAGATTGCTCAAGCCAATGCAGTGGTTTACCTGCCACACTGAACTCTGAACACCTACTCTGAACCTATAGGGAATCCCTTCAGCTCCATACTCCCGTCCTCCTTGCTTCCCAGCAAGATGGGAAAAGAAAAAAGCAGCCTGCACAGCTCTGGTGTGTACCTTCAGTAATTCAGTAAACATATGCAGTCAAACCATGTCCAGATTGCTGTGATTTGTCTTTCTCTCAAAATCTGACCAACTGCACAAGGAGGTCCAGTCGAGTCAGAAATGTTACCTACACTAGGTCACTATTCAAAATGAAAGGCCATTAATTGGCCTCCACTGGAAAAGAGGGTTGGCTTGTTTGCCCAAAGGATGGTAAAGGAAATATTTAGATGTGATACATAACACTTCTGAAAAACTTCTTTCTTAGGGAGTGGAACCGCAGCAGAAATCAAATGGAGCCAAGTTACACTACTCTCTTGGACTGACCCCCTTACCACAGAAAGTCTCCCTGAATCTGGATGTCAGCTTTTCGATCACACCATAGGTCTCCACATAGAAGACGTGTTCATCCAGAGGCTCACTGGCCATTATCCTCAGGGACTGCATGTCTGCCCGGTCTACCCCGACCGCGTAGATCTCGATGCCAGCTGTCCGGGCGCTTGCCGCCACATCTTGAACCTGGTCTTGTGGCCGGCCGTCTGTCACGACAATGACCACCTTGGGGATGTTGGAGGTTGCTGGCCGGGTGCCCATTTCCTCGGTGAAGACTTCATCCATGGCAGTTTGGATGGCAAGGCCGGTCATCGTGCCAGCAGACAAGGGCTCGATGCGAGACACAGCCTCCTTCATAACGGCTTTGTCAAAGTAGGTCCGGAGAGGAAACTCCACCTTGACAGTGCTCGCGTAGTTCATGACCGCCACACGCGTTGTTCTCTCACCAACATCCAAGGTATCGATCATTTCTGACAAGAAGATTTTCACTTTCTCAAACTCTTCAGGTCGGACACTACGGGAGCTGTCTATGATGAAGACGAGGTCTAGAGGCCGGTTCTTACAGGCAGTGTCTGCCAAGAAGGAAGGAAAATGCTTCAGTCATCTCCTACACAGAGCAGGAGCTCTCACCCAAGGGCAGTGAGTGCTGTCATGGCAAACTACTCCTGCCAGATAATGTTGGTTGATTCTTTATGAAGAGTCTTCAAATTATAGTGAGCAACATATTAGAGAGTCTTAAATATTAATTTTGACAAGTAATAAATAACTAAATTTTTCTAAGCATTAATAGATATCTGCACATTTGAGCCCTCAAAATGTCAAACTATCATTGAAACAAAGGGTTATGGCTTTCATGTAACAGCAAAAAAAGAGATGGAGCAATTATATAAAAATGTATTTACTGTTTATTTTCATAAAGCTTGAATTCCAGTTTTTATAAGGTAAAGAAATAAAATGGCAAAACATCTGAGTAGATCATGTGGGGAACAGATCCTAGTATCTTTTAGGATAGAAACAATATAAATTGCCAATTAGGAATTATTTCTTGTTTGTAAATCACAATCCAAAATACACAACAAGAAGAAATAAAGACCAACAAGGAAAAATCACAAATGATGTTGTAAAAAGGTTTCTTTAGAAATTGTTACTGTTTAAAGGCTTGTAGAACAGAAAGAAAAGTTAAATTACTCATGAAGTAATTTTATATGTAAAAATGAACATTTACACACACACTTCCAAAATTCCTCACTGTCATATAAATCTAGACAGAAGTAGAAAAGCCATAGCTCAGATCAGAGACAAGCAACATTTCTGGGAACACAAAAAACAATCAAGACAGTGACAGTGCAACTGAAATGCCCCCTCCCTGTCCTGCTACCAGGACACTGATGGTACCATGTACTTTTTACCTAAAGGTTGGATTTGCAGCTGAAAAATGGACAACCCAAGACAAGAGTATTTCTATAAAAGAGACATTGCGGCTCACCAGTGCATTCAATAGCAAAATATGAGGTGTCCAGTTTGAATTCACACCTTGAGGGCTGTTTTGGGAACCTGGCACACCTCTCCTGGCTACTATCAAGTTCACTTGTATTATTCCATTCCAGCTTAAATTTAAAAAATCTTCACAAGTATCTTAAAAGTAGAGGTGAAAACAGCACTCCCCCCACCCCCCTGCAAGGCATTAGAAATCATTTTTCTCTGATTCAAGTGAAAACACAGGAAAAATTTGAAATTGCACAAATTCCCTCAGGAAGCACAGCAGCATAGTTGATATTGCCTTTGAATGGAGTAATAGACCAGAGGAATCTAGGATCCCATCCAGGTATAGTCTATATTCATCCTGTAACTCAGTTTTGCCTTTGGGAAACTGAGAAAACATGAAGAAATGTTAGTGCATGCATGCATAGCGAAAGACAGACATAAAGAAAAACTGAAAGAAAGAAATACAGAAAGAAATACAGAAAGACAGAAAGA
>NC_031770.1:103367322-103447919 GCF_001522545.3 Parus major
CGGGCCCGCGCCACCCGCGCCGCCTTTAAAGCTGCCGGGACGGGACACCGAGGGTCCATCGGCCGCCCCCGCCGCCTCCTCCCCGGGGCGGGCCGGTGGCCCTCGCCCCCCCGCCCCGACGGGCGCTCAGCAGCCGCAGGGAGAGGGAGGGGAGCGAGGATTACAGCTCCTCTTTGGGAAAATGCGGCAGGGCCAGGGCAAGGCACAAACCTGGGCGCAAGGGGAGCTGAGACACCGTTCTTCCTTCACCAGAAGTGTTGGTCTAGGCTAATTTTGCATTTCAGTCTCCAGAAGAGTAGTTGCAAAGAACGGGAGAAAAAGCTCCCAGTGTGATGAGCGAGGCACAAGGAACTGCCCGCTCTGTTGCCAAATCTGGGCAAGAGCATTTAGGCTGGTTCCTGGCACTGGAACGCCTGCCAATTTCTGCAGGAAGCTGCAGTGAGCTTTAGCGGAAAGCACGGCTTAGGGCACAAAGGCACCCTCATCTCCAGCACAGGACTTTAGAAGATACCTTTGCCAAATCTGTACCCTGTTGTACTGCAGGATCATCTTCTCTTCCATCACCTCCATCAAGGGAAGAGGAAACCTTGATTTAGAAGAGGAACCACCAACCCCTCAGCTGAACAGTATCCAGCAGGCACTGACTCACTTCAGCAAGTGCTACTGCAAAGGCACAGCACCATCACTTTCCCGAAGGCTGCAAACAGTATCGGTGAAGAGGGACCACCACCCTTCAAGCAGGAGAAAGCCACAGGACACGACACCAGGGAAGTATAATGGCTTTTCTCTCTCAGAAGAGGCTGCAGCTTTTTGAGCAAGAGCACGTGCACACACACCCCAGACAAATTTCAGGCAGTGCCTGCTGCTGCCAAACGCTGCTCACACACATGGTCAGCCTCAATAGGCAGTCCTTGGGAGGAGCTCTTTGCCCTCTCCTGGTCACACACACACACCACAAACACTCCCTCAGTGCAGAGGGACCAGAGCAGAGCGTGTGCTGCAATCCATGTTTGAGCAGCACCCAAATACCAAACAGTTTCAGCTGTGTTTCTTATGCCTCACCAAACCACAGTGGTCTTTCACACCCGCCCTCCTCCCAAAGAGTCACACTGAAGCAGTCTGTGGCAGCATCTAAAGATGCCCTGGGTTTGGAGTCTCTGTGGGAGTCCAGATCTGATGCAGTTGCTCAGAATGTGGAAGTAAGAATGCAGCTCCACCAGCACGGGGCGCAGCCCGGGTACCCCCTCAGGGTAACCAGGAGGAATGGCACTGTCAGAACAGTGGCAGAGGTGTGAGACCACTGCAGTTCAAAGTGCTCTCACAGGTGGCACCTGAGTTCACAGGGAAACTACTGCTGATAGCCCTAACAGAGCATTTTTAAATGTGTACAGAGGTACATACTGAAAATACAAGAAAAACTGCACAAATTATATGCTGTAACAATATGAATCCCCTTTTCCAGAGTAACACTAGGTACCTTTTTCTCTTCCAAAGCAGAAAAATGTTTCTTCAGACATACTAAATTGTTAAATTATCTTCCACCTCTTTAAAGCTCTTGCTAAAAAAGAGGAACAGGAGAAAGTTGTTTGTACTTGTTTTTTTGGTTTGGGGTTTTTTGTTGATTATAGAAGATCATCATTAAGTCTGGCATATCTCCAACAACTCTGGACATTTTCCAATGTAACTGCTGTAGTCCTACTGGGTGTCTGTCCTGCTTTTAATGCCTGAGCTGACCAGACATCAGATTTCCCCAAGGGCTCAAAGCCTCCAGTACAATTCCCTTTTCCCAGCTCTTGGTTAAGTACCAATCAGACAAGAGGAAGTCAACCAAGTACTTGAACTGCAAAGGACTGTGTGTTAGAGAGAATCCATGTTCTCCAGCCACGTGAGGACTTCTGCTGAAGAATGGATCAACCACTAAACCTGTAACTAAGTTGTTGGACTGTCTGCAGCACAATGAAGCACTTAAAAAAAAACACCAAAAAGATCAACACTACTGGTAAACATTTTGTAAAAGATTTATTTAAGTATCACAAAGAGGAAAATACACAGAAGATTAGAAGCATGCAACCATCTTCCATATTTCTTGCATTTTATTTTTCTTGCATTCCCAGCTCATTGTAATAGAACTCCTGTGCCACCCTCACTTGTTCCTCAAAAATACTGTTTCAAGACATAGGATAACCAAAAAAACCACAATAAAAGGTAAGATAACATATGAGAAAAGTGCAAAGTAAAAAAGTCACATATACCACATTCAAACCCTTCTCCTTCCAAAAACTGGATAAAGGCAAACTGTCATTTTGCTGCACAATCAGATTGTCTTTATGAACTACTTTACAAAAAATTAATATAAATTAAGGGCATAATCCTGCAGACACTTATAATCACATTTAACTTCAATCAGAGTGGCTCAATTGGTATTATTAAAAGCCACAAGTTAGTCACATGCCTAAGTTCTTGCAGGTGTAAGGCCCTAAGGCAATAAAATGTTTAAGAGCATTAGGGAGAACAAAAATTAAAGCAAATGAAATCACTCTCAGATGTGTTTTGCTTAGTAAGTTTATATCAAACATATTTTAAACAGAACAGTTTGCTCCTAAAGCCCTGAACGTTTCTATTACTTAAGCAGTTTTGCAAGATTAAAAGACAAAACCCCCAGGAAGCTGGTACAGATGTTAATGAACATAAAAATTGCTTCAGGCAGGTATGTAAGGAGGCGGAGGTTCCTTCTCAGGCATCTTCACTGCCATTTCATAGGTTGGCAGAACATACTAAGGAGAAGACATTTTGAAGTGGTTAATGCAAAAGATTTCAAATGGAAAAAAAACAAAACGAAGAAAGCACACATGCCCCATCAGCAACTTAATCCTCTGTTGCAGGCAAAGTTATTTTAAGAATTTACTGCTGTTCCTTGTAAGCAAATGAGGAAGTGAAAGAAGGTGCAGGAGCAGTTTACTGCTCTGCTGAGCCTAACCCTGGGTCATTCTTTCCACACCCCACTGCATCTTGACTTTGCAAAGCAGCAAGGAAGGTTTGGACTTGTGCAATCAAAACTTCCCTCTACCACAAGAAAAACATACAAAGACTTCTCTCTAAAGACCCTCCTTTTAGGCACAGTCAGAATTTAGCTAAGAAATTACCTACCACAAAATTAGCTGCTTAATAGTTTTTTATTTTTCCAGTCTTTCTTTAGAAAGCTGGACAAGGCTTGGAAACATACATGGACGTGGTGATTTTCTACTTCAAAATTAATGATACTGTTTCCTTTTATCTCAAAAAGAGATTACCTGTGGAGGAGCTTCAAAAGCAGGGTACACAGCAATCTCTGGAAAATTTCTGTTGTTGATGTATTTATAGCAGTTCCATACACAGTTAATTAGGTATGCCTGAAAGAAGAGAGATTTCTTTTTAAACACCTCATAAGCATTGGCTGATTCAGAAATTAAGTGTTGGACTACATTCCTATGATAAAAAGGAGCATAAATCAACTTAGGCAATACATATCCGAGGAATGGTTGCTATTTCACAGACCTGGCCACATACCCATGTTCCTCTCCATTTAGCTTTGCTGTCACAGTGACTCAGAGAGGATGCACCACACAGGTTTTAGCAAAAGAATTCACAGATCCATTCAACTAATCCATCTGCCTCAGCAGTGCTAATCAAATTTAAACATTTTGTTTAGAAACTTGTATGCATTAACTCAGTATTTCACTACAAATTTACAAATATTAAAATTATCTCTACATAGGTAAAAGTCTCTTTGCATTCCTCCTTCCTACTCAGGAAGGGCAGAGCTGCATAAGCACACCCCAGTGCGCACACACAAGTTAGCTGAAGACACCAGTACACAACATATTAAGTCATACCAGAACTGAACAGCCTAACAATTGTGCTCAAAGAAGTTCTTACCTCAGCAATAAGGCAGCAGCTGGGTTCTCAATTCAGCATTGGAAATTAACCAAGATTGACAGTGTCTTAATGCTTATTAACTCTTGCAATGGTTACATTATTAAGTTTTAACTTACCTTTAAAATGATAAATAAAACAAAGAACACCAGAACAATAAACAAGAGACAGCTGGAGTCCAAAGAAAGGAGATCTTCTTTGTAAGGGAAATCCGGCTAGTGAAAAAAACAGGGGGGGAAGGGAGTGAAAGGGAAAAATGAACACTGCACAATCAAATATGATAGAAAAACATCCAAACTTCACACCAAATGCAACAAACCTTTGTATAAACTATTCCCCTGAAACAAAAAGTTCCATTTCTAACAAGTTTCCTCTTTATCCTCCCACAAAGCAGAGTATTTAGCCTGCCTCTGTCCCACAGGAACAGATCACTACAGTACAGTCTGTGTCCCTAGTCACTTCATCAGTCTCAGGCCAACACAGACTCTTCTTCACAGCTGCATAAGTATTTGTACTTATTGTCCTCTACAGCTCATAAATGACTTACTGTTAACTACATCCTGTCAGTCCAACCTGTAACACAGGTGTGCAGCATAAGAAGTCACCCCCAAACTTGGAGGAGACAAAACAGAGCTGCTGAAAACCTATTTTCCTTCCCTGACCACAGGAACAAAGCCTCTCTCAAACACCAATATAATGTTTTATCTGTTTCAAAAAGGACTTGGTTTTTAAACATCTACTTGAAAAGATCAAAACACAGACAGCCAGAGATTGTGGTCCCTGCTGATGGTATGTTCTATGCATTGACTCTTGCAGTTAAAACACAGGCAGTGTTGGTGAGAATTCCATTTCAGTTTTCTTAGAAAGTGTTGTTGCAACTTGAGAAGAGACACATAGAATGGAAAAGGGAAAGCTTGGAATCTCAGATTCCATGTGTAATGCTGCTGGAATCCTTACCTACACTTCTGCAGTCCTTACCTACACTTCTGTTCCCCTTCCCTACCAAATAAGGGTCAACGCATTTTTAATCTGCAGTAGCAAATTTGCCACTGAGCCCCATTGCTTAAAGGGTTACAAACACACTTCCAAGTCCAATTGTAACCAACAAAGTTTAAACCAGTAGTTCCCATCACAATTCTTTCCTTACTCTCCCTGTCTTTTGTTTTAGGGAGGAATGACACCTTTAACTCTTCCATCTCTGATAAGCTACCATCCCACTGTAACCACATATGGCTGCTGCAGGCTGAATTCTTTTTTCTTATGCACAGGAAGGGAAGTGTAGCTCAGTCACTGATCCAATCAAAACAAACTTTAATTTCAAATGTAAAACATCAACTTCAGCTGAATACTTACCAACTGCTCCAGGTAATCCTTGATTCTGGGCAAGTAGGTTAGAGAGCTGATGGCAACCAGACAACTGAGCACAAAGTCAAAGAGTTGGTAACAGAAAAATGGGATCAGCCAACCTACACGATGCTAAGAAGATATAGAAAAAAGGAATCCTGTAAATTATTTAGTTAAGAAAAATCAAGTAGCAACTTTAAAACCATGGATTATAAATATACTTACAGCAATGGCACCATACACCATCATTGCACTGATTGTGAACATGAGGAGGGAGATAGCAAACAGAACACAGGCATTTTCTGCATTAAAAGAAAAACAGTAAGAATCAGTCATTTCCTGGAGTAGTCATGCTGCAGCTGATAGGTACCCAAGTTTTGTCCATTACTGTGATCTGTTCTCAACTGACTCATCTGTGCCAACTAGCAGCAGCAGAATAGAGTAGCTCAGATCCTTCCTAACAAAAAAAGATCTGGTTCAAGAAGACCTACAACTACTCTGCCTTAATCAAAAGCCTGACTAAAGCCCAGGAACACCAATTAGAAGCTTAACATAGTTTGACAGGAATGCACCATAATGATGTTTATTTGTAATGTGTGTCAATGCTGAAAGTATGTGAGTTATTAACTTTACAGCTGGACAGAATCTTAAGCGAGGCTAAAACAGTATCAACCTTTACACTTGAAAATGGTTTGGTTATGTAATTTGGTCATTGGCAGTGAGAGCGGCACTGCTCCTTCAGTAACACTAAGGAAAACAGGAAATCACTGTGTGGAAGGTATCCCACTAGTTACAAGAAAAGGCAGTTGAACAGAAACCAATTTGTAGCAAAATCGAGGACATTCATGGAGGCTGCATGATAAAGATTCTCCTTGTGCATCACAGTTACTGATGACAGAACTCAGCTGCTTTCCACAAGTTACATTACACTTGTTCCTTTTTAAACACAAAGAAACCAGCTTGAGTCTATAGATGTGGTAAATTACTGCTTTTTAGCAATATTGAAGCCAAAATTTTATAATTCTCCTGCTTGAAAAAAAGAGATTATCTGAGAACCCTTTCTACTCTGCAATTAATTTGAAAAGACACACTGTGGAAGCACTTACATATCCAAGTCAGTGAAAGGTAATAATATCTACATACACAGATGGCATCAAGAAAGAGCCTCCCCATGTCTGAAACACACTGTGTTGATCAGACCTTAGTCTCAGCAATCACCAGTAAGTGTGGATGTCTTCTGAGGAGTTACTACTCCGAGTATACACAAGTACAATAATATCTGTAATGTTCTTTCATGCACACAAAACTCTCTAGCCCAGATCTCAACATAAGGAATAAGAGTTTTTAAGTCAAAGGCACGTAACAGATTTTACACTAAAGAATGAAGAAAGCACCTTCAGCTTCAGAAGCATCTTTCTCATATAAGCTTAAGTGTACCAAGTACACCAACATCCTTTAATTTTACAGATTATCTGCTGTGATGTTACTTAGTATCTTAGCCTGAAGAAGAATTTGGACCTTGCTCCCACTCTTATTGCTTATTACTCTTATAGTAAATGTGCTTTACAGTCACAGGTCATAACTGACCTGAGATCCTCAACTCAGGTCATGAACAATTAATCCAAAATGCTCAAAACCCAGTTTTGGGCTGTACTATTTAACTTCACTGAATCTGACCCTCCCTAAATTTTTATGTGATACAACAGATTGAGGTAGATTAGAAGTGCCACATTACACATATTTCTGCACATTTAAAACCAAAAGAAGCAAAGCATATGCACAAGTTTACAAATACAACGGTTAAAAAGCTTGACAGCAATTACACTCGTATGCATCATACACTGCATAACAGAATGAGGAGTAAGCTTAATTCTGTTCACAGTGCTTTCCCTTTCATTTATTCTACAGGTGAAACTTAGAGGAAACACTTTGGTTTCACTCAACTACTTGGCATTCCAATCCTTCCACTTTTCTTTGAAAGGTATCATGGTTTTCTTCTTAGCAAATTCATAGGCAGGAGCTCTAAGGTATTTCCTGATGTATGAACATGACCAAAAATTCAGAAGCAAAGTCTCTGAATTTGTTTTCTGCTGCTTGTTTCACTGAGACAGCAAAGTTAATAAGAAAGTGAATCAGAGATGTCCCACACATACTTCAACACTCAAAAGCATCAGAAGGCCAAGAAATCTCATCATTTAAGATACTTGGGCATAAAATGAAGTTAAAATAATAGTCTATAAAGATTTCTTTTTATTCTTGTAGAAGAATTCAATCCCAGAGTAATTGAAGAGAAATTCAGAAAACAAGATAACCATATTTAAAGGATGCATGTGTACATTACAACCTAGTGTAAGACAAATCCATGATACTGCATGCTTTACATTCCAATCAGCCAGCAGTGTTCTAGACCTACCAGCCATTCTCTCGGAAGCATAGTAATTTCCAATGACTTCATACTGGATATCAACAGTTGGCACCATATTTGGATGAGTCACTTCTACTGTCAACAAGATGCCCATCAGTAAGTTCACCACCTGAGAGAGATCACAGTTACCTCAAGGTTAATTACACTGCAAGATTTTTTTAATGACCACTAATAATCCTTTATTACAGTTAAAAATAAACTCTTCACTTTGCCTGTATGTGGAAGAAAAAAAGAGGAGCCCAACTTACAGTTAAATTTCAAGCTGATTTAGTTAAACCACTACCAAAATGACCCAAAGAACATGGAGCACTTGCTAAGTTCAATGAATCACAATTAGATAATTTTGCAAATTGAGAGGATGGTAAGGTTCCTAGGATTCAAATAATATAATTAAGCTGATTCTGCTTGATGAATGTATAGATTTGTTAACTGGAAATAGTTAAAAAAGGTCAGGAAGGTAAAGGTACAGAATGAGAAATATTTGGAAAGAATTTCTGCTTTCTATAACAAATTGAGTTAATTTAACACACAAATAAATTACTGGGCTTCTGCCATGTATCAGCTTTAATATGTTAGAGAGAACATCTCCCTCTGCTTCCCAGATCACTTATTAAAACCTCACCAGTCCTTATCAGAAAGGTCTACACAACCACAGAAGTTAAAAAGTTTCACACAAAGATCATGCACACATTCAGCATGGGCTGTGTGCTCACCAGTCTTTCTCCTCCCTCTCGCTGCCACTTAAGAATCCTTCTGTTGCCCCATTTTGGTACAAACCAGCTTCAGTAAGAGCTCAAAGAATCAAAAGTAGCTTAAGCCTCTGTAAAATTGCCCTGACAGCACTTATAACATATTCAAAGTTTACAGGGACATATCTAGAGACATATGCCAAAGGTTACATAACACAAAAAACTCATGATGGTATTCTCAAGCTGCAGACATTTTCCAGTCAGAATTCAGTACTGTCACTACCACCAACAGGATCCCATCCAATTAGCCTCAAAAGAAAAAAAAAAAAAAAAAAAGTTTGCAGTTTCTCACAACTTAAGAACATTTGCCAGGTACTTCTACTGGCATGGTTCCAGGAGTCAATGATGGTGGCAAGTCCATGTACAATTACTGAAGATTTCAGTGAGGAAAAAAATATTTCTAACCTTTTAAAAATTTTCAGACTATAACAGTTCCTATAACTTTTTTCCCCTCACTGTTTTTATTCATTTTTTCTTCTTTTTCTTTTTCTCCCAGGGGTTTAGAGATATATGGTGATAAGTTTGCTTGTACTTTCTGCTAAAAAGAAGCCTTTAGTGGAGTCAAAGTTGGTCACTTTGTAGAAATGCAATCATCTCATCATGTATTACACAAACTTACTAAAATTTCCAGCTATTTTGACCCAGTTGTATTTTTATAAGGCATTTTATGCCTCGGAATATAAAACGTAGTAACCAAAACAGCTTAACCACCAATATCTTTTGCCTTGAAATGCACATATTTTTACTCGTATAGGACACTTCTTAAAGGGCAAAACTTTTGTTCATCTACCTCTTGTCTTTAAATCTTATTTTGCTTCACCCCTGGTCACACACGTAGAACACTTTCATCTCACGCCTGGTTTGTCCTGTACTCTGGCCTTCTGCTCTCAATGCATTTTCCACCCTTCTATTTCCTCCTCTCTGTGAATGAACTGGGGATACTGGAAAATACCTTACTGCACTGTACTTGTTTCAAAGAGCCCCTGTCAAGGTTCAGGTCTCTGGCAGTTAAAACATTCATCTCTACTTTATAAAGCATAAAGGTAGATGTTCAATTGCAACTAAATCATTTACTGTTTATACAGTCATCAGTTTGCCATGATAGGCTACCTGCTTCAGGATAAAGAGCAAGCAGCACTTGAATTACTATAGAAGTACTGAAGAACTTGAATGCCTCAGAATTTTGAGATTGTAATCCCCATCTGTTACTTTTTTTATTTTCATCCTATCAATCATCGTAATTCAACATACCAAAGTCCTTAGTAATTTCACTAGTTACTGAGTGCAGTTCCAAGTACTAGGGGTTTATTTTCTCAACCTGAAATAGTATGCAAGTAAAAGAGAAAAGAAGTCATTCAAAATCCAATCTATCAGAATCAATGAGACCAAATAAAAATAGTAACAAACCAAAACAAATCTAAACAAAAACAAACCCAAACCTCTGCCAATTAACACCTCAGGGTTTCCAGCACTCCATTACTGCTGTTTACAAATCCATCACAACACTGAGTAATTCAACACATTTAATATATGGATTTCAATTAAGAGCTACAGAGACAGCCAGAGCCTCTATTTTAACTCCTTCCACTCTTTCCCAGAAGCTTGATAACAGCAAGACCACAAGGCTTGTTTCAAAATAATCGATGTAATAGGCAGCAAGACTATGGTTTGGACCACAGAACGTCATTAGAGCTTTTACGTATATACTCACCGCAAATCAAGTATGTTCACAAATGTCTACATAGAGAAGTCAAAAAACCTAACTCATGTAAACCTCAGTGCAATATGCGGATTAAACCCATCACCATCTTCCACAGAAAAAAAAAAAAAATTAAAAAAAAAAAAACCCAAACCAGACAAGACAGCACTCAGCAGATACTGTGCAGCATCCTAAAGTAAAACCTCAAATCTCAGCAGCCTCATTCTGGTCTTTTATGCTAGGAAATAAAAAATAGTAACAAAAATAATTTGCAAAATGCATGTTCAAGTTCTTATTCAAAAAACAATTCCATTAAGATGAAAATAACCTTAATTTAGTTCTGTAGTAGTTTAAGGAGTGTATTTTACATTTTAATATCTGGGATAGTTAAGTTTAAAAGTTTGGTGTAGCTTGCATTATAATTCAAATAGCTAAAACTTCAAATTCTCAATTAGCAAGTCAGCATTTATTACACACTGGTAGCAGAAATATTAGCTCCCCATATGATTAGAACTCTCTAAAATACTCTGGAACTACAAACAAGCATAACCTTTTCAATTAGTGAGTTTTATCTCCACTGTGTACACTTTATGTCTCATAATGTAAGTGCTTCATCTCTCTGGAGGCCTGGACATGAAGTCTAGTTTTCCCCAAGCACTCTGAGTGACTTGGGCAAAACCACGAATTCCTACTTTTAATTTGCTTGTATCCCTTTATGAGGGGGAAGAAGGGAACTTGCCTTGCACTACTACACTCACTTTCCTTTCACTTTTCCAGTATTTTTTCCCTAGACATGTTCCCAAAGAAGAAAAAAAAAAAAACCCAAGATGGAGATTCTGATTTGGTCTCATTTATTAATATATTAAAATAATAAAAACTGAAGAGTAATTCTAAAGAGGGTACTTCAGAGCCTGTAGCACCACCAGTATTAGACTGAGACCAGTTATATTGGCTCATTTCTGTCTATCTGGTTCAGTGAACAAGCAATTCCAGAGATCCCCCTCGGCTCCTGCTAACCAGCGGCAATTGCATCACTGACTCCAGCCCTGAAGTTTGCTGCCAGAACACACCAGCCGCTCCCTCCAAAACAATGCTATTGGCTTTTATGCTATTTACTGAACTCTGATCACATTTTTGCCAGTGCAGTGTTTGTGTTTCCGGTTTCTGGAAAGTGCAGTGCCCAATATGAAGGTTTACAGGAAGAAACAAACTTCAAAGCAACACGACTGAAACTATGGAGAGAGGAACAGGAGGTTTCTTTTTCCTTCCTACACAGAACAGCAGTGGGTGTTGCACAGCTAATCAAGCTTTATCAGTCCTGGAACTGAAGTACAACTCTGCCAGAAATGTTCTTAACTTTTCTTTTGGTAAATATGCTTTTATTTATTGATCACAAACAGCAGCAGCACACAGAACTGTGCTTGAGACACTGTTCACAGCAGCAGACATTTTAGAAGGTAGTCCTCATTCTCTCTGGACTTGCAGAAGCACACAGCAAGGACAGTGATAAAATTGTTCTAGTGAGGAGTAAAGTTAATTACACACATGACTTAAGAGTATACAAATAAGCAAAGAATAGGAAAATGCCTAAAGAAATGTTTACATAAGAATAACGCGTGTATTAAGTAGACAGAAGTCTTATCTTACTAAAACATCTGGAGTAGATTGCTATGAGACTCCATTTTAAGTGACAGCAAATTCCTTCAGGACTGTAATGCACAAGAACACAGTTTATATAGTAAATAGCAAGATTTTCAGTAACATAAAACTATCCTTGAACTAAACATTCTCCCCCTCCAAAAACCTACATCCTTCAAAAAAAGAGCCCAACAAAACCAAAATACACAAAATACAAACAAAAAACCCCACCAAACCCACAAACCAAAACCCATCACCCTAGAGAAAGTTATTAGTATTTGTCCCACTTAAAAGTAGAGATTATTTAATTGATTTAGAAATACTTCTAAGAACCTGAAAGACTAAGAGCTGTATTGATTTTTGAGGGTTTATAGCTTATTTTCAACAAGTATAGGGAGATCCTCTTTTTATGCATCTTGGTCGCTCAGTTGGCAAAAAAATGTACAAGCCAACAAAGTCGCTGGAGAGAGAGGACCTGAAGAAAAGGCAGGGTAGGGGGTTGGACATGTAACAAAACTTTAGGGAAAAGGTATCTCTTTTTCAAAAATAAATTGGATAAAAGTGCGTTAATTAACATGTCTAAAAAACCTGACATATTCTAGACCCTTTTTTTTAAAGTCTGGCAGCAGGCAGTTAAATTTAACTTTGACTGTGCAAACCGTAATTTACCTTTAAAAAAGCGTAATTTATAGTTGAATTCTGATTTAAAGCACTAAGCAAGACCACCTAAAGCTTCCTTATAACCTTATTTCAGCTCAAAACAGCCAACTGTTGCCAGACTTAAAAGTTCTCACCCTTTGCTAGGTGACAGCTGAGAACTGCATAAAAACATTCAACCCACGGTCTAACAAAGCGTTCGATATACAGGGTTTTTTAATAAAAATCCGCACCTCTGAAGCGCTTTGCACGCCCCCTGCTACCCTGAACTCTACTTTTCGCTCCGGCAGACCGAGCGGCCGCGGTTACACGAGATCAAAGCCGCGCTCCGCCGCGGGAGCCGCAGCCTCACGGGTGCCCGGCGCAGCCTCCACCGTCCCCAGCACCCATTCAGGAAGAAGAAAGAGGTGCCGCATCCAGGCAACAAGAGGAAACGTAAGCACAGCAAGAGAGGTAGAAACTGGAAGCGCTACCAGGTCTGCGGCCACGGAAACATCTCCCTGTCCCCCGCCCCCAGCAAGTTCCTGGGTTTACAGACGCTCCCGCGAACAGGAATCGCAGTGCGGAAGGCAGCGAGGTGCTTTTGTTCTGTAACAAGGATTACTGACCAGAATTCCTGAACTCCACCCATCAGCACAGGGTGCTTTGCAGGTTTCCAAAAGGAGCTGGATTCTCAATACTACAATGGACGTTTTCCTTTATAATGAACTAATAACAAAACTTAACCAGCACCAAGACTTTTATCCAATTTATTTTTGAAAAAGAGATACCTTTTCCCTAAAGTTTTGTTACATGTCCAACCCCCTACCCTGCCTTTTCTTCAGGTCCTCTCTCTCCAGCGACTTTGTTGGCTTGTACATTTTTTTGCCAACTGAGCGACCAAGATGCATAAAAAGAGGATCTCCCTATACTTGTTGAAAATAAGCTATAAACCCTCAAAAATCAAATCCTTGTGCCTCTAAAGGCGGTTTCTGTACATGGCTGTTTCATATCAGCACAAAAATTCAGCATTCTTTGTTTCTTACAATCTGAAAAAGAGTAAGGGAGAATACAGAGTTGATTACAGCTTCAGAACAGAAAAGCTATGATGCAACTTTTGTAAACTATCCCCTTATTTTTACTGCCCATGAGGGTAAGCGGAAGGAAAGATTAGGAAGGACTTCAATAAAGGGGAGCTCAGGCCCCCTTTGAGGGTTTCAGGCCTTTAACTTGCTGGTACTGTTTTCACATTTCTATGTCACCCTAGTTCAGAACTTTAATATTTCATCTTCACAACCGCTCTCTTCTCAGAGAGAAAGCACTCACCAGTCAGAAAAAAGGAGGTGTTTTGGGAGCCAAATTTGTTTCCACTGCTCTTTAATCACTGCGTCGAGAACAAAGTACGGAATAACCAGGAACTTCCCTTGCCACAAAGCTCTCGTTCGTACTTCATCTTCCTCTCAGAGGTTACACACCACTCACGGGTACCTCATCTCATTCCCCTATTATATACCCCAAATTCCAGCCTCCCCCAACTCTCCCTTACCAAGAACACGCTCAGTAGTGTATTAAAGTCTCAAGCCCTCCAAACTAAAAAACAGAAGAGTGACACAATCTCTCTGAGACGCAAATTAAAACGCTCAGAACTTTCTCTTCACTTTCTTTTTCCAACCACAAGGCAATCTGCCGAGAGACAGCAGGGCTTCTCTGTTAGCCCGAAGGAGACCCCGGGAGAGAAGAGAGACCCGAGCCCCGCTGGGTGATCCCAGGAAATGCCCTCGTGCAGCTTCCCCCGACCGCCTCAGGAAAGGGAGCAACTGCCCGGGCGAGGGGAGAGGGACACTGCGGTCCCTCGGGGAACAACTGCTCGGACGAGGGGAGCGGGACCCCGTGGTCCCTCGGGGAAGGGAACGACTGCTCGGACGAGCGGAGCGGGACCCCGTGGTCCCTAGGGGAAGGGAACAACTGCCCGGGCGAGAGGAGCGGGACCCCGCGGTCCCTCAGAGCGGCCGCGCGGACGCCGCTCCCCCGCCCCACCGAACACCCGGCGCACGCGCGCTGAGCACGGCCCCCACCGCCGCCCCTTTAGCCGCTGGTCGCCCCCGACTCTCACCATGTACCAGGTGCCCAGGATGATGGTACCGGTGCGCACATGGCAGCAGCCGCAGCAGCGAGTGCTGTATAAGCGGTCACGATTTCGCTTGAACGTCATGGCGGCACCGCCGAGCTCCAACCGCCAGACCCACCACCCGCCCTCTCCGGGCAGTTCCCGACACCGAGGGCCGTAAAACCCCCGGCGCGCGCGTCACCGCTGCACTGACCAATCAACCGCCGGGAGAGTGTGGCGGGGCGAGCCTGTGCTGCCGCAGCGACGGGTGATTGACAGCAGCGCCGACCAATCACAATAGCCCTGGGACTAACCCCCCCCCCGCGTTCACCTGTGGTGACGGGGGCAGCACCTGAGGTGGGGGCAGTGCCATTTCCGCCATGTTGGGCTTTGCCCGCCTCTGCCGCCGGGCGAGTCTGGCGGGGAAAGGTCCTGCCCTGACCTACCTTACCTTACCCTGCCTTACCCTGTTCTGCTCGCCTCGCCTGGCGCACGGGGAGCAGCTCGCCAGGGGTTTGAAGAGACGGAACTTGGCAGCCGAGGAGGCAGCGAAAACCCATGGGGAAAGCTGCGTTGTCTGGAGACGTTCCCCTGTACTTAGCGCGGGTGAGGGCTGGCTCGAATTCTACGGCCAGTTCCGAGCCCCTCAGTTCGGGAGGGACTTGGAAGTTCTAGAGAAAGTCCCGAGAAGGGCAACCGAGCTGGTTAAGCGTCTGGAGCAGAAGTCTAAGGAGGAGCGTCTGAGGGTGTTTTACCTGGAGAAAAGAAAGCTCAGAGGGAACCTTATTCCTCTCTGCAGCTCCCTGAAAGGAGGTTGTAGCCAGATAGAGGTCGGCCTATTCTCCCAGGCAACTGGTAACAGCATGACAGGACATGGGCTCAAGCTGCGTTAGGGAGGTTGCATAGGAAATCAGGAGAAATTTCTTCATTGAGAGGGTGGTTAGACATTGGAACAGAAGTCAC
Source organism: Parus major (assembly GCF_001522545.3). Lineage (NCBI taxonomy): Eukaryota > Metazoa > Chordata > Aves > Passeriformes > Paridae > Parus > Parus major. Next base: position 103,382,796 of record NC_031770.1, read on the forward strand.
TATTCCTGGAGGTGTTTAAAGAAAGACCAGACGTGGCACTTAGTGCCATGGTCTGGCATTGGGTCATGATTTGGATTCGATGATCTCACGGGTCTTTTCCAACTTCATTGATTTTGTGATTATGGACAACCCTTGATTCCAAAATAATAATGAGTAAGTAATGTCTCCTGATGTCCTGATTCCAGCTGGGGCAGTGTTAATTTCTGCAGGTGCCAGGAGGGAGCATGGCTTGGATGTGGAGCTTATTCTATCCCATCTCACATCACTGGTCATTGCCAGGAGCAGGGGGAAAAGAGGTTTCTTCCTATGGAGAAAACACGGAGGAGGGAGCCGGCTGGTGTTGTCTATTGGGAGCGGGGGCAGGTTTCTTATCTCACTGATGTTTCCAGTATATTATTGTGCCTCCAATTCTTAACTCCATCCCAACACAGCAGGAAAGATGAGGGGAAGGGGGAGTGAGACAGAGCAGTGTGTGGTTTTGGAAAGTCTCAATAGAAGTTCTGAACTGGGGAGTACCATTCCTAAACCGGACACTTGGGCAGAGGTATGCTTTGAGGTACTGCCGACATCCCCCGGCTTTTGCAGAAATTCACCCAGTGCTGCAGAAGCTTTAGTTCACATGAACCGTCTCCATTCTGCTAACAGTTAGCTGTTCTTCTGAGTTAATTCCTTGGATTAAAGAGTAACATTGTGTTACATGCTAAAAGGATATGCCATCAGAGGGAAAAAAAAAATGTGCTGTCTTCATTGAGTATGTGGAAAGTTTCAGCACCACTTAGACACACTGTCTTCTGTTCCCACAAGGAGCAGGACCTGTAAAGTTCCCCTGACCCGATGGTTTCTGGAGACCTGACCTGTTGATGCAGAAATGCACACAGTTTATTTTAACCTTCTGCTTGCAGCTGCAAGTATGTCCTTCTTGGCAGTGCACAATCTGAGAGACAGAGCCATAAATATTTGCTGTGCATGTATATACCAAGATGTATGTCAGTATTAATTTGAGTTTTTCACTTTGAACATTGAGAAGGTAATGAGAGTGACAGTGCTTGTCCTTTTGATACATTCCAGATTGCACAATTAACACATTTTATTGTTTGAATAATAGACTGCTTAGTCTATTTTTAATGTGAACTGTTGCTGAGTTGTTTGAAATTATTTACTTAAGGGCTTTAAAAGTGACCTTTTTATTTTAAATCCCCAGAGTTCCATAGTAAGTGTTTTTCTTCCTTAGGGCATATTTCATTTTGAATAAACATGTTGTAAGTGCTGCTAAGATGGCTGTAATGATCCTATTATAAACTATTGTTTGTTTCTTTAGTGGTCCTAATGTTCTCTGCCCTGTGCAAAGATGCCTAATTATCAACACTGATTTAATGTAGTAAGAATGGACTAATTTTAATGAATATACAAGTGTCCATGTAAAAAAATAGAAAAAAATAATGTGCATTTTCTTGTAATCAGTCATTTTAAAAAATCAGTTTTCTCACAGATGGCACTTTGGTAAGCCTAAGCCAACTATCCCTGCTTCATGCATGCCTGAATTGATTACATTGTTCTGCGGAGCTGAGAGGTTCTCCTTCCTGTTGGTCTGTCCCTGTGTGAAAAAGGAATTCACAGGATTAGAATGAGTTAGAATGAGAATTATTAGAATGAGAAATGAAAGCAGAAGCCCCTCCCTTGAAGTTTGGACATCCATTTGTAAACCTCTAGATCCCACTCCCAGTTCAAATGTTTTGTGAGGGCAAGTGTTCCAGCTAAGATCTTGCAGTTGGACACTTTGCCTTCGCTAAAATCAAGCTCTCATCAGGCTCAGATTTTCAGGGCTATTTTCATGAGATGAAAGAAATCTTAATTAAGTGTTCATATCTTTGTCAGCCAGACTCAGAATAAAAATTGATACGATTCCCTTGAGCTTCACTGCTTGTTATACTCTGCAAACAACAAAGATACTGGGGAGAATAATGTGAATCTCATTTAACATCACAAAGAAGCTTTCCACAGCAGGATAGGCTGATGTGGAACTACTGAATTTGCATTAAAAAAACTGTCTAGTTTCTCCTCTTTAAAAAAAAAAAATAAGGAAAAGAAAGATTTAAAGAGTATTTTGAGAATGATTGCATTGTTTCTTGTACTTAGGGGAAGAGGTAATAGGTTAATGATTTTAGTCCTACCCTCTGTGAAAGATTCCAGTTCTTCCATGCCACAAGCAGCCCAGATGACCTCAGGCAAGACACTTCCTTTTTGCTGAGCCTTAATTCTCTCCTTTTTGCTAGTTCAAAGAGGATTTGTGAGGCTAAATATATTAAAAATTCTGGGCTCAGCTTACAGTCATGACAGACTGAACAAAATCTCAGAGTCATCAAGTACTAATGATGAAATTTACTCACAAATATCAAAAAGACCATGGCGTGCAGGACCAAAGCATCCACAACAGTAAGAGCAGGAAGCCATACACAGATCAGCAAGTCAGAAGCAGCTGCGAAAGAATGATTTCGATTCCTTTACCAGCATGACATTTTAACTCCTTCCCTCTCAGCAGGTAGAGAAGGGGTTGATATCGAGGTGTTCCTCATTAGCCAAACTAGTCAGAGCTTTCAAAACCCATGTCTAGACAGGAGATTTGCACTTCTGTCTTGAGAGAGCCTGGCAATGTTTTACAAAACACAAATTAGTTTTGGATAATCACATTTTAATGAGGTGACAGCAAAACAGCTGGGATCAGGTAAATGAGAGACCAGACTTCAACTTCTACAATTTAAAGTCCTACACTTGCAGGATGTTAAAACAATGCAGAACTAAGACTGTTTTCTGCAAATTTTTGTAATACCATAATTTTTCCCTTTCATGCTGTTCTTCAGCCTATCCTTGGCTAGAAGGTGGTGGTTTAATGCAGTAACCACATTGCCAGGATGGCAATATTTTTAAGAATAAGGTGCTGTTCTGCTTCAGCATTTGCTGTGTTTTGTGAAGGAAAACATACAGATTCTGAACGGATAATCACATGTAACCTCGGGCAGAGTTCATATCACTTTATAGTGAAAATATTGTTCTGATGGGGGTTGAGAAATGAGGACACAGTGAGATGAACAGATATGACCAGCACTACTACAGGTCAATCAAACTTCTAGGAACATCTTGTCCATTCTTTGCCAGGAAATAAAAGGTACAGTGCAGGACATGCTGGAGCTACTCCATCCCAAATGGAAGGGACTAGAGTATGAGGGCAGGAACAATCTACTGCTATTTTTTTTTTTCCTATAACTTTATGCATGTGCCTGCTACTCTACTTTCTAAAACAACAAAAACAAACAAACAAACCCCCCCAAAAAACCAAAACAAAACAAAAAAAAAAGCAAAGATTAGTTAGCTCCTCAGACTCAGTTATTTTCCATGCTGAAAAAACATTTTTAGATTAAAAAAAACAAAGTTTTTCAACATCCCAGAGAAGATATCTTTACATAGAAACTTCAATATATAACACTGTATATCCGTAACAGAATTTAGAAAAATCTATAGAACTGGTGCAGAAGGTGTGAAAAATACCCAGGCTGAAAGCATGGATTGACTTTTTGCTTCCTTAAAAAAGATAAAAATGTACTAGAGTAAAAGCAAAATATTAACATATCAATGAAGGGAAACAAAACCTCATATAAATTAGTCATGGGGAAACTTTCCTGTTGGTGACTCATACAACAAAATCATAGATATCCTGAAGTCAGCATTAACAAATTTTACCATCCTTTTTTTCTAAGATTAATTTTGAAGTAAAACAATCTAATTTGGAGGATCAGTGGTTTCTTGTAAAAAGGGTTAGAAAGTAATAAAAATGTATCACAATGAGTTTTGTGATTATTGAATTTTAGTCTTGTTTACTGAATTAATCAACTTCATTTTGGGATTCCTAATGTAATGTTCCAAGCTTCTGTCCTATTTGTTCTAGTTGGTTGCTGTTAACAATATGAATTATCTTTTACCATTATGAGTCAGTTTAACTCAGTTCCAAACCTTTTAAACTCATAACAGATGGGTCAGAAAGTCAGGGTTAGAAAATAAGCTAAAATATGACAGCATGACATAAAATTTCTCTAAGCCCAGGACTGTTTCTGGGTTACTTGCTGTATGCTCAGATTTTCTAAATCTCAAACACTGAATAAAAATTCTTGCCTTCATTTAGAGAATCAAAATCTGCTAAACTAAAAGAGCTGTGGTTCATTTATAGCAGCCTCCACATAGCTGAGGACCTATGAAAATGTCTAAAAATAACATGATCTAAAATGGTACTTGCAATTTCAGATATCTCAGTGCCTTCACACGAACAACAGTGAGCACTGGAAATGGAAAATCTCCTGTAGTCGCTGGCAGCCTCCCCCTTCCAGCCCTCAGCCTGGACTTGCCCGTCCATGAATCTTGGTGAACAGGAGGAGCCCGAGGACCTGAATGCTACCCTCTCAGGGAAGCAGGAATTTACCTTCTAGTGGTTGTTATTTCTTTACACGTTGGCTTCCTGACTGTGTTTGCAGTTTGGGACAGCAGCAGGTTTCCAGGAGGAAGCCTGTGGCAGGCGGCTGTTGCTGCCAGAAGAGCCCAATAAAGCCATTTATCGTGAGTCCCTGTAACCTGCACTGCTCAGAACCAGCACCAAAGGAAAATTGTGCATGCAAAGTGAAGTCAGAGTCTGATCGAAAATAACATTTACCAAATTTCTGATATTCTCTTGGTGGGATGACACAGGGGTCAATTACTCTTACAGTGGCCTTTTCCCCAGAAGACAGAGGGAGTTGTTTCTGAGATCAATGCATTACAGTGTCTGTTCAGTCAGTACAGGAGGACCTTTCCTTTGCAGGAACACCTGCAGGGCCAAATATCAGGGATGGCACATACTGGAAAGTTCATTTTACCTTGAAAAGATCTCTGGGTCTAGTTCAGTACAAAGGACAAAGTTTCCTATATTTGATTTTTGTCACCCATGACTTGAGAACCCTCTCTCACAACATCGAGCTACGCTTAGAAAATACTCAGTGTTACAGAGTAGGCTCATGTTGTAAGCATAGTAAAGAAATTATTTCTTGCTAGGCAATTAGCATGTCTACCTGCTAGTCAGCTTGTGCACATGTTGGCTGTGCCAGCAATCTGCACATTGGGTGGGACCTTGATAATTATAGACAATTACAGTGATCAGTTATGGATAATTATGGAACAGCAGGCCAAATTCCTCTCTATGGTTGCCTGTCTTTACCCTGGTGGTGTTACATCATGGTTTGAATGTGAAGCAAAGCTTCAGCCTCTGCATCTGCATCCTGCTGTCTGCCTGCAAGTAAACACAACTTTGTAGGTCAGGAGTTTGTCAGTTACATAATCAGCCTCATCTTAATGCCTGTGATACTATGGATTCATCATGTATGGATATGGCTCTTTTATTAGGGATATAGCCAGTCTTCCACCTTCAAGAGGCTGCCCACAAGAAAGAGTATCATTTCAGAAATGGAGCAGACTGAGTTTTCAGAGAAAGTGGAAACTTAAAGCCTTGTATTTCATCATTTACAGCTGCTCCTGTAACAATTAACTGCTTGCCCCTAACCAGATCATAGATGTTTGCCAGCCACACTTCATCCCACCTCCCACACTGTGGCTTTACCAGAGGCTTGATTTCCAGCCACTGGGCCATTTGCAGGCATGTGGAGAGCTTTTGGCTGTTCCTAAGGCAAGTGTCTCTCAAGCAGCTAATAAATTGCTTAGGGAAAAGGCAGAGGATGCCAGCTGGACCTGGCCCATGAACTGGCAATTAGACAGTACTGGATTATTGAATGACCAGAGAGAGCTACTCTCAATTTACTCTTCTAAGGGATAACATTCAGTTATAGCTAAAGCCATACTTAAGCATGTTGGGGGGATGTCGAATCTTCTGTCTGAGGGTTTACAATGCTCTCCAGCTAGCAAGGATCTGAGACTGGGAGAATGTGCAGATCCAGCACACGCATTTAACCCTGCTGGAGCCAGGAGCAGCAGAGCAGGCTGATGATCTGCACAGCCTCTGTCCTAGAAGCACAGAAACCAGGGAATAACCTGAACATGTGGTGATAAAGGGGAGTTTCTTAAGGAACTCAAAGGTCTGATTTTCAAAGCATCTGCAGAGACCATTTATTAAGCTGTGTGATGGTTTTTCAGACTGACAACTGGGAAGTAAAAGAATGGAAGCTGACAGAATTGCTTAGAGCTTTGTGTTCTGGTTTGGTTGTTTTTGTAAATTCAGCTGTCTCACTGTAGAACCCTTCTGCATCCCTGGGAGCCTGTGCAGCAGCACTGCTAGGGGATGTGGTACAGGTATGTAGTACAGTCCAAGCACTGCCACAGCCATATCAAACAAGCCACAACCAACATACCCTTTCCTAACTGCTGACAAAACAGATGAATCACAGAAGCATGCTGTACATTGCCACCCAATGTTCCCTTAAAGGTGCTTTTCAATTATTTAGGAAAGCCTATGATCAGGAATATTTAGTTGTAGAAGTGTATTTTTTTTTTGCCTACATTACAGTGTGGTATTAAATAATGTGCTGCTGTAAACTATTGAGCCCATCTGTATTGCTGTGATGACTTCCCAGAAGTTAAATAGTGAAGCCAGAAGGAAAACATAGGCCTCAGACACCACTGAAGTCACAAAGAGGGGTACTGAAGAATTTGATAGAAAAACAGTAATATAATTTGCTGCTGCTTGTCATCAGCACCTCAGTCAGCTTGTTAGTGTTATAAGTCTGGATTATTCTTTCATCCCAACAACAAAATAAAGTCCCAAGGATTTCCTAAACATAGAAGAGTTCAAATGAAGGGAATCTCTTAAAAAAAATTATAGGACCTAGAAAAAGCTTGAAAATGGAACACAGCAAAAACAGGCTCTCATTTACACACATACAAATTAAATAAAACAGCTCATGAGTGTTGGGCTTTGGACAAAAGTTTTAATTTTTTATTATAAAAACAGTGACATTTGAAATACTGAAAAATGTTGAAATAAAGCATAATTACAAACACATCAAAAAGTTTACAAGCAGATATAGAGAAAAAAGCAGAAGAAATCTGTAGTTCACCAATCTTGTGAGCTTCTCTTTATCTCTTTTTTTCTCTTTCTTTCTTTTTTGGATGACAGAGGTTATCTTCAATGCTAAGCAAAGGCCATGGGCAACATCCTGGCTCCAATGAGGTCAATGAATGTTTTCCATTGGCTTCAGAGATAACAGAACTTTGTTCATTACCCACATACTCATTAGCTCATCTTCTAAATCCTTGAACTTGCTGTACCTGTTCCTCCAGTGAGGCCATGCATTTTCTTGTTATGCATCTATTCCAAACTAGTTACTTTCCCGATAAAAGCTCTTTGGTCTGTTCAGTCCAAACTGCCAATATTTCACCTACACTGAGACACAAACACCAAGATGTGCAGATCCTAGACAGTGAGCTGCTAATTGGCATCAGTTAAGATTACCCCTCCCCAGCCTGTCTGAAAGAATCCGACTGTGCTAAATTTCAGGGCACACAGTACAGCTAACTACCCCAAAAATCACAGCACAAGAGAACTGCCCTTCAACACACAGTAGCTAAACTCTAAACACAAATACATTGCTGCAGTTAATTGCTTCTCTGAAGGGTACAGCTGATTTGACAGCTATGCAACAGATGAAGGCCATCAGGGAAAAGTGTTGAGCTGCAGGTAAAGCTTAGACAAGCTGGGATAAGGGATGCAATGGCAGAAGCACAGAGCTCTCCTCTGGCTCCATGATGCAAACAGGAATGCAGCTGTGGCAGTAAAACCACAGACATCCCTGGTTATTCACTGTCCTAGTGAAAAGTTCCACAGCATCAGCCCAAAGCCTACAAATGTGCACACATTTAACATGCATTAGTAATTGTCCCCCTCCATCTCCAAAGGCACAGGGTCAAATGCAGATGGAGATTTGAGAAACACTATCTCATCCTTTGAGGCATCACTTCTGGGATGGGTCAGGCAGAGTCTCAGGACCATCTGAAGACCCACCTCTCCAGCTACCACCAAAGCTGCAGCTCCTCTGGGGGAAAAGGTCTTATGCTTTTAGTGGTGCAGCTCAGCATTGTTTATAAACCACAGTATTCTACTGTAACACATTCTCTTCTCCATACTATGAGCCCTCTGACAAGGAGAAATACACACCCTTCAATAAACACTAAACTGACTTAAAAACTTTATTCACAAATTTAGTTTATATTAGAATATTCAAGTGACAAAATGATAAAAAACTTTCAAACATCAGATTAAGAAAAATTATTTTTAAAAGTTACCTCAGTCTACTATAAGTACAAATGCAACATGCTTTGGACATACAGACTTTAAACTTTAGCCCACCATGAAATCCAGGGAGAAAGATGGGTTTAGACCATCTTTCCAAACAAGTTAAAAACCTCCTTTAGAAATGTTCCTTGAGGAGCAAACTAGTCTGATGTGGGGTAAAAAGTATAAATATGGCAAGGTAGTAGGCAAAAGTCTGACAATAGCAGCCACCAAGGATTTAAAAGAGTTAGGAGGTTGGAGAATCACCCATGTTACTCTCCCTTTGTTTCTGAACAGTGCTTCTTTCTGTACATTACTAGCCTGTCGATGAGCACCTCTGCAAAAATGCCAGAGGAGACCAGACTAGCTGGTGGATCCTCCATGGGACCAAAGTACAATCACAGTCAGGTACAGCCTGACTATTTCTACAATGGCATAGAACACTACAAGTTGACGAACAATGTGACAGCAAAAAACTGAAAGGACTTAATGCAACCAGTCAAACCCCATTCAACAGCTTTTGATCAAGGGCAGCAGCTTGCAATGAACAGCCACTCTGTTTCAAAACCACCTCCTGTGCACAGCCTGCTCCCTCTCTTCGCTCTCTCACACACTCACGCTCTCTGGCTCACTGCTCCTCTTCTCTTCCTCTCGCTGGGAGGTCTCCTGGAGCCTCTCTTTGCCTGGGGCTCAGCAGCATCGCAGAAAGCAGAATCCTTGCAGCTCATTGGCATGTCTGCCCCATCGGGTTGGCACTCTGGCAGCTACACAGCTTCCTCAAGTCTCTTTCTTCATTTTCTTCCTCTTCCTCCTCTCCTTTTTTCCAGGTATGCCTGCCATACAAACAGGGACAGTGCACAAACCTTCCACATGCAATTGCATCCCTGAGAACTATTTGCTTTTTGCCTGATGAAGAGGATTTAAGGGTTCTTAGATGTGTTTTAGAAGGGCCACCTACTTTCAAGGGTAATTCAAAGTCATGGGGAGGACTCAGTATTGTTAGTGGGCTCTGACTCACTCGTATTTGCTTCTGTTTCATGTTGAAAAGAACTGCGCAAAAATTACTGTCACTAAATTCAATAGGAGTCTTTTTTTTTGCTCAGTGACTCTGAGAGGAACAGGTATTTGTCACAGAAAAGCCTCTGAGTAATGCAGTAATTCTCTCAAATAATTAAAATATGCAGCTGAAGGAGAAGCATTTCACATATTCACTTTAAAATGCATTCGTGAACACTTCTTAGATTACACATTATTCTGAAAATTCATCAGCTGTGCAAAAACAATCACTTACCGTTATTGGGTGAATTATTAACAATGTCCAAGGAAGCACCGACTGCATCACTGCTATGTTTTGTAGATATCAAGTCCCTGGGGCCTTCTTCCATTCTTGTTTGCAAACCTTGTTGGGGCTTAATTGAAACAATATGCTTCACTAAGCATATGAGTTAAACGAAGCGTACGCAAGTACAAAATACGAGAGAAAATGTCATTATTGTGGGGCATGTAAAGAAACTGCAGGACAAATTAATTTTTACATGATTAGAATAGTTTGCCATGTAATCTACCTACCTCCTTTATTTGTTTTAGAGGGGATTAAAGTGTTGAAATTGTCTTTCAAGTGTTATTTTTCCCCTTGCTTCCCCCAGTGAACAGAAGAGCAGCAAGAAATACTGAGATGAAAGTACTGTCATTGTGTAGTGACACTGAAGAGTACGATGTGCCCAGTGACTGCTAAATGACCAGAGTCCACAGGAACACTGGAGAGGTAGCACAAGGAGTCTGATGAGCAGCTTTGTGGATCTGGCTTCATGAGTACTTTAATTTTTTTTTGTCCATCTGAAGGCTGAGCTTGCACAGCAGCATTTTGGGCACCCGACACTAGCATTTGGGGCTGACATGCAACACAAGCTTCTTCTGGCCCATCATAAACACATCTGAAGAAGCAATGCTGTCCTGAGGAGTCTGAACAGCACTGTTAAGATTGTTCATGAAGCTGCATACAAAGCTAAACCAACTAATTGGATGTGCAAGAGGGAGACTGGTATGGCAGCACTCTGGGAACTGATAGGGTATCCTAATGATTATATGGGTTGTGGTCAGTAAGGTAGTTAAAACCTTTCCCTTAAAATGGGAGTATCAGGAGATCTGGGAGCAAAATCGTCTCAAAAATCATGAGAGACGACAGTGGGTGTGAGGGGAAGATAAATGTTTTTTTTTAAAAAAAGCAGCCATACATGTATAGAAAAAACATATTCTGTGACAAGTGAATGAAATACAATTTGGACATTTTAGGCACTCCCCCTTGCAATTTCTTATTTCACTGAGCACCAGTCACAGGCAAGGACTGGTCCAAAAGCCAGTCAACACTGGTCCTTTGCACTTCCCATCCCAAATGAACTGACAACCTCCACAACCTTTCTCTGTTGCACTCTGAAACATTTTTCTCTCAATAAGCTTTTTAGTGGTATATCAGTGGCCTTGTTTTATCTTCACTGACTTTTGGGAACCACCTTCTCATTACTGTTGATATCTCTGGGTGACCTTCAGCTACAGATGAAATGCAGGTCAATTGTACACTAAATTTGGAGTGCATCTGGTTTTAATCATGGATGAAAAAATGTTTAGGCAATTGCATTCCAAGTTTTGTGCATGATATTCTGTACTGCAGAATCAAAGGGTTTTGAAAATATGTAAGGGAATACCATGTTGCAAAACTTCACTGCTCACTGTGCTCATAATTTCTTTTTATGGGAAGACAGGGAGAAAAGAGAAGAGGAAGCCAGAAGACAGAGAGAAAGAAAAGTCTCCCTTAGGTCATCCTAACAGACAAGAATCCCTTCCTGCTCATGGAAAACCAAACACTACTCTTGGAATACAAAATACTCACCTGCCTCAGTCCAGCTCCATTCCTTGCTTCCTTCACTTCCATTTTCTTCTTCTTCCGTTGTGTTTTGCTTTCAGGTCCAGAAAGGCAGAAACGAATGCCTGCTTTGCCTTTTGGCAAATCCTGAAAGCATCAGAGATTTTGTTAGAGGAGTCATAGGACAGCTAATTTTGGGGTTTTTTCAGGAAAACTGGTTACCTCCAGGAGTGTGTGCTGAGAGTGTACGAGCGGGGCTGTCTCTCTGGATAGGGTGCACACCTCAGCTTAACACATGTGCAAAAAGCTGAGCATGCTCTTCCGACTGCTGCCCAAAGGGAACATTTCCCTGAGCTTCTAGAAAGTATTTAAACAGCAAGACTTCTGCTTCTACATCTCCACCCAAGTTACTACTCTATCACTGTCACCAAACCCTCTTATCAGCAAACTTAAATAAATATGTCCTGGCTGCCTGAGATGCTGAGAAGGCTCTGGACTCCACAACTCTTTTAAGTCCTGGGTATCTGAAAAGGTCAGCAGCAGTAGGGTGCAAACACCCAGGGTTTGCTCCTTAGGACAGCAATACCAGGGGGATGGTGAACTCCCAGAACCAGCCAGCTTCCCCCAGCCCATCTCATGCCTCCTGCAAGGGTGCTCCCCAGCTCCAGCTTTCTCAGACAGCTCAGGCAGGGACCATGCCAGGCACTTCCTCCCAGCATGAGAAAGCCTCCACGACCAAAGGAGCCTGGTTCCAGGGCTGGACTGGAGACCCCAGCGTGGATGAGACTGACCCTGTGGACCAGGTCTCCCTTGGCCATCAACAGCACTACCTCACCTTCTTCTCATCCCTTGTCTGATGCTCCTCATCTCCAGTCCAGTTTCCCCACTCCTCTGTGGGAGCCTTCCAGTCAGAGTCCAGGTCAATCACTGATGGGTCACCTATTAGGGCAAGCATTTGAATGAGTTATGTTCAAATCCATGCTGCTTCCCAGCCTCACATGAGTAGTACAAATGCTGCAAAAATGCCTGATGTCTTCTTGCTTGCCTATGTGCTATTTGGATGTGCATGTATGCATGTCTTAAATGTGCTAAAACATTTACAAATTTATTTTAAAAGTTTATTAGGACATATACATTGATTACCAATTCAGAATTAGTGACAGCACTCTTCAAGACAGGAGTAAAATTAAAGAAGGGCAGAAAAGCACATACGAAAACAAAAGCTCTTCCAGCCTGCACTTCAAGAAAACAAGCTTTACAAAACTAATAGCGTGGCTTGTCAAATATTTCCTTTTAATTTTATGAAGAAGGATTGAGGTATATCCAGAAACACTGGCAGACACAACAGGCTCTTCCATTCACTGCAACACACTAGCCTCTGGACAATTATTCATATGGAAGACTAACATTAACAAAGGATTTGTGCATTCTTTATTGCTCTCACTGGTGTTTTCTTTCTCACAAAAAATAGAATCAAGTACATTCTCAACTTCATCTTCCTTTTCTATTTTCTTTTCTTGAATGTAAGCCAGAAAAATTCCATCCCGGCACTGATTTCCAAACCTCGTTAAGACACAACTCTAAATAGGCCTTAATTAGGTAACATCTACCCTGCATCAATTCTGGTCATTTCATGGGAACTGGGCAAAAAACTTTTCAAAATCTTTTAGGTTTCTCTATCATTCAGCATCTGGTACCTTTGAAAATCTGGCTGCAAGCCCTCAGCTGCCTCTCCACAAAGCACTGGCAAAATATCCTCAGTCAAGAAGGCAAAACAGACCAGTTTAATTCCTTCACCCAAACTGAATGAGGTGCAAAAAAACAGATAAATCAGCATAAGATGTTGAAAGGACTACTTGATTATTTTTTAACAATTTGAATGTAACAATCTTAAGTCTTATCGTAACAGGAAGAACGACTTTAAAAACATAACATATAATAATAGCTCTTAGCTGATTACTTCTCTTAAAAAAAAAAAAAATCACAAGCTGGATGGAAAAACTTCTACTTGAAACAGCGCCAAAACCAAAAGCATGCTGGGAATGATAAAAGAAAACTGTTTCCAAAAAGTTGCTCTGACCAGTTAGCTGCCAAGTGTTATAAACATTATTATAAACACTGTTCAGGTTTCTCAGTTTAAAATCCATGGCCTCTATATAGATGATATGTCTTTCCTTCTTCAAAAGGAAAGGGAACAACTAATTTTGAATGCATTCCCCAATAAAATTCCAGTCCAAAATAGAATTCAATCTCCTGAGCTGCAAGGCAGCAGTTCTGCTGATGGATGCTCTCATGGGTGTGCGAGCAAAACAGACCATAGCTTAACACATGGAAAGTCACAACTGTTGTTTTCACCTTTTTAACTTCTGATACCTCAAAAAGTGCATTTATGTATATCCTTCTAAACATGAAAATAGTTTTGATGGCAAACTGCCTGCAATGGGCTTATGTTAATTCCCCACCCTTGTCACATGTGGGCATGAAACTTGGCCAGACAGCAGTGACTCTGCCTCATCTCAGAATTACTCTTCCCAAAGTATTGCGTCCTAGGGGTGTTTAAAATCAACTCAGACTAAAATTAAGGGCAATATAAGATTCTTTACAATTTGCTGGATTTGATGGGGAAATCAGATTAAATGTACTTATCCCAAAGCTCTGATTAAATGTACTTATCCCAAAGCTCTGACTTAAAATCTCTCCTGTTGTATAGCATATTTCCCTTCTAAAGTGACATCTCCCACAGTGTTTTTAAACTTTGAATACTCTCTAGTATTTTTTAATCTGATTCTCCTTGGGTCATCAATTCTCTCACAGGCTAAAACTGATCAGTAATTCCTGCTAACATAAACACTAAAAGGAATGTGCCATGCAGCAGCAAGTGCCCCTGCTCCCCATGTGGGTTTAGCCCCTACAGAGGTGATGTTTCTCTTAGCACCAACACAGACCAACACCTTGGCAATTCCTGCTGTTCATTTTTACAAAAGCAAAGCTGTTAAATGTCATTTCCAACTAAGTTCTTCCTTGTGACCCACCCCAGTCCTCCAGCAAACTCCACCCAGACAAAGCTGTTTGGCAGCAAACATTTGCAAAGTGCATTTCAAGGCCAAGGTGGTTTCCATGTACTCCATGCAACGAAAACACTTTTAGATCCTGAAAGGCACAACACTGAAGGTGTTTTCAGAAATCAGGGAGGCTGCCAGCACCTCTGCAGGCAGAAAGTCTATCCCAGCACCAACTGCCTGAATGCCCTTGGTCTCCAGTAACTCCTTTCCATGTAACAAGGGGCAGACGGGGAGCAGACAGGTGTGCCCTGGGGGGTGTTGGGAAGCAGGCAAACAGGGCCCCCCAGCAGCAGGATCTGGTCAAAGGGGACAGTCAGCAAGTTCTCTGTGCCTGCTGATAGATAGGGTGGAGTACAGTACTGTACAGGCTGAACCCAATTATCTGGTCTGGAAAATGAAACTGGAAAGTACTGCAGCAAAACTCAGTCTGTGTCACCAAGAAGAGGATTAAAATTTTTCTAATCCAGAGTTGTACATTTGGATTCTAATCTACCAGCATTTCTCTTGGCATGCTGTCCCAAAATATAGGCAGCAGAAACTCAAGAGAGGTTCGTGTGGCAGGGCAAACCCCTCAGTAGGCTGCATATTGTCCATGGCACTGAGCTTTTCTGAGGCTGCTGTAGAAAACCCATCCTTTTGCAAACAGCAGTGTGCTGTGTTATGAACACAGTCCTAACCCAAATCCTTGCTAAGACATCACTTGTAGACTAAGTGTAATACATTCAATTGAAATGGCTAGATAATTTCCAGTATAAAGCTTGAATTTCTGCATTACAGGTCAATAGCTGGGTGGAGGAATCCCGTATTTGGCACCTTCCTTCAGCATAATTCAGTAGAGGCAAAATATCAAATAAACCCCAGACTGAAGACTTCTTTTAGTGAAAAAAAAAGCTACTGATTCCCATAAAACAAAGGGACAAAAATTGATTTTAACTCTGGATCAGAAGGAAGGTTGGGAGTCAGGAGACACAGGGTCAGGAGACGTGGGAGTTTTCTTAGGTTATGGGGAAAATTTGCTTTGGCAGTCAAGAAGGAGTCATTGGGAGGATGCCAAGACACAGACAAAAAGTGACTCTCATGGTCATGAGATGTTACATTTGCAAAGCAGAATGTGGATTTTCTGAGACTGCACTGCACTGTTGCCAAAGCACAGGTCCGCTTCACTTGGAAGTATGGGATAAAATTAGTATTCCCCTGCCTTGGAATCAGACACAAGTGCTCTAAAACAGCTTAGCCAGCCACACTGTGTGAGTTACATGTTTTATAGCAGCAAAACCAGCCAGTTTGCAATGCATTCTGAGGGACAGCAAAGCTGAAGTACATAAAAGTCACCAAAGGGGCAGTAGCAGATGTGTGGCATAGGTACACAAAGGGAATATTAGGAAACACACGCAAGTAAAGCTTCCAAGGCAGAGGCAGGAGGATCAAAAACAGCCCTGCAGAAGCAGCTAGCAAGGCACCTGGTGAAAGTAGAGCACTTCCCGGGCTCAAAGATAAGATGAATTATGTCAGGACCCAAAGAGGTCCAGCCCCATTTCTTTCTCTTTGTGAAAGGAATGGAAAGTATGCAAACCATAATGATGAGTAGGGAAAAAAAGATGATGAACAAAGCTTCCTACTTTGGGGCCCCCTTCCCTCCTGGCCACTTCAGCCTGCTGGTGGGACTACTGGGACTGCAGCCATCAGTGCAGACCATGTGGCTTCAACTCCAAGACACCGAATGCACCCGGCTAACAAAGGCTTAGATTGCTAAGGACTAAGTGATTGAATATGCAGAGACAATGACTGATGACAGAATGAGAATTTCAGAATCCGTGAGGTTGGAAGTGGCCTCTGGAGGTGGAGGTTGTCTAGTCCCACCTCATGGCTCACAGAGGGCTCAGCTACAGCAGGTTTCTCAGGAATGCAGCAGAGTTTTGAATATTTTGAAGGGTAGAGAGTCCACAACCCCTCTGGGAAAACTGTTCTGTTGCCTGACCACTCTCACCATAAAGAAAAGCTTTCACTTATGAATGAGTGAAAATTCACTTCTTACCCATTTGCCTGCTCCCCACTCTCTGGGCCAATCTTAGGCAATGACCCATTAGGTGCTCATACACAGGCATGGCTGGACCTTCTCCAGTATATCCCTGACTGTCTCATCCTGGGGAGCCCAGAAATGGGCACAGGACTCCAGATATGACAATAATTAAGAATTAACCACCAGCAGCATGTATCTTTAATGAATGTCAACACAGGAGCATGTTGTTTGGAAACCAGCCTGCTTGAGAGTCCTTTAAATATTCCAGAAGTGACTGCCCAGTTCCCTTTACCACTAACTCCCTCTCTCCCTCTGTGTATATATGCTTTCAGTTGTACCAACACTTAAACCTCAAGCCTTTTGTAAGTGAGGGTGTTATTACTGCTGGTACTTCACAAAAAGATAACCCAATGTGGAGCAGGGAGCAGGCCAAGGCCAGAGGCAGGAGGCCAGCATCCAGCTCCTTCAGCTGTACCAGCCCAGCACAGAACAAAGAGACTCATTACATGTACTGCTCTGGATTTGATAAAATGACTCCAGCTCATATATAGGCTATGAATGGCTTTTTTTTCTGAGTTCCCAAGCCTGCAAGAGCTAACAGGCCATGTAACTGTCTAAGGTTCATTTTGCCTGCAGCGCTGACCTTAATGCCAACCATTACCTCATCTAAATTCAGGGAATACATGTTCTTGATGCACCACTCCCCTGCATCAATATCAAGGCTGATGATTCAAAGGAAAAAAACTACCAGGACAAAAAAGCAAGCTGTAAGACAGACAGAATCCTCTAAACACTTTTCTGATATTTGAAGGAGCAAGCTGCTGAATTTGCTCCTATCGTTCTACCCTCAGACAGATACGGAACTCCAAAAGCAGCGCTCTGCTTGGCTTTGCAAGTGCAGATCAAACCCAGAGTGTGCCACATCTGACATGTGCTAAATGTAGTGCAAGGAAACGCTGCTGAAGAGCTGCCCACACTGCCTCCCTTCATCCCACGTGGGCGTGATGGGCTCCAAAGTTGGAAAGGGCCACGCACTCTTTGCAGCAACGCAGGGGTAAAGAAACACAGCACCAAGGGAAGGGAAGGCTCAGGGTTGGGGTTTTGTTTTTAGTCTTTTTAAAGCAAACTGTGCTATTTATATAATCATGGCCAAAATGATGCATCTGCTGCAGAGCTTCAGTTACTGCTGGGCAGAGAAGCAAGACAACCACAATCTTTTCTTCTTAATGCATTCCACCCCTCTGGGTTCTCCTGCAGTTAAGCAATCAGAGCAGCTAGAGCACAAAGAAGTTTGCTCAGCTCATCAGCCATCATTCCTGCAAGAGCAGGGAAAGGCCCTCCAACAGCAGGGGTATACAGAAATACTTAACTCAAAAGAGAAAAGGTCATCTAATACCCACACTGTTCGTGCCAAATTATCCCAGTCACTCAGGACCCATGCTTGTCTTTCTTTTAAAACTAAAAAAACACCCATTACCAGTCATAAAAAGACTAAAATCCTAATTGCCATAGTGCACCACAGTTGTATTCTGCATCTGGGTTCAGGGCATTTCCAAGGAAATTTAAAGTCTTGGCAGAGGCACACAGAGCTTGAAAAGCACCCTGTCCTCCCAGGGCTCTTCCCCAGCCACCCCGCGGAGCCCAGGCCGCAGCTGCCTGGACCAGGCCCACTCAGCTCCACCTTCCCACACAACAGCGCGAGGGAGGGAAGCACAATGCTTCAGTTATGGAAACCAAACGCAGCTTTGAACTCCTTTCACGAATTCAGTAATCTGAGTTGATTGCTAACACGTGGGATTTTTGAAACAGAGCCCGTGCTGCTGCCTTTGGCTCAGGAAGTCCCTGGCCCGCTCTCTGCAGGGTGTGGGGAGGGATTGCCCTGTGCTTGCCCTGTTCCTGCGCTTATCTGCCCGCAGCTGATAGCAGCACAGCTGCTGCAGGGAGCACACGGAGCCTGCAGACAGCCCCCTCCAGCTGATCCTGCTGCCCAGGAACTCTCACTGCACTTTGCGCCAGTATGTATGCACCAAAACAGGCTGTACCTACTGCATTATTTGTTTTTCTTCTGAGGGAAAATATAAATAAAATGCACTTCCTTGCCGTTCTCAAGGGTTCCATGTGGACAATTGCTGCCCTGACAGAGCTCACAGCAGCTCTGGGCACCTGCTCAAAACCAGACCCACACGGGATTTCCCCCTGACCAGCAGATGAGCTGCATGGGAAGTGGACCCTGGTGTCTGAGGCTTAGGGAATGGACTGAAGAGAGTTCCTGCATTGGTGCACTTGTTTGTCTATAGAAGAAGGGCAAAGAGACGTACCCTGCCCCTGCCACGCATCATCTGCTGGGAAGAAAGTCGAGCTGCTGTGCCAACAGCATTTGGAAGGACTGTCCTCAGATGATTTACTCTTCATGTTATCTGCACATAGGAAAGCATCTTCATTAAAAAATTAAACCAAAAAAAGCCCAAATCCCAAGCCTAAAAGATAATCACATAGGTATATATTCACATTATTAAAACCAATTAATCATGCCTCTGTCTGTTTGCTATGTCACGATGCCTGGATGTTATGTAATTTAAGCCACACATTAATCTATTCTTCTCATCACAGTGGATTTATTAACAAAGGCTGGACGAGGACACTACCTGCATAAGTTATTAAAAACAACTCAGGAGAGGCTACACTAACAATATTCAGAAATGTAAACTTCTGGCACATCTCCGCTGGGGACCTAAGTGGGGGATGCAGTTCCTGCAGAACAAAAGCCACATCCAGAGTATCCAGCTCTAATTCCCACCACCTTCAGTGAGGAGGCTTCTGCTCAAGCTAACAGAAATCAATAATTACCAGATTGTTCCATGAAAGAGCACAGGTGAAAGAGCTGCTGGAGGAAAAAGATAAGGTTGTTTTGATGATTACTTTCAGTAACTAAAGCAACCAGTAGGATTCACATGCCTCCCTGAATGACTCGCCTTAGACCATTTCTAAGGCCTGTACAAAACAGACCAGGGTATTCATCACATCTTTCATAAATCAGGGTTGTTTTTTTTTCACATCTCTGACTTTTGCTTTGTTCCTTTCACTTAATGAACTCTGAGGTTTATGCCATTGTGTTTCAGTTTGATTTTTTGCTGCATAAATGCAGATGTTAAAAAATATTTTTCCTTGTTGAGTACTTATACATTAGGAACTGCTTTAATCCACTGACACTGTTGGAAAATAGATGGTTAAATATGGCATGTGTTAAATTAATTGCCTTATCTGGCTTTAAGAGCCAATTTCAGCATTCTGGCTAACATTACACACACCGTTTTGTGCACAGATATCTTTATGTATCTATGCTTGTCATTAGCATCTCTAACAGATTCAGGACCAGACTTTGCATTCATCATTCAGCTAAAGTTTCAGTCAAATGTGAGTTTCTGGTAGGCAGGGAATGAATGAACCAGGGGTGCTTGCAATCAATCAGTGAAGACTGACAGTTGTAAAGATGCAAAGTGAAAGCCAGAAACGAGGTTTAACTCAATGTAAAATGAGGAGATGCTCCATCCTTCTCAAGGCCATGCATGGAGAGGCTCAAGCAGAAAATCCCTCACTGTGCTGGATGAGAAGCTGCTGGCTAGGCAGCCTCTAACACAGCCTTTCCAAGCTGCACATTCACTCCCTCCCTCGGTCTGAAATTCTCTGAATTTGTTGGTTATCAGAGCACAACAGAAACCTTCTGTGTGAGTCAACCTAAAAGAAAGAATTTGCAGGGGAGGC
The DNA here is from genome assembly GCF_001522545.3 of Parus major. Classification (NCBI taxonomy): domain Eukaryota; kingdom Metazoa; phylum Chordata; class Aves; order Passeriformes; family Paridae; genus Parus; species Parus major. The sequence goes on from NC_031770.1 coordinate 103,402,799, forward strand.
AATTTTTTTTTTAATTTATTCCAAGATGAGTACATGAGTTTGGAAAGTGCTCAGTAAAAGGTTCTGATGTCTCTCCCTAAAACACTGGTGTGCTGGATTGCAGATGCAAGCAAGCTCTGCAAGGAGAGTAACTAATGAGATGTGGCTCTGGGGGGAGACCCATGTGTGATCAATGAGAGCCCTTTTCAGCCAAGCAGCTAAGAAAGTGATAGAAGAATTCTTATAGAAGGACAACAAGAGGCCACTCACCTAAATCCCTGGAGACATCTGACAATGTCCCAAAGGTCACAGGACAGGATTTTACATCTGCAATATCCCATGTTCCTGCATTTAAAATGCAAACAAACAGTAGCCCAAAATATGATATTATGTTCACAGTTTGTACCTCATGCTCCCAAGCTCATTACAGCCCTTCCATGTTCTCCTCATTCCAATACAGCCATTGCTGTTGCTGGACAAACATCAAGCAAGGAGAAACCATCTTTATGGACAGAGAGAGTCTAGCCCCATCACCATGTATACCCTCTCAGATTTTCAATGTGCATGTCACACCAGCATGTGTTCTCTGGATTTAAATTCCTCACTCATCTGAGCTGATGCCCCAACACTGCTGGCAGAAGCTGTCATCATGTATTGGAATTTGCCCTTTTGAAAGCATTAGAGTAAAAATGGTACTAATGTCCTCCCCCATCAACCTATACTTTGCAAGAAACTTCTCTTGCAGAGAAGGCAACTCACATGAGGGCATCTTAAAAGCATTTTCTGAATCATCAGAGTACTGGATTACTGCTACTGAAGGTGAGTCACCATGTGGCCTCATATAACATTAAATTCAGCCACCATACTCAATTAATCACTGAGAATGTAGTAAAAATCAAATGCTTTTTATTTAGTAATACTCTGCCTTGAAATACACAGATACACCTTCCAGCCTAACTCTGAACAGGTGTGAACATCCTCAGAAAACAATGCTTTAGTTGTAGAGGACACAAATAATACCTGTGAGTAGAAAACAACATGAACCCAGCTGGTAGTCTACAACACAAGGAATTCCTGCCATAAGGACCCCTCTTTTCACATTGCTGGGAAATAAATGACACCTGGCAGGGTACAAGGGGTGTGGACAAAACTGTGTGTGCAGGATGAAGGTCAGTGGGGCTGCACCCCAATGAGGACACAGAAATTTGTGAAGCTTCCCCTTGACAATATTTGAATGTCAACACTCACCTACATTGGAGAAAACATCGTCTTCTGACCTGGAGGGTGACAATTCTTCCCGTAGGGCTCCGGAGCCCTTCAGCACAGTCCCACACTCTGCCTTGGCAAAGAAAGCACCTTTTCCACCACCACTGGTGTCCTCTGTGAGTGGCCACACCGCTCCCTTCTCATCCCAGTCAAAGGCTGGCTCAACTACTGAGCTACTCAGAGATGCTCTGCTGGGGTCTTCTCGGGAATAAACATTACCACAGGATCATCATTATTTTTAATTATAAGAGTTTGTACAGGAGAGACAACAGAACATAGGCTGATCTAAACCCATCAGACTCTTTCCAACTGAAATTATTTACAGATATGATGACACCAAAGCAGAGCTCCTGGGATGGAACAGTGAAGTGGAAAACAGGAACACCAATGTGAGAAGGACAGTGCCACAGTGGCCTTGGGCATCCCTCCCTGGAGGGGAGGCTCAAGGCCTCCAGAGTCCTGCTGGGGACCCAGAGCAGTGAAGGGAGAGAAAGAGAACAGCTAGACCTCCAAGAAAAAAGAAAGCAAACCTCTTGGATGTTGGTAGTCCAAGGCTGCTAGAGAAAAATCAGTGCAGGCATACAAATATTTTTTTTTTAATTACAGTGATCTACAACATTTTTGTTCCAAAGGATTCCTTAAATGTTTTATGACTCCAGCCTTCAGAATAGCAAAACATTTTCTGGAGCTCTGGTGAGGAAGAGACCACTGCTGACATCAACTTCACCTTCATATACCTTATTGGTGACGCTGCTGTTTCTCCCCTGCCAGGGAACAGCAGGCAGCACTCATCAGGGTTAGGGCTTCTTCCTAGAAGATCAGATCCTCTACTCTGTAAATGCCCTGCTAACATGATCACAGGGTACAGCACCCTGCACAGCCCAGGCATAGGATTGCACCAAAGACTTCTAGTGCTTCAAATGAGACTTGGTGAACTGAGCTCCCTTTCCTGGGTCAGCAAAGCCCTTAACGCCTGCATGATCTTAGGGTTAAACCCTGTGGGCTTCTGCATGTGGAGCTGGCACCACTGATGACAATGGGTCAACTTACATGAAGAAAGAAATGTGGATCCATTCACTTTGCTGGAGAGAAAGTGGAGACCTCAGCACCTCTAGCCTCTAAAGACCCTTGATAAACCAAGAGTTAAAAATCTAAACTTTTGATATTTCACTCTATATAATCCAAATGATAGATAAAGTGATCCCAAGGTATCTGTATATTTTTCTAGTGAAATTTCCTGTTCCCTTACCCTTCAATTTTAATAGAGCATCTGAGAGCACTTTAAAAGCCTTATTGCACTTTCTTGTCCTTCTCACGGGTTCCATGTGGAATTGCAGGCAGTGTACCAACTCATACATATATCCAGCTACATCTCCCAATCCAGCTACATCTCTCCAATATCCAAACTCTTATCTTAGCTTCTAAATTACTCTACTAATATAAACCTAAAGGTGATTTTGATCATTTTATCACAGATAATGAAAATACTTCCAAATGTCTTAATTCCATGATGTGCTTTCAAACAGTGGTTATTACATATAACATGATTGGCAGAAATGTATATAGGCATAAGTGCATGGCAGACAGCTTGAAATTCCCAGAGGGAAAATGTAGAGTGAACACAAAGTGTTGTTTCATTTTATCTGATTAGGATAAGAGTATATTCTTGTTATAGTTCTTTAGTCTGGGCAATCCTGGACTAAAGAACCTGTTTGGAATTGCAAATTATGCATGGTTTTATATGTCCATTATCAGAAAATTTCTGTCAAGCCACCAAAAGGAACCAGTCCATGTGACACCAAGCCTTTAGCAGATCTACAATCTAACAGACATCTGCTTTCAAAGTCGTGTGGGTAATGCTGTGTGCTCTGCTGTGTGTTTTAATGAGAGCATAGAGTAAAAGGCAATCTCCCAAGTAAAAGCTCCCAAAGCTGTTTTTTCTTAAGTAAATAGCCTCAGTATGTTTATGGGTTTTTCTGCCAAATGATGAATAGAGCAAACAGAAAGATGCTGGGGTGTGGGGAGGGACAACAAACCCAGTTAGATCAGGTGTGTGAATTGAGACTGTACATTTACCTTTTTGTTTCAGCCTTTCCTTCCTTAAGTGTCTCTTTTCGCGGCTGCTGATCTTGGTCTGCCAAACTCCTACAACACAGAGCAAAGTTCATTTTTAAGCTATCAAAGAACTTTCTTCATTGCCTTTACTGCTTAGCACCAAGGTAAGCAGAAAGATTCTGATGCTGGCTGTAAAAGAGGCATCAGATCTCGTGCAGCATGTCCCCTGTGTGCAGCCTTTGTTTCTTCCCCTGCAGAGATGTGTTACGTAAGAAATCCCCATCTCAGACCTGTGTGTTGTGTCCTGACTCACATAACTGCAGATATTCTTCAGTCCTGTGTGTCAGCCTGATGTGACACCCATTCCCTTGGGGGAGATGTCACAGCAGAGCATCAACCACCTTATATGTCTGGCAGTGGGGAGAAGTTAATGAAAATCTTAACCATTAAATAAGCCTTCAATTATTGGGTTCCTCTAGCCCTGAACATACCCTAAGACTTGTTCTGCAATGTGGACACCCTCTCCTACTCAGCTGGTTTACACACATGCATTCATTCATTCACACCCATGGGGCCACATCCTGTCTCCATCCATGCTCTCCATGACCCAAGAAGTCAAAGGAGGTGCTGGCAAAAATGGTTAATGAATGAAAAAACACAGCCCCTGGAGCTGACCAAGACACTTCCTTTCTCTGAGGCATCTCTGAAAAACACATGAAGCATCCCGAAAAAACACATGAAACAATTCAGCTGGCTCATCCATTCACAAAATTACAGATCCATTTGAAGAAAGCTTCTGCTGTGTCCCCTTCTCCCCAGCAGCCTCACGGGCCCCAGGAAGGACTCTGGTCCAACAGCAGTGAGGGCTTCTCTTGCTCTCACCACCACACTAATCACACTGTAATCTTTTAAGCCCAGAAAAGCTTAGAATTTGTTGTTTTCAATGTAACCCTTGGTGGGGGGAGGCAGAGAGGGGCTTATGGGATGCAATGTATTTTCCAGTGAAATTCCAGTTGCCTGAGCCTTGCTGGCCTCTGCCAGATTTCTCTGCAGATCTGCTTGCAAACAAAGGTCTTGGCTCTGCTCACAGGCATGCTACAAGCTGGCTGTGAATTGCCCCAGCACCTTTACCAGCCTCAGTCATGGGCACAACAGCGTGCTGCTCCATCTGTGTATCAGCATGGCAGAGGCCACAGGATTAGGGGAAGAGCATGAAGAAGGACCCTGCTGACCACTGGGTCTGACCACTTCAGAGATCCTTCCTCACCTGCAGATTTACCCTCCCTGTGTACACAGCTGGGACCTGGGGAGTGTGACAGGAAAGCACATGGCCCCTGTCATAGACTGAAATGTTATGGTTTACGGTTTAAATATCTTTATGAAGGACTTTTGCCCATTACAGAAAAAGTGCATAATGAAGCTGCAACACCAAAGCCCACCCTGGATGGGCCTCCTGTCTGAAACTCTGACCTGTGAGTTAAACCACCCAAGGCAGCTTAAGATAAGGAAAGTGACACTATTGTTCAGAGCATCTGGAAGAGCACCCACAGCCCAGCCCAGCACCTTCTTTGAGGTGGAGGCCACAGCCCCAGGTTTATCTGTTGCCAAGCTCGCACAGACCCTGCACCAGCAGGGGGAGGAGGAGAGGTTTTGGGTGTGTGGCACAACCTCTGGCCAGAGGCAGTGAGTGCCCATCCTCTGCAGTGCAGACCAGCTCAGCTGTGGGGCCCCTTCACCCCAGCAAAGCCACATCTAAGGGACACCCACATGAGGGACAGCAGAGGGGGGGTCACAGCCCATCAGAGGCCCCTCCCAAAGGAGTCCCCAGGTCCTGCACCACAGCACTGCACCTGATGCAAGAGATCCACAGTGTTGCGAGGGACAGTGTCAAACCTGCCCCCCTCAGGGGAGGCACATAGGCATTCCCACCTGCCCAAATGTATATTAATCCATGGGATTCTATACTTTTAGGCAGGAGACTCTCACCACCAAGAAGATCAGATGGAGGGAAACAACAAAGCGTCATTGGAACACATCTCCATGTGATACGTTTCTAATCTTTGTCACCTCCCTGTGTCCTCCCCCACACCTCTTTTTCTATTTTTCTTTCTTTCTTTTCTTTTTCTCTTCACCTCTTCTACAGTTAAATATATCATTTTTTTATATCAACATCAAAGCTTGTTTGCTTTGAATCAAGTTTTTTGGGTATATTCAAATCTTTCCGATTTCAATCAGTTTTATTCACAGAGTTAGTTCTCTTTACTCCTCTGTAATTAAATTGGACCACAACACCCCCTGTCCACGTAGTTACACGTAGGAAGGAGCAGGTGATAGCAATAACTCTCAAACTGGCAGCTTTCCCCACTAACACAGAACTCCAGAATAGTAGAGAAGGCCTCCCTTTTGACATATTTCATCCCATGTTATTATTTGGTAATATGCATCAGATAACAGAAGAATCAGATCTTTTGTTACCTTCTTCTTCTTGCAGTTTGTCTTTTTCCACAGAAAGTGGATCTTTTGACACTTCCTTGTCTGAGCACTGACTTTTCCTCTTCTTCTTAGGCTACAGTATAGAGGAGATAGAGAGCAGAAAGATAAAACAAGTATTTGTTACATTTCATCCGGAATTAAAAAAAGAGTCAGGGCAGTAGTTGCAAAATGGAGACAACCCATGATACTCAGAGAGAGTAAGGGCTTGCTGGAATCTCTTAAGTGTGTGCAAAAGTCTTCCTGAGCAGACTTTATTGCAAATTCCAAACCAATAAACACTACTGCTTTGGACCTACAAATCTTATCTGCTAGGTTAGAAAGTTCACATTTTAATTCAGGTACCAGCTCTATAGTAGGATTTGCATTCATTGTTCCTAAGTTCTAATGCACTTCCTCTTAAGGAGGAAAGTCTAAAGTACTTACCTCCTTTAAAATCAGGAATGCTATAATCAAGAGTTAGGACCCTGCCAATGCTTAACAAAAAAACCCAGCCCCCTCTTCCCCCCCTCCCCCCCATTTCAAAGCATGGAACAGCCTATTTTTAATGAAAGTATCTGTAGTTTACACTAATCTGAAAGGGCACAGGAGTAGCTGAGGCTATTTTCATACAGCTTGATGAAAGAGTAGAACTAATCTTAAACCATACATTTTGAATGTTCTAGTTTAAAGAGTGATTTTTGACTTTTCCAAAGTGGGAAACCCCTGCCAGAAATATAGCTCTGTGCCCAGGCTCAGGCTCCTCACTTGGAATTACAAAATCACAGAATGGTTTGGAAGGGACCTTAAAGATGATCCAGTTCCAACCCCCCTACCATGGGCAGAGACATGTCCCACTAGATCAGGCTGCTCAAAGCCCCATCCAGCCTGGCCTAGAACACTTTCAGGGATGGGGCAGACACAGCTTCTCTGGGCAATTTGGAACTTTCTGGAAAAGCCTTGGAGGCTCTTTAAAGTATTAGCCTCTTCCTCCACACCAGTACAAGTGCTCAAGGTAAAACCCTTAAACAGACCCAAGGAAATGTCCCTGCCAGAGCTGGAATGGAAATATGGGAGATTCCAGCACCCACTTCTGGGCTTGGATGATGAGCCCATCCCCCTTGTGGTGGCAGTGACAAACTCTACAGTGTGGCTGTGCCAGAAAATTACATGCTCTAATATTCCTGCATCATCTTAGGTGCAGCAAACCAAGGAAGAAGAAACTACCTTAAAAAAAAGAACATTCTTAAAACTGTCTCTTGAAAGATAATATGTAAACTCTAAAGCTCTTGCTGGTACCTTGAGGAGCTTTTTCTCTCTGATGTTGACTGATGTGATAAGATGGCCATTCACTGGAACCTAGGAGATGGACAAAAAAAAACAAACACATTATATACATATACATGCATGTGTGTTTATGTGTAAATATATATATAAATACATTTATTTCAATGCCTTCCTGTGATACATATAATAGTCTGAAAGATACAGCTAAGCAACCCCCTGTACAAATCTGGGCTAGAATTTGTGGCCTTGTTCCAACTGGAGTAATTTATTCCAAATTAATTAGTGTATGCTAAGCCTTTATGAATGTAAATCCGAAAACTCCACAAAGATTTATTCCAAAGCAGACATATTTGTGGTTTATCATAAGATTTGTCCAGGATCAAAGTTGTTTTTCACATAGGGTAAGCCTATCTTTAAAAAATCAGCATAGACATGAGAAGGCTTATTTTAATTCTTGTTTACCAGTTGGGCTGGACCTTATGTTCCCTCTCAAATCTATCTGACCAAGTAAAAGAATAGGTTTTATCCTACCTAGATCCAGTAAAGTAAACAATAAATGTTTAAGGACTTACAGTTTAATTAATGTCTCAGCTGCCTCAGAATTCCCACTGGGAATTGCCAGCCACCAGCCACAGGGATGGGAGGGTGTAAATCCACAGCTGAGACAGCAAGGGCTGTGCCAACAAAGGCCACTGAACACTATGCAGAGCCAGCAGCAGCCAAGATAAGGCTGAAGCTCCCTCCACAGGCGCCTCTGTTTCCCCCTGACGCACAGCAGCTCGTTCCTGGATGTATGGCACTCCTCTGACTTATCCAGGTTGCTTTCCTGGTACAATGCAGCTGCTGTTCAGCATTGTCCAGGCTTCCTTCAGCCCATCAGAGCTGTTGGGCTGCCCAGCTGAACCCACATCTCCCAGAGGGGAGCCTGACTCAGGCTGTCACCCTAATCCCTGATCCATCCTCCTCCTCCTCTGCCCGGGGCAAGGGGATCCCTGGCAGGTGAAGGCAGCCCTGCCTGGAGCAAAACCCATCTGATCCCTGTAATTCAGGTGCCCAGTCCATCTGGGGAAGGGAAGCCAGCTGATGCTTCCTCCTGTCTCCTCCCTCTCCTCACTCTCACAGGTCATGTCTGTCCCTGAGACACTGTGGCAGTGATTAGTGACCAACAGATAAAATCCTGTGGGTGACTGCCCACGTGTCACCCCATCAGACCCAGTGGGGCTCCAGTCCTTCAGACTCTTAATGGTCATCTCTTTGATATTTTGGGGATTTTAAAACAATTTTTCACAAGTCTCAGAAAGTTCTGAAGTGCATGACAGGCACCTGTATGCTGGCAAATGCTTTGTCCCTGGAGGTGTTTGCTTGAAATTCCAGACCAGTGAGAAGCCCATGGTGGATGTGGACCCAGCAGGCTGGTGTTCATCCCAAGTTCCACAGTTATTAGGAGAGGATCCCCCAAAATTGTGGGCTTTGCACACAGACAATACTGATTCTGGGTCTTCCAGTAAAACATCACAATAGCAGGAGGCAAAACCCCTGCCTGTTATATCAGTAATTCCACCATCTTCAGATTATAACCTTAGCCAAAATCTCCTTTTTCTCCCTCAGCTGTCAAATGCAAACAGTATAATCGTTTACAATTATGTTATTCTGAACATTGGTAAAATAATTACTTCTCTGTTAAAACCCAGCAACATTTGTTAGTAGCTAGCAAGGCTGGATTGTTTTTTTCCCATGGGCAGTCTCTTCTAAGACTCTCAAGTTCATTTACTAGGGGGACTCCATAAATCCCACCACAGAGCAAACCAATTTCCATCTCCTGCTCTGCTTAAGGGAAAAATGGTGCTCTACCTGCAGCAAGGAGGGAAGCAGCCTCTCACATAAAATGTGGGATATAAAATACAGAACCAGGGGCATTTTGGTGAAAATTTGAACCATATGGATATGGAAAAACTTGAGGTTATACTATTCTTTTTTTCTCAGCATATTTTTCTGACAATTTAAATGTATGAAAATACAGATAGATTTTGTCTCAGTGGACAACAATTTCTATGCAATATAGAATCTTGGGGCAGTGACTTTCCATTAAATGACAGAGAACCTCATGAAAACTGAATTTTATCCAATGAGTGCAAGAAGAGATGATTGGGGGATGCCAAACAACATGTAAGTGGAATATTCCTTCCTGATGTCATCAAACCCTGGTGATTTCCCAGTTTTCATAATGAAATCTTCACTGTTTTCTACAGGCTTTGCAAATGGACCTGCCAGTTGAAGGCACTTTGAGCAAGACTGCCACCATGGGCACAGAAATAGCAATACCAGCTCAGGAGGCAAAGAAGAGGATGCTTTTTTGCCTTCTTTCAGACACACACAGATAAGAGGATAAGAGACATCCCACCTCCTGTTAGCCTCTCTTTATATCAAGATGCTTCTGCAAGCACGAGGGACTACAGGCAGACAAGGAAATGTCAGGATTAAGGACATGAAACTGCCTTCCTCCCCCAGGCTGGCTGAAGCCCGAGGCTGTACAGAGCCCTCACACAGGCAAGGAGAACTCCAGAAGGAAAATGTTGAGTGCAATAGAGGATTAGGGGAGATGCAAACTGTATTGGCTCTGACAGACTTGTCTCAGCTGGGGCAGGATCATGTCCCTGGACCTTCTCTCTATATAAATGACAGTAAACAAGGAGCTGGAAAAATTGCAGCACTTTGTTTTAGTGCTTTACCAATCTGGCTGCTGCGTACTTTTACCAGACAAGCACAACATTTGCTACTTAAATGGTATTTCACCTGCTGGACAAACATCCCCCTCTCTCTCCATCACTGACTAGGAGGTGAAATATATACTGTTGACAGTCATTTACCATGTCCCAAGGGTCTTCATGATGACTGAGTGGCTATTCAGCCCCAAGTGCCCACCTGGGACTCCTGAACCTTGTTGCATCCTTTCTAAGAGCAGCTGAAAACAAAAACATACCAAACCTGACCACTGACTGATGCTCAGCAAACGTCCCACCACTGTGGTGATGCTCTTCTTTCGAACATGAAATATCTCCCACTTCTCTGCCATCCTTCAGTAATACCAGCAACTCCCTTCCTTTCATCACCAAAAATTTTTACTGAGTTCTGCTTCCTTTCAGTGGAAATGTATTATGTTAGCCTGACCTTTTGTATTAAATCCTGCCCTTATCCAACCCTTTTTCAGGCAGTAAGCTGGCTGTGTGGCTGAGGAACCCCACCCTACCCTATTCTTCCCTTTTGAAGCCCTTAGGGTAGGGGATTAGTCATGCCTCTTTATCATGCCATTTGGCCACTATGAAAAGGGAAAAGGAATTTTCATTATTTTATTTCATTTAACCTAATGGAATCATTAAAGAGAAATTAATATTGTCTGGGGAATTTTTTTCTTAATGAAAAATGTAGTTTTGTATAGGGCAAACACATCTAAATCCACCACATTAAATGACTATATTTAAGTGCAATTCCAAATACATCAAATATATGCAGAGAAACAGAATCAGGACTTTTAGTGGAATCAGACTTAGCATATTAATTTCTACTCACATTCTGTGTAACAATAGAAAGATTATTTTTAGTTCATGGCCATTTGGTTCGTGACCCAGTGGAACAGGATTTCCCCCCCACCCCCGCCTTTTTTTCCTTTTTTTATGTAACTTAAGGTTATATTTCTGATGATTATTCTGAAACTAGCAATTTCTGATTCTCTTGAGCTACTGTTTAATTTATTTTATGCTGTTAATATAGTTCTCCATAAAGTCACAAAGAAAGGAGGCAAAGTCATATATCTCCAAGTGCTAAGAAATACTGGGTTTTGTATATAAACCTTGTATTCAAAGTCATAAAGCTGTATGCCTAGAGACTTACCTTTATGCATTTCAATAGTTTTGTTAGTCATTTTTATAAAACCCAACACCTTTGTAAGTGTCTATCAGATCAGGCAGCCTGCTTTCACATCTCAGTGCCACCAACTGGTTAGAGGATTAATTAAAAATTATGTGAACATCGCCTTTAGGTTTGCTAACTGCTCTTTGTCCCTCTTGGGGAAGGTGTTTAAAATTGCCTTCCTTAGGAAGGCATGGAAAGGTTTGCCCAGTAGAGGGATTCTAGGACAAAATAAACTCAGCCTATGAAACCCAAAGGGAGCTATTTTATGCTTCACACATTGGAAATCAGGGAATTCATTTAAGAACATGAAAAAAGATTCAGAAAATTGTTCTCAGCTACCACTTTCAGAAAACTCAAATTAAGTGTGTTGGACACTAGAAATGAAAGGAAGCAAAACTACCCCATTCTGGCAGGGGGTCTGTGAACACAAAACCATTTCCAGATTTAAGAAATACTTCAATTAAATTGTTTCTTAGTGCTCATTTCCAGTGGAAAAAAAAAATGGAGTTTTTTTCACTTTATGTTACAACACAAGAAAACTGAAGTGGGTTTAGGCCAAAAGGCAATACTGGCATGACAAAAGTAACACCAACATGCACTAAATTAAAATAAGGGAGGGGGTGGGAGAAAAGAACAAAAAGAAAAGGACTTTCTAAGCAGGGCAATAAATAACCTCCCTTAAACATGCTGTTACAACGGAACAAGGTATGACTGCACTTTTCAGCTTTCTCAGTAGATCTTCAACAAGCTGAAAAGTGAACAGGAAATCTTCATCCCTCTCAGAATCCTCTGGAAGATCTGGTCCTTGCTCCCCACACTGCATGCTCTGAGTCAGATTATTTGCAGCACCACTTGCAGTTCACTGTTGGCTCTCTGCAGGTGGGTTCTTGTCTCCTGTGCACAGAAGCTGGGGCTGGAACACAGGGAGAGCAAACCCAAGTGCTGCTGCAGCCAGACAGGGCTCACACTTCATCCACAGACAGAGAGCAATCGGCGAGACAAACATGTTGGGAAATAAAGCAGTGCTGGGTTTCATTAATTCTCATTCAGAGTTTCATAAATGGAAGCAGACATCCTGGCCAGTCTGGCTAAGCCACATGATGATGGACTTTGCTCTGGGTGACCTATTCCCTAAACCAATGGGAACCAGGTGAATTGTCAGAGGAGAAAGGATGGGGGTCAGGCAGAGGCCATCAGAGAAACAGGAAAGTACCAGCTGCAAAGAAAATCACTCATTCAGTTCTAACAGCCAGAGAAAGGATAACACAATGGCAATTTCTGCTCAGGTGATAATGGAAAACCAAAAAAATTCTGGGTTTGTTAGCACAGGAAACTGAGTGGCTCTGCACGCATGGCAGAAGGACATAAAGGAACTTCTTCAGGACATGGCTGCTCACAACATTACAGAGACTTATCTGCAAAGGGGAGAGAAAAGAGAGCAGAATCCTGGTTTTTGATCAATACTGTAAGTACTAATAATCTTATTGTTAATAGTTGTCATTGATATGAGGTAATACAAAGTTTTCCCTGGCAAAATCACTTCAGACAAATGTGTTCCCATAGGAAAGAAAAGTCTGTTGGAAAGGAAGTTTACATGGGAAGCACATGCAATGAACAGACAGAATTATATGAGAACTACACACTAAGAATATGTCAATTTTTCCCCTTCCCATAAGGCACCTAACATAGAAAAGAAAGGGGGAGTTCTCCCATCAAATGGATGCTCCAAGAGCCTTGTGGGGAAGGATCTGGGCCATCAGCACAAAAAACCCATTTGTCTGCACGTGTTCCCAGAGATGAAGTTGCCCATAGGAACTCTTGAGCACAAACACAGGTTGATGACAAGGAGTGAGAGCCAGGACTGCATATGTAACCATTCATTTCCAAAAGCAATTGCATGAGAAAATTTAGGGAAGCATCCTTAAGATGATGGTGCCTGCATTACATGTCCTCCTGCTGGCCAGCCCTCCCTGGACACACAAAACCACACAGCAGCCATAAGCACAAGGACCTGACACGTACCAGCTGCTCTCATCATCAGGGGAAAAAATCATATCTGGGGAAAGAGTTTCTGCAGCATGAGTAGATTAAAACGGTTGTGAGGAGGGATGAAGAAATCAGTTTCCTGGGATCTTCTATTCTGATTAATTAGAGCACCATCTCAACAAGGGATAAAGGCTCCATTTTACGGAGGCAATTACCAAACTCCAACACCTTCCAAGATACTTTAAAAATCAATTCTCTTCCCAGATAGCTGTGTATAAATAATTGTGTAACTGTGTTGCATTGGCATGAAAAATACTGTGTAACTGAAAAGGTGAAAGAACAAGTGTATTTGCAAAACTGGAGCTGAAGGGATGGATCTGTAGTTCTGGTACTGTTAAGCAATCCTGCAAGAAGCAGAAAGTATCTCCAGTTTATTAAGACACTTCAGAAAAGCAGAAAGCTTTCTTTTGGAATGTATCAGCACATATTTTTAGAAACTGCTTAAGGAAGATGATGCCACTGCATTTGTAAAAAATGCTCTTCTTTACAACTGAACCAATTTGTAGAACAGCCCAAAAACTTTGAATAAACACAAACCCCCAACTCAACAGCTGTCCCATTCAAATCAGTTGGCTTCCAGCAAGTCTCATTAGCAATTTCCCAAAATTAGGGAAAAGGCATCTTGAAAAAGACTAAACACTCTCAGCATAATTTCTAGAGGGGTTTTTTTGGGTGTGTGTGGCTGTGTGACAACAGCCAGAATGTAACTTGTTTTGTTCTATGCATAATGAGATCACATTCAAAATGTGTTTGTTTGATTGTGTGGAGGCCATGTATCCACTGGAACAAAGTGGTGGGTGAGAGGCTGGACAAGACCATGTGCTCTCACAGCCCAGAAAGCCAAGTGTGTCCTGGGCTGCAGCCAAAGCACCAGGTGAGGGGGGATTCTGCCCCTCTGCTCTGCCCTGCCCTGCCCTGCCCTGCCCTGGTGAGCCCCCACCTGCAGGGCTGCATTCACCCCTGGGGTCCCAGCACAGGAAGGATGTGGAGCTGTTGGAGCAAGTCCAGAGGAGGCCAAGTTGATCAGAGGGATCTCTGCTATGAGAACCTCTGCTATGAGGAAAATCTGAGAGAATTAAGGTTGTTCAGCCTGCTAAAGAGAAGACTTCAGGGTGAGTGTCCTGGTTCTGGACAGGACAGGGTTCATTTTTTGGAGAAACTGTGAGGGGGCATGACCAGGACCTGGAGCTTATTCTACCCCACCTTAGTGGCATTGCCAGAGGTGCCAGGGGAAGGGCTTCTCTTTTGGGGAGAAGGGGTTCCTTCCAGTCTGGTATTTTTTATTGTCAAGGGATTTTTGTGCGAATAATTTATTTTGTTGTACCCTCTGTCATTAGTATTATTCCTGTTCCTGTTTGTTTTTTTATCTCATTGCTGTTTCCAGTAAGTTGATCTAATCTCGGTTTGTGATCTTAACCTGTTGTGCCTCCAAGTCTCAGCTCCATCCCGCTGCAGCTGGGATGGGGAAAGCTGGGGAGCAGGAGGGAGAAGCACTTGGAGAGTCTTGGTGGGCACACTAAATTGGGGACTACCACCTAAACCATGGCAGTGATCCAGCTGAGGCCTTCCAGTACCTGAAGGGAACTTCCAGGAAAAATAGGGAAAAACTGTTTATTAGAGCATATAGTATGAGAAGAAGGGGAAAATAATTCAAATTGAAAGAGAGGAGGTTTAGATTAGATATTAGGAAGAAATTCTTTACCAGGAGGGTGGTGAGGCACTGGCACAGGTTGCCCAGGGAAGTAGTGAGTGCCTCATCCCTGGAGTTGTTCAAGGACAGGCTGGATGGGGCTCTGAGCAAACTGGTCTAGTGGAAGGTGTCCCTGCCCACAGCAGGGGAGTTGAAATTGGATGATCTTCAAGGTCTCTTTCCAACCCAAACTATTCTTTGATTCTATGAAATTTTGTTCACCAGACTTATCTCACATGGGCTGTTGGAGCCACTCAGTGTGGGTCTGACAGGGCACTGTGGCTCCGGGACAGTTCCTGCCTGCCCATTGCTGTGGGGAGTGGGGACACACAAAGGGAAGATCAATCCTACATCATCCTGTAGCCAGGTAAGAGCAGATTTCATGGGAAGGCAATCTGATAGCCCACCCATGGGGCAGCAACTGGGAATCACTGGCAAACATGCATTCCCAAACTGAAAAACTAATTAACCACCTAGGTTCTTTTAATTAAGATCTTGACTTATCCACCACTCCAGGATATGCAGATGTTTGGCTGCTGGGATGTATCAACACACCTGAGCACTGGAGGCAATTTGTGTCTTGTTTTTTTCATACCTCAGCAGGCAGCAGAGAGGGGCTCCCATCCTGTAATACCTGCACACCCCATCTCATCACTTGGCTATGTCTATGAATGGGAGACTGTTATTAATGACACCTCTGCTGCTGCTTTGGTGGAGATTTTCATATGCAAATTTCAGCATATCAAAGGTGTTTGGCTGTTCTGTCATCCTAGCATCAGCTATGTGCCAAAGCAGTGCAGTGTTTTACACTTAAGTAAGGAGATAAATTTTTTGCCTCAAGGATATGATGTTCCAAAGACAGAGAGAACCTGATGGGAAATGACAAGGAGCAGTGGAGAAGGCAGAGTGAGGAAAGGACAACGAAAGAGACAGAGATCTTTAGGATCTTTTAAGTTATTTTTCTTTATCATCCTCTTCTCATCCTCCGCCTCCTCAGGACCATGTTTTCCATACTCTCATATAGAGTGGGTCTCATATAGAGGATGATGCTGCTGTAGAAATGCAACTGCTAGAGCCCAGTCCCTAAAGAGTAGGAATAACTCAGCACTGGAAAAGATGAGATTAATGGCAGAAACTGCACATGACTGTAAATAAATTTATCTCTTCAGTTTATGCCTCTGCTTTGGTTTCTGTTACTTAGGCCTGTGAAATGCAGCATCTCTGACTAGAAGATATCTATTCATATCAGTGCCTTCAGCTAATTACCCTGCCACCATTACAGCACCTGGACTCTCTCTGACGTATTTCTGTTCATGAAGAAACAAGACCTCTTATTTTATAGCACACATTAAAAAAATTCCTGCAAATATATTTTGTTTGTCTTTCCCAGAAATGAGACCTAGGAGATAATAGTAACAGATTAAACAATAAAGTGGGTGTCTCCCCTTTCTGTCCCATGGTGCCTCTGGTATTGGTGGCTCTGGAAAATTTTCATTCGTTCTGCAGGCAACTCAGGTTATCTGGTATTGATGATTATAAAGGTATAATACAATTGTTACTGAAATCCCTCTTCACCCCTTGACATTGGCAGCTCTGTTCAGATTGCTTTTGGATTTAATTGTTCTTTACTAATTCAGGGGTACTTGTGCTGCCATTCTGCTCTGACTGATGAAAGAAAAAATGCCCTAAAATGGAATAGCTTCTTAAAAGGTAACTATAATACAACTAAAAGCTAAAGCTTCCATGACAAAATAATAAACCCCTCCAAAACAAGCATTAAAATTGAAAGCCTTACACATTTTTATTCCTGAGGAACAAAACCACTTATTTTATAGCACACTTTAAAAAAAAAATCCTGCAAACTCAATTTGTTTGTGTTGCTCAGAAATGAGACCTAGGAGACAATGGTAACAGATTAAAATGTTAAAAAAAGCTTGATATATTAATTTTAAGTACATACTTACGTTTGGTAAGTTATTCTGAGGGCTTTACTTTTCACATTGCAGTGCTTTGGTGAAATTGTTTTCTGTAATTTACACTGAGATTTTCAGCTACAGACAGCTTACAGCATGTCAAAGCAACAGTCATGACAATGTCATACAGAAACTTCAACACTGTGCATCAAATCAAACTCACAGCATATATTCAACAGGGTGGACATGGTCATCAGCTCACAGCCACGTATTAATGCAATCACATTAGATTTGGAGTAAATATACATAATTAGCACATTGTATTAACACCATAGTATGAATACTATTTTTTTATATTCCTTTCTAATATGACCGACATTAACTGGAGTTTTTTTAATTCCTTGCAAAGAGGATAAATCTCATTTGGAGTTGTGCTGTCAGACAAAACGGCGGATGAAAAGCCAGTGCCAGCAACCCCCCGCTAGGTGCCCGGGCAACC
Organism: Parus major; assembly: GCF_001522545.3. NCBI lineage: Eukaryota > Metazoa > Chordata > Aves > Passeriformes > Paridae > Parus > Parus major. The sequence goes on from NC_031770.1 coordinate 103,419,912, forward strand.
TGCTGCCTTGCACTGTCATCTTGATGGCACGGCAGGGTTCAGGGGGGAATGCCGAGCCCCCGAGCCCCTAAATCACACCGGGAGCTTCGGGACGGCGGGGCTCTGGGCGGGACGGGACGAGCTGGGGTGAGACGGCGTGGGATGGGGTGGCAGCAGCCCGGTGGGGCCGGGCACGGAGGGTGCAGGGCTGTTCTGTGCCCTGGGAAGGTGCCGGGGAGGAAAGAGGGAAGGATGCTCGTCCCGTCCCGGGGAGCGGGCCAGGCGCGACACCCCCCGCCACTAACCTTACCTGCGCCGTGCGCCTTTGTTCCTCCGGCTGCCGCGCCGGCAGCGCCCCGGCCGCCCGGCCGCCGACCCCCGCGGGGCCATCCTCATCCTCCTCCTCCTCCTCCTCCTCTTCTTCCTCCTCCTCCTCCTCCTCTTCTTCCTCCTCCTCCTCCTGCTGCGCCTCCCCGGCGGCGCGGCGGCGGGGGTGTCCCGGCGCTGCCCCTCGGTCCCGCAGCCCCCGCAGGACGAGCAGCGCGGCCGCGGCAGCCGCCAGCACCAGCGCCGGCCAGAGCAGCGCCAGCAGCCGCCCCGGCAGCTCCCCCGCGCCCAGCGCCATCCGCGCCGCCGGCCCCAGCATGGCCGCGCTCCTCCCGCGGCTCCGCTCCGCTCCCCGCGCCCCGAGCGGCAGCAGCGCGGGCCGGGGACCGGCCGGCCGGGGCGGGGAGGCGGGGGGGGCGGCCCGGGGGGCGCGGACACGTCGGTGCTTACGGGAGCCTCGTGGCGAAGGGCGGGTGCGCCGTGCGGGGGGGCGGGAGTGGGACCCCGGGCGCGGCCGATGGCTGGTGCGGGGGGAGGAAGGGGTTAATGCACGGAACGCGTCTTCCCTGTGAGAAGGATGAGAGTGGAACGCGATGAAAGGTGAAGGCGATGCGATTCGAAGCAGCGGAGCGGCAGCGTCGTTTTGAGAGCAGATGTTTGGCCGAGGATCGGGGTGTGCAGGGATGCTCACAAGTGATGCTTTTCTGCAAAATTCCTCGGTCTAGACAGAAGAGTCTTTAGGGATGTATTCTGTTGTCAGGCAGCGCTACGAACATGTCGTTATCGAGCAGCATCGCTGTGATGATGACAAGCGCTGCCATGTAACGCAGCGCGAGATGCGCTCTCATCTCGGGCTGATGCTCCGAGAAGCAGCATCTTCCCCCCGCCAGCAGAACGCGGAGCGCAGCGCCTCGAACCACAGACCGCTTTGCCGTGCAGGATGGAAAATTTCTCCAGCCACCTGATGAATAAGTGCAGATGATGCTCTCAGAAAGTCTTTTTGAAAGTCACCGAGTTTCTTTTAAAGTAGAAAGCTGAGTTTTGCCTTGGTCAATCTAGAGGGACAACCTCTGAGCAATAAATAAACATTGAATATCAGTGAAGGGAAGGCACGATCTCCTCGTTCTCTCAGCATGGTTGTGTCTTGCACCTGGCACAAACACAGTAGGACTTAGCAGGGGCCATAACTACAAAAAACCAAAAAAAAAATTTAAAAAGCAAATAAAGCTTATTTAACTAAAACAGCATAAAAAGTCATGTTTGTAGTAAAGCCAACACAGATAAAAGGCTGGTGAGATAAAATTACTTTTATCTGTCATGGCTTTATTTCATACCCAGCAGGGACTGCTCTCAAGTGTGGATGCAAGTGCTGGAGCTCAAACTCAAACCCACTGAAAAGATAGCAATGGGGAAGGCTCATTATCCATTCTTCCATTGGATTACCGACTCTTCAGGGATGAAAGGTTTATTATTTCCATATACTGGGCCTAATTACAATTAATCCTAAACAAGTCTAGGTTATGAAAGCACAATAAGGTGTTTATAGCATTCTGGAAATTTCCAGAAAAAATACAGGAGAATTGTGAATAAAATGATGTGCTGAATGGTCTTATGGGGAGAAGAAGGTTTTGGGAGGGAGTGAGAAATGCTTTATACATAGGAGAGATCTGTGGGGTATGGTGGTGCTTCAAACACTGTTGTCGGGATAGGATGCTTCTGCTCAAACATAGCTCACACAAGTTATCATTTTCAGTCTGTATCTCATATTGCCTACCTTCTAAAATTCAGCACTGAATAATCTTGTGGTCTAAAAGCTCAGGAATTTGAGTGTTTCGTTCCTAGGCCTGCTACTGATGTCTTGTGAGAGCGTGTCTATCTTGCACCCATCTGGAGCGCTGAGCTGATAACTGAGTAGTAGTCATGTGCAAATGTCACAGACAGGGGGACTTTCTCCATAGTTAAAAACAGCAGTTATGTGGTTAGTTTAGATACTTGTCTTTTCTTTTTTTTTCCTTAACTTGATTTTTATTTTTTACCCTTCTTTATTTCTCTTTTTGTAAAATGAAGGTGCATCTCCTCAGTCTGAGCTGTTAAAATGCATACAGTCTATGCCTCAGCTCATCCATAAATTCACTGGTTTCAGCTCATCTAAATTAGTTTGTTTTTCTTTTCCTGGGGAAACATAAGCTGAAGGACATTTCAGGAGTCAGCATTGCTTAATTAAGTATGAGATTACTGTTTTGCACCATTTCTTTCTGTTTCTTTTTTTTCTTCAATAGAGGCAATTACTGTGGCTAGCCTCTAATGGCATTTATTTAAAAAGATAAGCATCATCATATTAGACCTTTTTTTTCTAGCATTATTACAGGCTCATTTGGCAGCATACCTCTTACCCTATTGCTCCATGAAAATGGCACAAATTATTATCATGTCATGTTATATGGAAAGACTGAAATTTTATTGCAAACATGAGGAGATATTTTTCCATTTATGTGTGACAAGAGCTAATTGCAAATGTCAGATGGGGAGTTGTTCTCCCTTTGTACCTGGACAGAAAGTGCAATAATTAGGAGCTGGAACCACCTATCTGTTGTAGATCAAAATGTGGTGGATTTTCACTGACAGAATTAGCAGACACTCAGCCTGATGGGTTCTGGTCAAACCTGTCTGCTTCTGTGCAGAGTTTGTCATTCAAGGTGCTGAAATTATGAAGGTGGGCATTGGGAAGTTTTCTGGAGAAAAACACAGTCTTATTAATATTTAAATGTTTCATGAAAGATGGTTTGATTTTAACAAAGTCATATGGCTACTGAAAAAGGCAAAAATCTTGGTTTGGGCAGTTTTCTTGCTGAAATTAAAACATTGTTTCTATTTCAATTTTCTATTGAATCATTAAAAAGCTAAATTTTCTAGAAAAGGAAGGAATGAAATGATTCTTTTAATAACATTTCACAGAAATTATAAGGTTCCAACATGTTGTATTATCAGTATACTTAAGGATTCTCCCACAAAAGCCAGGAGAAATGCCCTGCCCTGACACTGCTCATGTTTAATCAACAGCAGCAGACATGATAGGAAAATCAGTGATTTTAAACAAGTCAGATATAGAGAGGAAGCTTTTAAACTGCCCCAGCAAAACCATCTTTTGAGGTCCCATCAAGGCCACCTTTTGTGGGGCAGTGAGGAGACCTCTTTAATCAGACTCCCTTAACCCTAAGGTGCATCTGAAAGAAGGCAGGTGAGTTTTGTTTCTGAGCAGCTGCTCAGAAAGCCCTGAGCAAGAGCCGAGCATGAGCTGTGCCCTCCCTTGCAGGAGCCATTGATGCTGACCAGGCTGTTCAGAACAGACCCTCATAGGATCACAAGGCTTTGCTTTCCCCTCTCTGAGCCTCGGGGATTTGGGGAAACTGGATGGAAAACAGTGGGGGTTTGCAGCAGTCTCTGTGTTTCTGAGCCCATAGCTGGGAAAGCTTTCTGGGGAGCACTGTGCAGACCAGGGCAGGAGGATTTTTGGATGTGGCTGAGATCAAAGCACACCTCTCTGATTCAGGTATTCATGGGTAATGAAATGTTGAGTGAAGATGCGTTCCCCAGCAAGGCTCCTGCTGCAGGGCCCTGCTCTGGGCTGGGACCCTCCTGCTCAGCTGATTTGATTGATGATGAAGCTCATTTACAGTCTGAGATGGTCTCACAAACCTCTGCTTGTTTACAGGCTCCGAGGGACATTTACACCAAGTCCTGAGGTTCATCTGCTGAAGTGCAGGACATGAATTCATCACATATTTGTGTAATTTGCAAACTTCTCCCATTTTTCCTCCTGTCTGAAGCCCTGATGCAGCAGTGACTGCCCATGGAAATGCCGAAAGCTGATGAAGTACTGAGCTTGCTTAGCCTGTCGATGAGGAAACTGAGGAAGGTGGTAGCTGCACGCCTGGCAGCAGCGTGACAATAAGCAGTAATGAGAGAGGAGTGCTCCATCTGTTCAGACTATTCAGCTCTTTTGCACGGCTGCCCACGTGGCCAGGTATTTGCCATTAAATAAGATGATTAATTCCTTGACAAGTTGGTATCTGGCCTAGCAGTCCAGCATTTCCTTTTGGCATCTGTGGCTGCTTTGAGGAATGCAGCTTTATAGAATTTTACTAATTATCTAATAGCTTTTCAATCTCTTGTTTCAGTACAGGGAACTGCTGTTAATTAATTGCAGATCTTCAGCATACCATTCTTAACTGATTCCCCTAGTAAATATGTTTAACACTTGCCTTGGTTTCCTGTACATGATTCATTCAGTTGGTAAGTGATCCATCTTTGTTTGCTGTCAAAGTCTTTGAGTTGGAAGAAGACTTTAATCATGTTACTTGGCTTTCCTGAATAGAGAGAAGAAATGGAGTCAAAAAAGCACGCAATGGTAATGCAGTCAAAGAAAGACCATGGCCTGGGTTTCTTTCACCAATAAAAAAGTTGTGTAAGCTTCTATTTCCCTTTCATTTTCATAAAGAACATACTGGAAACATCTATTCAGCCAAAGACATGAAACTAAAACAAAGAAACAAAAAACATCTTGAAAGGAGGAAAGAAGGCACTTTCCCAGCTTATGCATTAATTAAGACCAGTCAAAGAAAACGGCTTCAAAGGAAGGAGGAAGCCAGTGGTAAGCACGGCTGCAACTGCTTTTAATGGGCTATAGCAACGACATGCATGGCAGGCAGAGCCATAGCAGGCATCAATGCAGCAGTGGCAGTTCAAAGGCGACACAGAAAAAGTTGGAGGCAGAACTGAAGTTGCTGAATAGTAAAATTGTTTCACTAGCAGATTTGTCAGCCACACTGTGAGACAAAGGAACTTGTTTAGCAGAACACAATCATCTTGAGAACCATAAACACTGCTGGCTTAAAGATAAAATCAAAGGCCTTGAGAGCAAAGCAGAAGTAGACATAAAAGTATGCATAAATGGCTTTCCTGGAGGTGAAGAGGTTTGCATCCCTGTCAAACAATTCAGAGAGAAGCTGTTAAGTGCCCCAGGTCACTCGCACCCTTCGCACCCACTCTTCTCCTGAGTGGAAGCCTGTGCAGAGCTGCATGAATATACAGCAGGATTGGTAGGTTTTCTGCACATCTCCTCAGTGGTGATTTGGGTGTCTGACAGGAAAATTCATTCACTTCACCTCTACCAAAAAAAACCAACAAAACCCATGCTGAATACAACCTATTACATATTATTATAAATATTTTATACAAGTAATATATGTATTTGTTTAGCAGCAAAATATGGGGCTTTATTATATTCTTTCCATGCCTATTTATTCTCAGTGCTTTTCAGCCTGTGTCCCACATCCAGCTGTCTGGGAAACCAGCTGGTAATTTGCTGTTTCTTTCGACAAACACTTCAAGCTCATGCTTTAAAGACTTCCTAGGTGCCTTCATCAGCAACCAGCAGCATGTGTGCAATTTTATTGGAACATGATGCCTACAGAGAAGTCTCCTAAAATTAAGATGTCTCTCCTTGCTTTTTTCCAAACTGGCACACGACACAGTGAGCTTGGAGTAAATGAGTGATGACACACAGTTTATTGCTATCAAAACCAGCATTCAGAGAGATGCAGCTGACGCACTGGAGAGAAGGCATCACTACCCTCAGGGAGGCTTTAGTGTCAAAAATGTCTGAATACACATCCACTGGTAAAAGTGTGGTTACACTGCAGTGTTCAGGCAGTATCACATTCTCCTGCCATCTGGGTACCAAAGATGTGGCTGTCCCTAGATGTGCTCAGATAGGCTTCACATCTGAAGAGGATCTTCCACTTTCATCTGGAGATGTGGAGGTCTGAAAAATGTACCATGTCCACCACATCCTCCATGGTTTCTTCTCATGTTTAGTCACACTCCACGTGAAAAAACCTACATCTTGTTGCTAATTTAATGTTATCTAGCTCTGGTTTCCCACCACTGGTTTCTGTGACTTGCTCTGACAGCGATATCATTCTCATGTTCCTCCTGAGAAAGTGTCACATGTACATTACCTCTTAGACTCACTTCTGCTGAGGATACTAAAACTCTATTTCTCACTAAAAGGCATTTCCAACAAGTCTCATGCTGGTTTTTGAGTCTCTTATTTTGCACATTCTCTCAAAATCCTTTTTCTGCATTATGGAAAGGTAATATTCAGCCTTTGTAACCGATTAACCTGATCCTAGACACAAGGTGTGGGATCATTTCAGCCCTCTGTTCCTCATCAACATATGAGGGGCACCAGTGGAGCTGGCTGCTCATTTTTTTTCTGCTTGCTAGCCAGTTTATTAATTTCAATTAAATAAGATGTGACCCTGATTCCTTCAAAGGAGGTGTCACAGCACAGGGCTGAGTCTCCTCCATGGCTGCAGTTGGCTGCGGATAGAGGGAACATAGGTTTGCTCTAATAAGGGCTCTGTCCCGTGAGCAGCCAGGCCAAAGGACTACAGTAACCACAAAGAATAGCAGAAAATCTTTATTTTTAGCAGAAATCTCTATTGGCAACTAAGTCCTAAGGTTTTTCAAACTACGATTTTGTCTGGATTCCAAGACCGTGTCCCTGAGTTGTGCCCCAAGGATCCAGACAGTCAGGATTTGTTGGGGTAGCTGCTCTTCCACTCAGCCTACACAAAAAACCCTCAGCCACTTGGAATAAACCCCACATTTATTGTCTCCTTCCACAAGATTGTGCCGAGATTTCACCATAAGGCATGTGACAATGAAATAAATTACACCGATGATTTCCCATTTTATAATTGCCATGGCAACTATATTGTAACTTAGACTGATAACATTGCATTTCTGGGGCTGTATCTCTCAAAACATGGCATAATTTAGCCCTCAGAGCCATCCCACCAGCCTGCCAGCCACACCATACAGCAACATGTTGTAGCAGCTGTGCTACTGGAGCCTCCCATGCACAGGGTTACTTGTTCTGTATTTCTTCCCAAAGAATGCAGCATTTCAGTAGGGAAGGCTGCATACTTGGTAGCTGTTTTTCAGAAGGGAGTACCTTACAATTTTCTGACTGTCTGTAGGAGTGTTTAAGCCAAGTTTAAGTCCTTTAGCAGTTCGCTACACTTCAGGTTCCTTTCATGTAATGTTGTTCTAAATTTAGGATATTGAGCTTAAATTCACTGTATGAGACATCTCCAGAGATGAGATGTGTCTTTTCTCAGCCTCCAGAAACTGTGCTGCCTGCAGCTTGCCATGGTCATTAGATACGATGCAATTCAAACATGCAAACCAGGAAAATAAGATCTGTTTACCTGGCACAGATCAGAGGCAGTCCTATTTTTAAATCTACCTTGGGAATGTGGGAAGCCAAGTGTCTCAGGAGGCAATCCAGGCTGGGAAATGTCATACCAGGCAATCACACCAAGGCTCAGTTCTCAGTTTCTTTATTTGAGTTTCTTTATCTGAGTTGTGCTGCTGCTGGGAAGCAGCCTTGGGACAGGCAGGAGAGGGAAGCTGAGGCAGGAGCAGGTGGCTCCTTCTCCATCTGCCAGGTCTGTCCAGTGATGGCCAGATCCCAGGGCCTCCCTCCAGAAGGAGCTTGCTTCCCTTCATGTCTTGCTCCCATTGAAACCCTCTGTCAAAAACTCACAGCTACTTTTGCCTCCTGCTTTCAGCCCTCCTGTTTCATTTGTAGTCCTGCTTCTGGCCCGAGGCTCGCTCTGAAACCTCCTGAAGCCAGGAAAACTGGGAAAGGTCTTCAGCATGTTGACCTCTTTACAGCTCTCCTCTGATTAGCCTCAGGCTACAGGCAGTACTGGGGGAAGGCAGCTCCCACTGAAAAAGGGGCTTGGTGTGGATGGTATGTCCTGTGGGAAGAACTCAGATCCTGGAAGGAAATGCTGGCATCATTATGTCAAGGGTCTCTGCTGACACTTCATCATCGTGTTTCTGTCTGCAATGGAATCATTTGGTGTTATAAACAAATTCTAAGATGATTAAATGAAAGAGAGGAGGAACACAAATATTAGCCACATTCTCAGCCTGCAAAAGGGATTTTTTACTTCTGTTCCCAATTATTTTCCATTTTATTTCTCAACTGGAAAACAAACCATGGTTTACATGACCTTTGGGGGCCATGTTCACTTCCCAGCTCTGCTGAGTGACACTGGCCAAGCCATTTCAGCTCAGGAGCTAATGGCTTTGCTTTCACATCTTTTATCTGCTTGTATTCTCAGATCAACATTCCCCAGACTCCACCAGCCCATGGTCTACACAAAGCAACACCACTCCCTGCTCTCCCTGGGAGCCTTGGTTTTACCTTTGGAATGTCCTGTGCCTGTGATAGCACTGGGGCAGGTTCCAGGAGCCATGGGTTAGTGTGGCCAGCAGGGTCAGCTGGTGTGGCCAGTGGGGTGGGCTGGCATGGCCAGGAGGGTGATGTTTTGGTGCAGGAGCTGTTGATGGTAGGGTGGACACCTAAAGCCTTGGGAACAGGTATGTGGAGGAGCACTGGTGTCATGCCAGCTGCGAGTGTTAGTGATGCTTGTTGATCTGGGAGTTCCTCATGCTGCTGAGAGAAAAACAAGCCTTAAAAACTGCCAGGATAAACCCAAGAACAGGGTTTAAGGTGTATGCCTCAGTATTTCTAATGAGCTTATTTAAACAGCTTATTGTGTTGTGTGCTGGCCATTCTCAGTTTGATCCCTAGGCATATACATGTCCCTCATTAAACAGGAGCCAGAAGTGCCAGGTTCTATAGCTCTCAGTAACAAAATCCTATTAACTAACTGCTCACATAATTCTGTGTCTAAAATGAAAGACATTTCCTTCCTAATAGTGCCAGTAGGCAGGCATGTTGATGATGTGAGGCAGTCAGATGTAGTTATAACAGAAAGCAGGAGTGGGATTAAGAAGTTCCAGGTCAGTTGTGTCTCTCAAAATATGGTATTGTTCCCTTGGAGAGCTCATCTATATCCCACCTGCCTCATTTTCTGAGCTGCCATAGACAGGCATGGAGCACATCACGCCTGTTCTGCAGTGACTGCCAGGAAAATCCCTGTGTTGAAATGTTAAAATTGAAAATATGTTTGGGAATACTTCCCTGCCAGTCTTTCCTGGTAGACCTTTGAGCTCAGAAATGCTTCTGCAGAGGATGTGGGTTACCCTTGTGAGGAATCTGAGTGCCCAGTGTACAGTCATTTTCAGTTTTCCCAAAGCGGAATCGCTTTCATGTTGGCAGATAGGAGATGCTTGTGGTTAAGAATGTAATACAGTTTCAGTAGCAGAATAATATCTCTATTCTTCAGTCTAGTTTTTAATAGCTCTGTGATCCCACAAGCATATAAACAATGGGAACCAATGTATAAGGCTGGGAAGGTGAAATTTCCCATTCCTTAGTTGTCTGGGCACCTTCTCTGTTCATGGAACTGAGGAGCAGAAGGAAGTTCTATTTTCTGCTAAAATTTAATATTGTAGAATACGACTCTGCATCCCATGTGTGTCATATTCTGAGCAGGAGAGAAAAATGTAAGTCCTTACATGTCCGTGCCAAAGCAGAGCCCTTCAGAGCAGTGAAATAAATGATCCTGGGAAGGCTGCAGCCTCTGGCAGGGATGGCAATCGCTCTACAACGTGTCCCTCACCTGGGACAAACCACAGCCATGTGTGGCCAGGCCGTCGGAGCTGACTGCTGCAGACTGTGCGGAAATCTGCAATTCCAACAGCAGATGGCACAGTCCTAAAACTAAAATCAGCCTGCAAGGGGAAATACTGCCTGGGCTGTGAATCTGAGCGTTCCTTCAAGGGGATCCTGTGGATTTGTCAGCCTAAGCATACTGGTTTGGAAAATAGTGTGGTTTCTCTTTAGGAGAAATAATTATAAAAGAAACTGCATGTAAGAGACAATCTGATAGCAGTGGAGTTCTGTTTAAGATTCTCAAGTACAGCTGACAGCTTAAGTATAAGCTTTTTGCATGCATGCCTGATAAATCACTCTTTTGATCATCCTTGTATGATCTAGAAACCATTTACAGTGGTCATGGATACAAAGAAATTCTAGTTACTGGGAAAAAAGTGAAACCCCAGAATGATTTAATTGAACAGTAATGTCATAAATTTGCTTTTATGTGGACACAATCCTTTCGTGTTTCTTAAACATCATCCAGAATCTTACCGAATTAGGCACAAAAAATATCTTCTGTTATGTTTGGAATTTCATGAACTAAGTGAGATAAAGGTAAATCAACCCCATAGTCCCCAGCCCTCCACATATGAGGAAAGCAGTACAGCAGACCTGGCACTTTGGTTCCATCAGCAAATAGCATTTGGACAGGCAAACACACTTTCTTTGGCACCTTTTCTGCAAACTTACAGAATAAAACCTAGAGATCTTCCTCCAGTAGGCAATATGGTACACCTGGATGTATAATACTGGAAAACCATTTAATGATGTTTAAGGAATTAAGAAACTAATCCATCCTTTTGATGCACTAAGGAATGGCTAGAGGAATTGTCTAGTGGTTAGAGCAGGAAATTGTGAGTCAAGGCATCTGTTCCCCCCTTTGTCAGTGAATCATTTCCTCTTCTTTGGGTCCCACAAAACACCCAGACAGAATCTGTCCCCACGTAAAATACACTCTTCAGTCAATCTGGTCCCCACATTACTCCCAGGCTTGTGGTAGAAGTTTTCACATTAGAGTAAGAAAGTTCTAGATGTCAAAATAGAAAGATGTCTTGTAGTCCTGTACATGAATTTTTCCTCTTTGGGCTACACAGGGCCCAGAGCTCTGTTATCAGCTGTCCTGTGAGAGCACATGCAAACAGCAATCTCAGCATGGTTCTCATTTTAGTAGATGTCAAAGTGAAGAAAAAAAGAATTTTCCAGATTCTGTATTAGCAGTGTTTGTGTTAGCAATATCTAAGGAGTGAACTATCCATCACTGTTAAGTATCTCATGACTTCCCTGCAGTTAGAGAGACTATCATATTCTGAGAGAGATCCAATCCACAAATTTTAAGTTTTTTCCTTTAGATAGGATCAATTATTTTCTGGAGCTTCCTGTCTCCACTGTTCACAGAAGGAAATGTCAAGCACTTTTATTCCTAATTTACTGCCTCAATTCAGTGCTTAAATGTGCATCCCAAACTCCTGCCATGGGAATCAGACCACATTAATTAGAAATTCTTCCTAATTAGATATTAGGAAGAAATTATTTACTGTGGGGGTGGTGAGACAGTGGAACAGTCTGCCCAGAGGAGCTACCCCATCCCTGGAAGCGCTCAAGGCTGGGTTGGATGGGGTGTTGAGCAACCTGCTCTAGTGGAAGGTGGCCCTGACCATGGCAGGGGGCTGGAACTCCAACCCAGGGCATTCTGTGATTTAACACCACCTAAGTCTAACAGTCCTGCTCGCTGCCTTGTACTTTCAACAGCTGCAGTTGTTGCTGGGTTTGTATTTGCCACACATTCCCTGCTCCCACCACTTCACACCAAGCCGTGCTGCTGCTCTTGTGCTCAGGGGTTCGCCCAGGAAACAGCGTCTTCCCTGGGGCAGCCCCAGAGAAACAGCACAAGGCTTTACTGCCCAACACACCAATCACTCATCCTCTCCCACTGCTAATCAAGCAAACAAAAATATGTGCTCTCAGAGATAACAGGGATTAAAGGTTTCACAGTTATTTCCCAGAGGGATTCCAGGCATTCCCATGTTTGCAGTGATTCCCAGAAGTTTACATCGCAGTTGCCTACGCAGGGAAAGCAGTGGTTTTCAATATTCAGAGAAACATGAGTTCTAAATCAAATAACTTTGCAGAAATATCTCAAATATTTGGGACTCCTCCTTTAAAAACATCTTTCTGACACAAGAGGAGATTAACCTCACCTAACTACAGCTTTCTAAAAGTTTGGCGGGTGAGCAGGAACCCCTGGTAACCGATGGAAGCAGGGAAGCAATCTCAGACAATGCAAGTATGAAAGAAATAATGCTTTAAACAAGGGAATAACAATGGCCTATTCTGTTCTTCCTCTGTTTGTCTTAAAAACAATTCCAACTGTAACTTTCTCAGGGAGAAAATAATTTTCCGTTTCCGTTCTCTGTTAAAATTCAGTTTGCATTTCCCTGATTTCTCCCAATTGGTACGGTTTTTCCCTACTCATCTGTTGTCAGTGGCTGTTGTGGTTCAGGTGCTTGAGTGTAGGTACACAGATTGTAGATGTTTACATCTGATTTAGCTATTTTGAGCTCTGATTGCAAATACTTCTGTGAGTGCTATTTCTTGCTCAGGAGTAGAGTAAACATAATGAACAGCCCCCCAGAGATGCTTATTTGTCCTCATTCATAGTGGGAGAGCCTGGGGTCACTAGCTCTGGTGTAGATATCTGCACTGCAAATGTCTAAAATTAGTAGGATAAATCTCGTGCAAGGAGCTTGATACTTTAAGCCCTTGTTCAGCAAAGCACTTACTGGCAGTATAAAATGAAGCCTGAGCTTTAATGCTTTGCTGAGCTGCAGCCTCAATTACTTAAGGAATGAGAAGACAGTCGTGGGGATCATAGCAGTCAGGCTTGTGCAAGGTTTATGTTGGATTTCCACCGAGCAGTCCTACATACCACTCTACTCCCCTACAGAAAATACTCTTCTTCCTTCAATTTCCTCCTCCAAACACATTTATTTCCAACCCCTCCTGGGGCTCCCTCTCCCTGGCTGAGTCACCCACACTGTGTAACCCAAAACAGGGGCAGGCGAGCCAGGGGCACCGCAGGCTGCCGGGATCCGCAGCTCTGCACCACTGCCTCTCGCTGCTTCTTAGCCTTTGGGGTTTTTGGCTTCAGTGTTTAGCATCAAATTCTTCACCACCCAGCTGAAAACTTTGTCTGAGAGTGGTAAGGCTAAATAAATACCCAATGGTGGGCTGAGTGAGCTTCATGTAATTTGGGGCTTGTTTCAGAACTGCCCTGGGTGCGTGGCTGGAGCTGGAAGTCTGACCTTGTCAGGTGTGCTGGCACCAGCAGACTCCAGGCTTGCAGGGCACAGCTCCAGGCACAGGCACCAGTACTTGTTGGGATGTTGGCCTGGGCCACCGAGCTGTCCTGTGCAGCACCTGGGCACATCCAGCCCCAAAACAGCCTCCATATCCTGCCATCTCCTTCTGGCTACCATGAAATCCTGGCTGGGGGAATAAACCTTGAAATTATGCTAATTCACAGAATCATAGAATCCTTTAGGGTGGAAAAGGCCTCTAAGATCATAGAGTCTACCCATTAACTAGCACTGCTAAGTCACCCACTAAGCCATGTCCCTGAGTGCCACATCTGCATGTCTTTCTTTTAAATACCTCCATGGGTAGTGACTCAATTATTTTTACAGCCACCTTGAACCTTTAGGGCAAAAATCTGATCATCACTTTTGTGCAGAAATAAGTTACATTCATCTCCTGGGCTTGGCAAGGGATTTTGGGTGCAAAAATAAATAGTGGCAGAGATTTATTATTGTTGTGCTTATGCTGTAAAGATATCAGAGGAGAAGTCAAAATCCTCAAATCAAATTGACATGCTTTGTTTATATGTGCCATCACTCTGCTACATGAGAAACCAAAAAAAAAATTAAATTACTAAACTGAGATCAGCCACCAGAATGAATTGCTGTAACCCTGAGGATGTGCAGAGCACAGAGTAAGTGGAAAGTGATAACTAAAAAACTGCAGGAAGACCAATGTGATACTTTTTCCTCCCCATCCCTTACCACAATTTAGGCTCTGTACTTCTTGCTGGTTAATAAAATCAGTGGAGACTCAGTCCCAAGTATTGAGCAATACTGGTATTGATCATCACAGACACTTGAATTCACACAAGTGAATCAAATAATAATAAACCAAATAAGTAAATTTAACCCAGTAGTGGCAACAGAAATATAACTGAGAATTCAGTTAAGTCCACCGACTGTCACTGCCATGGGCATGGGGATTATGTTAAGGGACAAGGGAGACTGAGGTCAGCATTATTTGAAGTAATCTTTTTTTTTTTGGCCTAGTGTAAATTGTGTTTCTTTATGTGACTCTGCAGAACTGACATCCATTTCCTTGTGTTGAGTACCTGGCACAATGTGGCATGATTTTTGCTTGTTTTTCTTCTGATATTTTCTATAAGAATGGTTGCAGATGTCCATGTAAAAAAAAAAAATTTCAATTCATTCTGCCCTTCACTCCATTAGCACTCAAAACCTTTGATAACATAATGAGGCCTACTTAAGTTTCTGTTTTTCCTTCCTGAATTTACAATTAAAAATTTACAATTTTTAAATGAGAAATATTTTTTCTTCAATTTAATTGTGTCAAGTTTTATTATTAGATTTCCATTCATTTAGCAATAAATATTGTATTTTTACCTTTTTTACACCTTTTGTTTGCAAGAAACTATATCAATATTCTCAGTAAACTGCAGGCTGGAAAATAGATGTCTGTGTGTGTTATAACTTCCAGAAATGCGTTTGGAGTCCTTTAAAGTGGGAAAACCTTTCTAGTAGAACTTAAAGCACTGTTAATGAGAAATGTTTAATCTCTTTGACAAGGTCTCAGGAAGAAATGAGTGAATAAGATTTTTATTAGCTTTTCTTTTTCATTATATCATGTATGAATTAAGATATCTCTGTAAAATAAGCTGTATGGATAGGTTTAACTTTCCATTACTCAAAAAGCAGTATCAAGGACAAATGCACCTGCAGTTTTTATTTCTAATTGTCGAGTGCTCAAAATGTAATGAGTAATTAAAAGCTACAAGCAGTGCAAAAAATGTACAAATTCAATAATAGTAATTAAACTCCCTCCTTGCATAACTCACAAGGTTTCACAATTCTCTAGCATTTCTCTTTTATATAAGACAACAACTGAGTCAGAGACTTCAACACATTTTTACAATCTCAGTTGGTGCACGGCCCCTGTTGGCTTCCCAGCCATGGTCATGAGATGATCTCCATCCAATTAAGGCTCGCAGGCTGCAGGTTAGGTGTTCATTACACAACCCCGATGACTGCGTGCTGCAAAATTGCATAATGTCTTTGTAAATCTTATTTGAATGAACAAGCCATTGAATTAAAAAGTGATGTAAAGCTCAGTCCTGCCCTTTCAGATGTTGTATTTCACTACATGCTTTCCAGAATTAGCAGGTGGCAAGATGAGCCTTTGCTTTCCCCACGACAGCCTGGAGGCAGTGGCTGGGCACTCAGGGTCAGACTCTGACTTGGTGGTTCTTATAAAAAGCAAGGCATCTGAGGAGTCAGAGTTTGGGCAGTGTATATTGCAGCCCTTATTCCCTTGGCATTTGCTTTGGTTTAATTATATTAATCTGGGGGGCTCTAAGGTTTCTGCCCACAGAAGGAAGCTGTTGTAAAAGCTAAGGAGAAATTTACGTGTATGGCAGCATTTTGGTCCTACAAATACAGGGAAAACCAAAACTTTTTGATATTAATTTGTGGCAAGTTTTTTGTCTGTGAAGCTGGAGTTGCCATGTCCATCAGTGCACCATGCTGCCATTGAAAACCAGCATGCCTGAAGCTGAGGTCATGTAAAACTTTTTGTTTTGATGATACCATAGAGGCAGGAGTGAGCATTTATTGAAGTAACCTTGCCTCTTCATGCTAATCTAGATCACAAGGCCCCTAAACTGCCTGCAGAATGCTGTACCACACCACTGCACTACATAAAATCGCATCTCTGGCATTGCTCAGTACATTTCCAAGGGAAGAAAAAATAATGCTCGCTGACCTGCCTTTGGGTGTGAGCTGTGCTGAAAGCACTTACAGCTGTTGACAATGAGCCCTCAAAAACCTGTCCCACTTGAAAACCAGTCCCCAGCCTTTTAACAAGAGCAAACAGGCAGAGCAGATCAAGGCAGCGATTTCAGTTTGCCGTCCTCTGACTATGCAGGAGTGGCAAAATCATCGTAATCCTGCTGATATTACTCAGAGTAGTGTAACCGATATCCAGCTCAAGAAGTTAAACATGTTTGTACCTACAGGTAGCTCACCAAATGTAATGCATTGGTGTTTTGTTCTCTTCCTTGGACTGTAACATCCTCAAACCTTGAAGACAATTTTTCCTTGCTTCCTTCAGGAATTAGTTGCAAGAGACTTTGCCACTGCTTGAGATAACTCCTCTGTCACCTCCTTCTCTGTCTGCAGCCTGGTGAGATGCCAGAGGATTGGAAAGTGCACAGGGGTTTGCTGACAGTCTTCCTGTTCAAAACTGCTCCTATGCCTTTGCCAGGCTTTAAATGAGAAAGAAGATTTGCAGTGGAGTGCATCCCCCTGAGGGACAGCTCACAGCCTGGCAAGAAATCCGACTACAAAACTGATTATTTGTTTCACTACAGGAGGAAACCACTATTTTTAGAGATGCAAAAATAATAGGAATGAGGGAGAAGCCTCTCACCTACTTCAGCATAACCAAATGGTCACAATCCTTATTCCAGATGTGGTGAGAGGACGTGGAAGCCTTCTAAATTTAGTTTTACAACCAGTATGTTTTTTCCTGAAAATAAATAAATAAATAAATAAATAAATAAATATTCCCCCCAAAAAAAACCCAAAAAAACACCAAAATCAAAACACTTTTAGAAAGAATAAATCTACTTATAAATCTGGATTAAGTTTGGCCAAAAATATTGACCCTCAAAATGAAGGCAAATATTTTGAAAATATTACTTTGGTATCCCTTCCTGGGTTTTACTATACAAAATCTTATACTTTTCACTGCAGAAAGCCATCTTGAATTTTAAAATTATCCCAAAAAAAGCCTTTGGAGGTTTAAGTTCTATCTCCCCCAAGAGAAATGTTGGTTTAGATCAAAAATATCTTAGATATTAACAAAAGTATTCCCCATCTCCAGAAACCCCTAACTTCTATTTCTTGGTTCAACCTTAGGCAAAAATTCTCCTCTAATTGTTTATTCAGTCTCTGCCTAAACAGGAAATGTTGTTTTCATACTCAGATATAGATTGCAGAGGAAAAGTCAAGTCCCTGTTCTCATGTCCAGTTCATTGTAGAGAGGACATTTGAATTCTGGTCTAGGCAAAGGTCTGGGCAAAGATCTCTTAGTTACCTTTGTGCAATAATTTTCTCCTGTGTTAAGCTAAAAATCACTTCCTTTTCCCCCCCCCTCCAAAGCAGATACTGCTACTACATAATCTAAAAAATAATTTTGTTTCATATTAACCAAAATTTACAGATAGAGAAGGGTTCTGTAGGAAAAGTTTAACTCTCTCTTGTTGCTGGGGTACTTGTGGGGTGATTTCCTTTCACATTTCAACAATGGAAACTGCTATTGCAGGGGTGATGAAGAAATTGGTCCAAAAAAAGCAGCCTTGCAGAGGGAGGCAGGGATTCAAACCACCTAGACCCCATGGGAAGGGAGCAGAGGGGCAGCCTCAGCCCAGTCTGTCCTCAGCAATGCAATCAGGACTGGCAGGGAGAAGGATTGCTTAAAGCCACGTTAATTTTTAAAAAGCTTGACTTAATAGGTATTCCCATGGGAGCATATTCCAGCACAGTGTGGCAGTCAATGAGCCCACGAAGCAGTAGCACATTATATATTTTAAAGCTTTTGAGAAGTAGTGAGAGAAGCAGAAGACAACCTGGGTAGAAATTAAACCACACTTATGGCAAAACTCCCTGATAATTACAAAGAAGTATTAATTCTCTCACAGGCAGAAAGGCTTTCACTTTCTTTCCTCCTACATAGGTAAGAAAGAGAAATCAGGAAATTAATTTCTGAGAAAGAAACGGTGAAAATGCTAATTTTTATTTCTCTACACTGCTGCTCACTTTAAGCCACGCAGATCCAGCGCAGGTGGGTGAGATCATCACAGCCATTTAGAGAAGGGAGAGAGGTGGGATTCATCCAGCCTGGTTCTTCTGGTGTTGGAGAAGCAGATTTCAGTCAGAATTACTTCATGAAGACACTCCATTGAAACAGGAGCCCAAACTGCCAGATTGGTACTGCAAGGTCCCAAAATCTTCACCTGAGGGAGGGAGGAGCAGAGGTAGGGTGGGGGTTTTGCGGTTTTGTTGTTTGGGGTTTTTTAAAGCATTCTCTTTGATGCAATACAAGTGAATTCTTGGGTGTTTTGCCCTTTCCTGTAAAGTGAGGATGTCTAAAGATCATCTGTATGAGGTTCAGAGAGGACAGACGATGGCAACACAGAGGTAAGACATCCTTTAACTTGTACTTAATGGTTTTGTACTTAATGTACAAAATGGCTGATGCCTGCCCCAGCCTCGGGGAGGCCTGCTCAAAAATCGCATACAAATTGTAACAGGGCCAAGCTAGGCATGTGGCAGCAGACTGATTTTTTTTTTTTAATGTGAATCAGGACTCTTCCACATGGCAAGTCTCCATTTCATCTCACAACTCTTCATTGTTGGCCGCGAGAAACTTGGCACTGTCACTGCATCCTGATGCCCATGGGGCTGCCAGCACGTCCCCGGCGCAAGGATGGCCTCGCCCAGCCCTGGCTCCTGAGGGCTGTTTGCTCTTCTCCTCCTCATCCCACACCGGCCTTGGCACGGCTCAGGTATTTCCCTTCTCCAGTGGAGCACCACGAGTTGTATCCGTGCTCCGAGGAACGCGGACACTCGGGAGTGAGGTGCCTGCAGGCCATGAAACCCAGCGCATTTCTCACTGCGACAGGGCGCGGGGAATGTCAAATATTTCACATTTCCTATGATAACTGTGTGTTTTTTTTGCTGTGGGAGCATGCGAGGAATGTGAAATATTTCACATTTCCCTTGATTAGCGTATCTCCATGAGTCAGCTCCTCAGGAGTGAGGCAGCCTGGCTCAGGGCACTGGGACAGGGGTTCGCTCTGCCGCCTTTGGTCCCAGCATCTCTCACACGCCTTCATCAAACCCAACAGTGCCCACCGTGTCTGCGCTCCTGGCCTGGGCCAGCAGCACTGCCCACAGCCCAGCCACAGCTCCCAGGGAGCCACAGCAGCCTGAGCTTCACACCTTTGTGTCACTTACACCTTTGTGCAGCTCATACCTGTGTCTCTCACACCTCTGTGCAGCTCTCACCTGTGTCTCTCACACCTTTGTGCAGCTCACACCTGTGTCTCTCACACCTTTGTGTCACCTGCCACCCACAGCACTCCGGTTCTGCACCTCCCCACGGGAGGGAGAGCACTGGAAAGAACGATGCCCATGGCCCATTTATCAAAAATCTGAGTGCTGTGGAGAACTCAGTTAACCCCGTACTTTGCTATGTGGGCAGGGAGGGGAGACAACACAGAGGGAGTTTCTGTAACATGTAATAAGAGAGAGAATATATCCTGGGACCTGGTGGGAAGGTTTTGGAGAAATACAAATATGGATTGTAATAGCACCCGGCAAACCTCAACTGTTATAAATGAAATCAGCCAAATTTTATCAATAAGAATTTTATTGAAAAATTTGAAAACTCGAATTTCCAAACAGCCACAAAGTCAGTGTCAGGCCTGGGGTTGCCGCTGGGTGAACTCTGAACCAGCCTCTATCGCACTGGTTTCCCCAAAGTTCACAAATTGTCCTTTGGAGAGCAGAGTTTTATACAGTTTTTTCAGCCTGAGGCTATGCATCTTCAGTTTTTTTGTCCTTGTATTGTTACATATTCATATTTCTGCTTTGGGTCTGTTGATGAGATTTCCAGAAGGGAAGAGAGTTTGAGTAGATTTTTGGGAATTGGACATTAAGATGCATGGTCCTGAGGAATTAGACTAGATTGGTATTAGGCGTTAATCACTGGGTCGTTGGTAGGCCTGTTGTGCCTGGGTGGACTCATCCCCTCTCATGCCTTGTTCTCTTGTAAATTACCCTCTTCCTGGGTTCTCTACAGCAACTTTTGTAATCCCAAATTGTTTGTGCTTGACACATGAAAAACACTTTATACCTGATTTTATACATGTACAATAAAACGCGAATTATACCAACATATATTACGTGAACCGAATGCATTACGTTCTTGATATAAGAACCTTCAAGGCTAATATCAGTGTTGGACATGCTGAGGGTGGAAACAAGTATTTCCAGACTCTTTTGGATGCGGCTAGCACTGGGGCCATTGTGGCTGTCCAGGGAGGAGGTGTCCTGGCCTGCAGCCCCAAGGTCACAGAGTGTGCCACTAGTGGACTTGTAGGGGAAGAATGAAAAGTGCTGGGATATCCTCAGGGAAAATGAAACATTATGAGTAGGAAATGGCTGCACCATGTCGCAGATGGGCTGTTTCTCTACCTCATTGTGTTCTTTTGACCTGTTTCATATCATGTGTTCTTCCCACTCTTTTTTCCCCCTTGTTCTCTGTGTTTTCTTTCCTTACCTCCTTTTGTGTCATTCTTCCTCCTGTACCTGAGCACTTCTTGGGCATCAGGGGGCTGAGGGATATCATCCCTCCTTGCACTCCCATCACCTCTGGCCATCAGGTAGAGTTACAATCCCCTCACAGACCATGTATCATTGTATCACTACTGCATTGTCACAATAATAATAGCTAGAAACTTTACATTTTTTGCCCTTGGTACAGTGAAATCTCATGGCAGGAGACAACTGCTCCCAGGAGACTTGTAAACATGATCCTGGGTGTCCTAAAAGGACATCTAGATGTGTATAAGTTGTAAACATGATCCTGGGTGTCCTAAAAGGTGTAGAGTTCACCAGCCCCACTGGGGAGCCTGGAGAAGAGGCATCCCCAGCTTCTCAAGGGGCTGTGGTGGCCCAGAGGTGACCTAGGCAAGTGGTGACAGCAGAGGGGAGCAGGTCCCTGGCTGTAAGCAGGAGCTGGTACTGCGTGAGCTGCAGCACCCCATGCCAAAACCTGTGGCTTGGAGGCTACTGGGCACCAGTCTGGAGAAACTGGGAGCACCTGCTTGGCCTGATGATTCCATGGGGCCACCAGCAGCAGGGCTGGGAACATTGTCCATGGGATACTCAGAGTCCTGGAAATGACCTGACCAGTCACCCCACTGAAGCACCCTGAGCACAGGTATGTTTCAGGGTGAATGGAACAAGGCAGGAGGGCAGTGCTGTCCCTTTGACACAATCACAGCTGCAAGCAGAAAGATGAGTCCAGACTAATTCCTTTATAACCCTGCTGAGGGGCAAGCCTGGGGCTGGCTGGGTGTTAATTCAGATTTCCCTGTGTTGCTTCCTTCTGTTTCCTTCTCTCCCTTCCCTCTAGTAAAGTTCTGTTCATTTAAAACACTTTGTTAAAGCTTGATGTGGTGACTGGTGAAACACTGCCTAATCCAAGGTGCACAAAGTCATTTAATTTCTGAATGTATGATTGAGACAGGGTCGCTCCAGTTTCCAAGGTCATGTGGTTCAAAATTGGACCCAGCTAGGGAGCACATGCTGAAAGTGTTACTGAAGCAGGAAGACAAAATCCAAAAAATGGGATGACACCGATGAGGTGAGGGATGCTCCCAGGATCTCTCATCACCTCAGGACATTCTATAACCCAGCTATGGGTTCCTTCCAACGTGGGACACTCTGTGATCCTCTGATACAGCAGACCATCAGCAGCAGAGTGGAGATCTCTGAGCCAGGCTCAGCCTGCCTGACAACACGTCCCACACAAGAGTGGATATGGACACAGACATGGACATGTCCTGACAGATGCCAGGTCATGGTTCAGCCTCAGTTTGGCAGCTCTGAATGTGCCAAATAAAGTCTCTTACTCATTTATTTGCCAAACCACTCTGTTCTTACAATTGTCCCTTTGTTTGTTCTGTTGGAAGTTCTCACACTGCAGAGCCTTGGGCTGAGAATCTCACTGCCATAGTGGGGGCAGTGGCAGTGTAGTTATGTCCTGGGAATTTAACCCCATATTTGCTTTCTATGCTCTACAAAAACATTAAACAGCACTAGAGACCAGTGCTGCATCCAGAGATGTGATCCACCCATGACCTTCTCTGGAAACACAATGCTATCTCACACAGGCAAAATTTCAGTACCTGAACTGCAGAATGAAGAGTAATACAAAGTATGGAAGTCCACATTGATAGCCCTCAATATCTATGGTACCTCTCTATACTTTGAATAAAACAACTAAGAGTACCATTTCAGTCTTTATAATTATCTTAATTAGAAGACCAATATATTATTTTTTTTGTCTTTTTTAATCAATGATATTTATTACAAACACAAAAAGGAATCCTTTAGAAATCTGGGGTAGGTCTCAGCTAAGAGGAGCTGTGGGCTCAGCTCTGTTGGCCAGACACATGTCCTGGGATGCACAAGACTTTTATGTGGTGCTGTGGGAATTGACACATCACAGTCCCAAAGATGTTTGAACTGTTGTCTGCCAGAGAGAGCACCAAGAAGATCACAGGTGATAAAAACAACTTCTCCTTTACCTCATGTGTTGACTCTTAGATGTAGACAGCTAAACTTAAAGTAATATATTTAATAATTACTTTTTTTCTGCTAAGTCCTGATGGCTGAATTGTTTCAGGGAGCTTCATTTGCTCCTTTTTCTCATGTCCTGGCAAGATAAATCCTAAGATGGCACCACTGTGAATAAGTAGTTCTAGGACTCTTTCTGCCCCATGGCTATGTAGGTAAGCAACTTTCTCCCCAAAACTGAGTGGCTCCACCTAAATGCCTGTTGGGAGTGGTTGAGCTCCTGCACCCTGCCTGAGCTGTGACTGCAGGAGCCAAGCTGGCCTGGGATGAGTGATGGCCATGGGCCTCTCTACACCTCACTTAAGTGTTTGTGTCATCTTTTCAGAGCACTGCTTGCCAGTGTTATAGCCACCTTTTATGACAACATAATATTTTAAGGCCAGCATGAAATATGAATGAATTTTTCTAAAACGTGTTCTGTATAATGAAATGAAAATCACAACCACAACACTGCTCACTTAATCCAGAAGCTTTTCACAGATATCCTGCAAATGGCAACTTTACTCAGCTAAGCCAAGCTTGCAAAGGCCAGGAGTGCCAGATTTTCTGAGAGTTGACTGGGTTATGCCCTTTCATCCCACCTTGGCTTCACATTGTAAAAGTGCAGATGCTTAGGAAATTGCCTCCAGGTGTTGAGTGATCTGAGTTTCACAAAAATAATAAACCTTGATCTGAGATAGATGGCCTTGTTGTCAGCATAGGATCTTCAGGCTTGCAGAAGAGAACAGAAAAGGGTCTTTTTGCATTCCCTTGCTGCAGGTGTGGAGCATTTTTGGAGAGTCTCACAGAGATTCAGAATTGCTGTTTTCTTGGGCAAGAGTATTTTGATACACACCAAGCAAAAGGCTGATTTGGGGAGATATGGAAACTGATACTAAAGTCTCTCATTCAGGTACTGTCTGTTAAGTTAGACGTGGCACTTCAGTACTCATGGAGCAGGACATCTATTTTGGAGGCATCCAGGACCACAAAGCCACGTGGTGTCTCTGCACAAAGGCCTGCAGTGGAGACCTGCCCTCCAGTTCCCTTTGTACATCTCATGGACCGAAAGCACCTGGCCTTTCTGCCTTCATTTCTTACACTAGAAAGAGGTGACAGTACTATTTTGTTTTCTCATGGGTACTCTGTGTTGTTGATTTATAAATAGGGATGAAATCTGGAAGTCTTTGCATAGGGGCTTGGTAAAAACCCAGTCTTTTGTCCCAAGACTCCCAATAGACAAACTAATGCATGAGGGGCCTCAGATGTGCACAGTGGTAGCCCAGCAACTACTGCCCAACTGTCTTTATGGCCCATGCAATATTTACTGTGCTGCCAGGTTCAACAGTGCTGGAAAAAAAATCAATTGTAGATGCAATTTCACTGTAGGAATTGTTTAGAGCCTTCTAAAGCTTTAGCCAGAGTATATGGGATTTTTTTCTTCTATAAAAAAGCCTGAGGGTTAGTGTCTGTTTAATATTCAGGAGGCAAGAAATGTTTCTAGCACTCAGAAACAGTGAAGAGCATCCTTGTGGGATCCCTGAGATGAGATACTAAATCTTGAACTTGCACTCCTTGTTCTCCTATTACAGCAGACATTGAGGGGTAGCACTTGTGTCCCTGCACATCATCACCAGCAGCAACAAACACATTAACTCAATGCTGCTAATGAGAGCCGGGTGAGCACTGGAATAGGAAGCTGTGCTGACATTTAAAAGATCCCAGTCATCAGGCTCCATGTTGCCTAATTGCCAGGGCTGTGTGGGAAGCACTGCTTCAATGTCTCCATCTAGTATGGACATGACCGGCAGGAATACACTACTCCTATGGAATGTCAGTTACTTCAGGAAACAATTAGCCTTTCTGAATATTCAGAATATGTCAAAACATTCTTCCTTTTTCCCTTTTACAGCTCTTCAAAGCTGTGAGTGTGTCAACATCATTCCACCTACTTGGAGGCGGCTCTGGAATATTTGATTCACAGATGTTTCTCTTGGTTGATGTCGAACCTCGAGCTGCTGTAGCTGAATCAAATCTTTGCAAGTGATACAGGCGAAAATGGATTCTGCCAGAGGGTGGTCTGGCAAGCATATACCACTATTATATTCCTTTCCTCTTCAAAATATGGTGCCCATGTCCAAATTTCTTGTAACCTTGGACTATGCTTGTTCCCAAACTGTGCTAAGTGTATCTGGGAGAGGGCCAGTTGACCCTGACCAACAATGTGTGAAGGACTGTCCTAACAATTTAATAGCATAGGTGATCATGTTCTGTAGTCTGGGCCTGGGTCCTGACACTTTAATTTACTAGCAGAGATAGAGCCAGTGAGTGGTAAGAACAGGATCATCTACTCAACCAGTCTGATGGTGCATCATGGGCTATTATGTCTCACCTTGCTTCCCTTTCATAAGGGTTTGCCTGGGGCATCTCTACTAGGAAGACATCCAATCTTGATCTGAAAACATCAAGAGACAGAGAATCCAGCCCTACTTTTGGTAAGTAGTTCCCAGGATTAATTGCTCTTACTATTAATAATGCATGCCTGGGTTTCTTTGTATGAATTGGTTTGGCTTCAGCTTCCAGCCATTGATGCCTGCTATGCTCTCTCCACTAGATGAAGAAGATCTTTTGCATATGGTATTATCTTGTTGTGGTGGTACTTGTATGCTTTAATCAAGTCATGTCTCCATCTTTTTGATAAGGTAAGCAGAGAGATCCCTTCAAGGCTTTCACTAGAGAGAGACATTTTTCTCTCATCCTCTCTCTGACCTGTCTCCAGCTTTTACAATTAAAACACAAGGCACCAGAACTTTATGCACTTTGCCAGTATTAGTCTTACCAGAGCAGTGGGGAGAGATAAGATCAGCTCCCCACTCCTACTCGCTACTTCCTTGTTCATCCATCCATGAATCACATTATCCCCTCCTGCTTTACAGTAGGAACTCACTTAAATTCAGTCTGCGGTCCTTGATTTCCATGGCTGCCTGCTGTCTACACAATAGGCTCATTCCCTGTTCCTACAGCAGTGTCTATACTAAGACATATCTTTAAAATCAGGTTTTCTACACTGAGTTATAATGCCCCATGAGAATGTTATGAAGTTAAATCCCTGTGCTGATCAGTTAGCATTCTTGTGCATGGAATAAAGAGAATAACCAAAAGTTGTTCTTTAGAAAATGAATGACAAAATTCCCCTTAATGTCAATAGGAGTGGGAAGAGCTCATGGCATTTGTTCATCAATATGGATCTGTAACAAAATTTTCAACCCCAGAAAATGTAAAAGCCATGCTGTTCTAATCCTTTTTCATATACAAGAGCTTATAACTACTATAACCAGTGAACACACGTTGATTCCTTCCCACTGGAAAAAAAAATCGAGTCTAACCTGTCTTTCCAACAAAGATTTTCTGTTCATTAAAATCTGAGCACTGCTGCATGGATTTCAGCTTGATAGGCAGAACATACCCCATTCATCCCAAAGGCAAGTGTAGACTGTGTGGCAAAGCCAGTATTATGAAGCTTTTTTTAAGTCAAATCAGAGCTATTCTTTGAAGGACTGTGATTGTGCAGTCATCAAGGCATTTTTCAAGTTGGCAAGAAATGACACAAAGTAAACTGATCTGATGCATTTTAAAGGGTATTTTTTAGATATGTAGATTGAAAGTACAGGCCTGAAACTTTTCCATGAGCAATTCTTACATCTTTGGCCCTACTGATTTTGATGAGGTTTCTGGTTGGGAAAGGATTTCAGGATTTGACTTGCGCCAATACTTTCAGCCACTGGTTTTTCCATGTAAATATGAGGTCACATTGATGTCATAACAGCAAGAAATCGGTCTTGTGGGCTTATTAACTGGGGACAAACATCTAGAAGCCTACAGAGTTTTGTGGCTAGCCAAGAATTACAGTGTAAAACCAACATATTAATGCATGAAAGAAGAAAGTACATTTAAGTTCATGCAAAGCTCCCAGTTCCTGTGCATGATACATTTTATATTAAAGCTCAAGAGTCCACAAACTCTGCCATTAAAACAGGAATTGGTAATTCTGAGGAGCAGTACAATTTGTGTCTGAAGTCACTTTTTTAGAAGCTACCTGTGATTAATGTTCATGGATCCGTCACTGTCAGATGGTCACATGAAATTAAATGGTTATTATTCCTGAAGAGCTGGGATGCTCCCTGCAGCAGTCAGGAGGGGGGACGCTTCCCCACGAGGCCATGGCTCTCACTGAGGGCTGAGCATGAGGTTGGGATGTTTGTGGAGACTTGTACCTCTGCAATATGCATCTCACTGTGGTCTGCTTCTGCTCCTCCTGGTCCCACAGCCCATGTGTGAATGCCTCTCAGTGATGTATTAAATTAATCACCACCAGTCACATGCATTTCAGATGCAGGTTTGCACTTGGAGAGAACTCACCCAGCTTTAGGCCAGTCCAGCATGTTCCCGTGCAGTCACATTCTCTCTGCACTTCCTAAAAGTTTAAAGCCAGCAAGGAAAGTCAATTACCTTTTGTATAAACACAGCAAGATCATGAGCATGAAAATCCATGTTAATGACAGTCTGACCACAAAGCATTCTATGAGCAGGGGGTGGGATTTCTGTGTCAGCACAGTCAGACAGACAGTCGTAGCTGTCCCAGTGGCTGGGTGGCAGTAAAGGTGTGTTGGCCCGTGGGAATCCTGACCCAGGGAGTTCCCAGGCAGGCGAGCGAGACGAGGCCACGCTGCTGGGTGTCTGTCGGGAGAGCAGCCACACACCCCAAATGCTCCCTGCCCCAGCACTGCTGTCTGCCCAGGCTTCTGAAACAGCTGGAATCAGTGGTCGGATTCCCCAGCTGCCTAAAAACTCTGCTGAGAGAAGAATCAAAACAGTCATATGCCAAACATCACTTCCCAGCCTCAGCCATTCCTGGGAAGCTGACATGTGGTGTTCTGTAAATGCATTATGGAGAAACCTGGCCAGCAGAGGTCAGATATGGATTTGAACAGTTAGAGAAAAAAAATCTTCCCTAAGACATCCATTTGGCTTGACATTGTCTCTTAATATTTGAGGATGGAGAGGTGTTTGGTACTAGTGTGGAGAGCTGGTACGCCTTAAGCCATTTTAGTTTACTGTTGTGGTTATATTTCCATTGTATTTGCTGTGTTACTCCCCTTAAGTACATTTTAATGGTAAATTTCATATATTGACTCAGTAATGAAAATTAGACTATGAGAAAAGTTATAATTTTTAAACAAGGGGTATGAACCAACTTCCTTCCTTCCTTCCTTCCTTCCTTCCTTCCTTCCTTCCTTCCTTCCTTCCTTCCTTCCTTCCTTCCTTCCTTCCTTC